>NC_069384.1:68012173-68324021 GCF_027475565.1 Acinonyx jubatus | reverse complement strand
CAGCACTCTTGGACTCCTTTAAAACGAACAAAAAAATTATTGAATGGCAAATTCCAGTCAACCAAGAAATGAATTCAAATAAAGGAGTGGATTAGAGATGAACATTGAATCTATACATAGAACTAAGACAACTATGGGAATTAACGTTACAAAGTAGAATGTGTTAGTAATCTTCACAATATAGATTCCAAAATTAATGTTTTTATATCCTATTTCCTTTATTTAAAGTTATCTAGGAATAATATTTCCTGAGGTAGAGAAATATATGTCTAAAGTTCATTAGTTCTAATTTCACTTGTTACTTTTTCCTTCAGATAAAATCATGTAATCCTAAATTCAATACATAATATTTTAAAATAGTATTTTTTTAATGTTTATTTATTTTTGAGAGAGAAGAGAGACAGAGTGCAAGTAGGAGAGGGACAGAGAGAGAGAGGGAGACACAGAATCTGAAGCAGGCTCCAGGCTCAGAGCTGTCAACACAGAACCCGACACAGGGCTTGAACTCACAAACCGTGAGATCCTGACCTGGACCGAAGTCGGCCACTTAACTGACTGAGCCACCCAGGCACCCTATAAGATAGTATTTGTAATATTATCCTATTATTTAAAAATTCTGTTTGGCTAATTTTTTCCTCTTTCTATAGGCCTAAAAAATGTCTAAATGATATCCAACAAGTAGTGATTATTATTTCTGCTTAGAATTGTGCTAGAGGTTCTAACTAGTAAAATAAGGCAAAAAAAGGAAATAAAAGTCCTTTATTTTATTTTTTTAATGTTTTTGTAATGTTTATTTTTGAGAGAGAGAGAGAGAGAGACAAAGCATGAGTGGGGGAGGGGCAGAGAGAGATGGAAACAGAATTCAAAGTAGACTACCAGGATCTGAGCTGTCCACAACAGAGTCTGATGCGAGGCTCAAACTCATGAGCTGTGATATTCCTGACCTGACTCAAGGATCCTCAAGTCCAACACTTACCCAACTGGGCTACCCAGGCGCCCCTATAAAAGCCTTTTAAAGTACAGGCTGTATTATTCACAGATGACATGATAGTCTTTGTAGAAAATACTACAGAACCTACAAAAAAGCAACTAAAATTAATAAATGAGCCTAGCAAGGTTGTAGGATATGAGATCAATATACTGTAGGCAATTATATTTCTATATACTGGCAATGAACAATTTGAAATGAAATTTAAAAACAGTACTTTTAATAGTATTGCCAAAAAATATGATCAATTTAGGGGTAAGTTTGATTAAAAACGTGTGAGACCTGTATACTGAACATTATAAAACATTGCTGAGAGAAATTAAAGAAGACCTATATAAGTGAGAAATAAACCAGATGCATAGATTAAAAGATTTATTATTGTTAAGATGTTAGTTCTCCCCAAATTGATCTATAGATTCTATGTAATTGTTGTGGTCAAAATCCCAAGAGGTTTTTCTGTAGAAAGGTGATTCGAAAATTTATATGGAAATTCAAAGAATCTGAAATAACCAAACCAAAACAACTTAAGGAAAGGAGAATAAAATTGGTACTATACTATTTCAAGACATAAAGTTATAGTTATCAAGACTGTGGCATTGGTGTAAGGAGAGACATGTATAATTGAAACAGAATGGAGTCCAGAAATAAATTAACACACAAAGATAACCAATTCTTGACAAAGATGCTGGGGAAATTCATTGGGGAAAGAAATAATAACCTTTTCAATAAACAGTGCTGGAACAATTGGAGAGCCATATACAAAACAAAAACAAAAACAAAAAAAAAGGAAAGAAAAAAAACGACTTCAAATTTTACCTTCCACCACGTATAAAAATTAACTTGAAATAAATCACAAGTCTAAATGTATAACTAAAATATATAGAACTTATAGAAAAGATAAAAAAATCTTAGTCATTCTGGGTTGGAAAAGATTTCTTAAATATAACGAAAAATATAAGTAGAAAAAATTTATAAGTTGGACTTCATCAAAATATAAAATTTGCTCTTCAAAAGACATTATTACTAAAAGTAAAGAGGCAAACAACAGAGAATATTTGCAATACGTTTAATGAAGGACTTATAGGACATATGAAGAACTGTTACAACTCAAAAAACTGGCAAAGTATTATAATGGACACTACATCAAAGAAGACAGATGGATATCAAATACGCATATGAAAGTATCTCATCATTAATCATTAGGAAAATGCAAACTAAAACCATGAAGAGATAACACTACATATCCATTAGAATGGCTAAAAATTCAAAAGACTATACCAGATGTGAGTAAGGATGTGGAGGAACTGGCACTTGCATAATTTACTGGTGGGAATATAAAATGGTGCAAATACTTTGGAAAATAGTTTGGTAGTTTCTTAGAAATTAAACATAAACCATATGATCCAGTCATTTCGTTCTTAGGTATGTATTCAGAGAAGTAAAAGCATATGTCCACATAAACGCTTACTTGTGAATGTCCATAAGGAAACAAGCTAAATGTCTGTTAGCAGGTGAATGGATAAACAGATGGTGGTATGTTCACACAATAGAATACCATTCAATAGTGGAAAGGAAAGAACTATTGATATGTGCAACAGCATGGATGAGTCTCAAAATCATTATGCTGAATGAAAGAAGGCGGGATAAGTATGTATCATATGATTCCATTTACAATATAATTGTAGGGGTGCCTGGGTGGCTTAGTTGGTTAAGCATCCAACTCGATGTCAGTTCAGGTCATGATCTCACAGTCATGGGATCAAGCCCCACATGGGGCTCCATGCTGGGCATGGAGCCTGCTTGAGATCCTCTCTCTCCCTGTTTCTCTGTTCCTCCCCTGCTCGTGCTCTTTCTCTCTCAAAAAAAAAAAAACCAAAAAACAAAAAAAACTAATATAATTGTATACTATATAAATATAGAATATAAAATTCTAGAAAATGCAAACTAATTTATAAATTAGTGGTTGTTTGGGAAGGGGATATTATGAAATGGAGCATGTGGAAATTTTGGGGTGTGATGAATATAGTAATTGTGGTGGTGGTTCCACCACATCATATGTTAGTATAATCAAATTATATACTTCACATATGTGCAGTTTAATTTGTTTTATTTTAATAAAGCTATATTTAAAAACAATGAGTACACTGAAAAAAGAAATATTTGCCTAAATGTCAGCAGTTCTTTTCCTTTGTTTAAATCAAGTATATGAAAATATAATAGATAATATTTGCTAAAAACATGTGCAACTATTTTAAAAAGATTATTTTTTGTCATATCATTTTTTATAGAATAATCATGTTTTATTTTTTTAATGTTTGTTTATTTTTGAGAGAGACAGAGTGTGAGCGGGGGAGGGGAGGAGAGAGATGGAGACAGAATCCGAAGCAGGCTCCAGGCTCTGAGCTGTTAGCACAGAGCCCGATGTAGGGCTTGAACTCACGAACTGTGAGATCATGACCTGAGCCGAAGTCGGACACCCAACCGAGTGAGCCACTCCAGGTGCCCCTAGATCAATTATGTTTTAAAAGTCTGGCTTTTACAAAGAAAGACAGATACCATATGGTTTCACTCTTATGTGGATCCTGAGAAACTTAACAGAAACTCATGGGGGAGGGGAAGGACAAAAAAAAAAAAAGGTCAGATTGGGAGAGAGCCAAAGCATAAGAGACTGTTAAAAACTGAGAACAAACTGAGGGTTGATGGGGGGTGGGAGGGAGGGGAGGGTGGGTGATGGGTATTGAGGAGGGCACCTTTTGGGATGAGCACTGGGTGTTGTATGGAAACCATAACAATAAACTTCATATACTGAAAAAAAAAAGTCTGGCTTTGAAAGCTGAGAATGAGAGGGAAGGAGAATAGGCAATTGTACACTTGGGTTGGAGGGAATATCTTCTTAAATATGGGGGCTGTTTTGTTAATCTTCTCAGCTGAGGCACATGAGCCAGTAAAGAGTGAGAAGCTGTAGGTGCAGAAGAGAAAAGGCGTGGAATAGGAGCAGAGTCCTTTAAGGTAGAGGAAGAAATGGGATCGAGGAAGTTGATGAGGTCCCCCTTCTCTAAGACTAGAAGAAAGAGGTGAGGATTAGTGTATATATATGGATACATTTGTACACCCTGGGCAGAAGGATAACAGTTTGTCCCCAAGCCATATTATTTTTAGTGAAAACAGGAAAGTATCCTACTGAGAGTTGGAGGATAGGAATGACAGGCTTACAGTGAGGGATGAGAGTTTAGGTTGGCCATATAGGGGAAGAAGAGAAGAAATTGACCATGGATGTACAAAAAGATTGTCAAGCAAACCTTCTGTCACATACTTGGTGTGTAAGAGGACCTCAGTACCTTCTGTTTTCCTAGAAAATACCGAAAGCAGCATTCTAGTTGGAGTTGCAGATTGCCAGTCTCTGTTGCCTTTTCTAGATTCTCACTCTTTGTTATAAAGGGGAAATTTCAGAAAAGTAGAATTGTATTGAAACAAACATGGGATTGTATTATACTGTTGTTCTTCTGTAGCTTGCTTTTTTTCATTTTATAATGTGTCTGGAAGATATTTCCATGTCAGTACATGTAGATATCTCTTTTTAAAAACAACACCTGTGTATTAGTATTTCTTATTATGGATGTACCATAATTTATGTGGCATTTTAAGTTATTTCTAACCTCTCGCTATTAAATATTGCTATTGTGAACATCTTTGTATATATCTAAAGATTGTAGATGCTTTTGCACATGTACTACCGTTGACCCTTGAGCAATGCAAGAGTTAGGGGTCCTTACACCCTACAAAGTAAAAAATCTGTGTGTAACTTTTGATTCCCCCAAAACTTAACTTCTAATAACCTACTATTGACCAGAAGCCTTATCAATAACATTGAATGTACTGTTGACTAACATAGATTTTGTATGTTATATGTATTATGTACTATATTTTTGCAATAAAGTAAGCTAGAAAAAAGAAAATATTAAGAAAATCATAAGGAAGAAAAAATACATTAACAGTACTGCACTGTGTTTATCAAAAATCTGTGGATAAGTAGACCTGCACAGTTGAAACACATGTTATTCAAGGCTCAATTATATTTCTAGGCTAGATAACTTAGAGTTAGAATTATTTTGTTAAAGATAATAAACATTTCACATTTCACACTAAAGATAATACATTTTCACAGTATCACATTGGATACTGTCAAATTGCCGTTCAATTGGTTATATCAGTAGGCTCTCACCAGTCGAGAGAATTAATTTGCCTCACCAACAAATAATGTTATTTCTTCTCATTTTTGTCAATCCTGTGGCCATAAAATATCTCCTGTTTTAAATTTGCATTTCTTCATATTAGTGACGCTGAGCATTTTTCATATGCTTATAAGCCATTTCTATTTCTTATGTGAATTGCCCGTTTTTATTGCCTTTCTTACCGATTTGCAGGAGCTCTTTAAGTGTTATGGATCTTTTGTCTTTTATATATGTCGCAGGTATTGTCTTCCAGAATGTTAATTCTAGAACAAGTTTTAAATTTTGATACTGTTAAATCTTTTATTCTTTTCCTTGATGGTTGCTGGGTTTCGAATCTTGCTTAGAAATGCCTTCCCCACTTCAAGATTATGTAGATTTCTACCTAAAGCTTGTATAGTTGCTCTTGTTTGTTTGTATATTTTCTGTATACCTCTTTCATCTATCTGGAATTAATACATGCAAGTGATGTGAGGTAGAGCACTATAATTTTAGATTCAGTAAAAAAAATAAATATTTTAATACAGAATATGTTCAGGTAATTAATTTTGGAAAGATAATAGAGACAACTTTTTTTCAGCATTAACTTCCTAGAAGTAAACATTTTTGTAGTTCCTTTTGTATGTTCCTATTTGTGAGGGGACTACACATTGTGAAGTTCACTGTAGGGCAAAGTTGCTGCTTCTTAGCATTCTGTCTTTTAAAATAAGGCCATTACATTTTCCATCTAATAAAGAAATTATTAGAAACATAGATTTGCATTTCCCAATTTTTTCAATGTATGACAGACCAAGCAAATACATGTCTGATAACAGTCAGTCCCTGTAGGTGTTCTAGTTCATAGTTAGATCTTTTAAAGAGTACATTGTTACTACAGTAATGAAAATACAGAGAAGGAAGACAGAAGAAGAAAATAGCAAGAGGAGATAGGAAACGGAAAAAAAAAAAAGACAAAGAAATCATTGAGAGAACAAAAAAAGGAAAAAAGAAGAATAAGAGAAAAGTCAGCCTTTTTCTTGTGAGGGGAGAGTTTAATGTTGTCCCAGGCAATCTTTTCAAAAATATCACATTAAAAAAAAAAAAAAAAGCTCTATGCATAGTAGCAGTGATGTGGTTTTGTTGTTTTGTTTATTTGGTTTTTGTCTTTTGTTCTGGGGATGAGATGGACTTCTGCTATCCTAAGTGGGTACCGTCTTTCATGCTCTTTTTTATTTTTTATTGTTTTAATCTTATTTTTCAACATCAGTGTACTCTTTAATCCCCACCCCTGAGCAAAATAAGTCAGTCAGAGAAAGACAAATACCATATGATCTCACTCATGTGGAATTTAAGAAACAAATGAGCAAAGAGAGAAAAAGAGACAAATCAAAAAACAGACTCTCAATTACAGAGAAGAAACTGATGGTTAGGAGAGGGGAGGTGTTATCCTTTTTAACAGGCTGTTAGATGTACACTGTTAAATGAGTTTGGGAATCATGTTTCTTTATTATTTCATTTAGGCAACTGAGAATTTTAAACCGACAACTTAGAGAACAAGAAAAAACTCAAAAGGCACCTGGTTCTCTGGAATGCAACCTTGAATGTAGGTAAAAGAACTTTAAGAACTGATGACAAATTCTTTGTGGTTCTGGAAATACTGATAAAGAATTGAGCTCTCTTAATTATTTTGTCATAAGAGGACTTTCTTTTAATCTACATTTGAAAAAATAGGAATAATACCCTTATTAAAAATTAAAATAGCACAGAAACAAAAATAAAAGATCTGTGCTATTATGTCCCAATAATACACCCCTATTTCTTTTTTAAAAGGCTGTACTTCCTTTCACATGTCTTCTGTTCATATAGAATTAATGTGTTTCATAAATACTGAGTTCCTACTGTATGCCAGGCACTAATAGAACTATATATGTATTTTATTTTTTCTTTTTTAAAAATGAGATTACACTCAATATGCTCTTCTGTAGCTTGCATTTATTCACTTAACATGTAGGGAGCATTTTTCTTTTTTTTCCTTTCTTGTTCAGGTTTTTATTTAAATTCCAGTTTGTTAGTATACAGTGTATTGTTAGTTTCAGATATAAAATTTAGTGATTCATCACTTACATACAATACCCAGTGCTCATCACAACAAGTGCCCTCCTGAATACCCATCACCAATTTAACCCATTCTCCCACCTGCCTCTCCTCCAGTAACCCTTAGTTTGTTCTCTATTGTTAAGAGTCTGTTTCCTGGTTTGCCTCCCTTTTTTTCCTATGTTCATCTGTTTTGTTTATTAAATTCCACATATGAGTGAAATCATATGGTATTTTCTCTCTCTGACCGATTTACTTTGTTTATCATTGATACTCTCTGGCTCCATCCACGTCATTGCAAATGCAAGATTTTATTCTTTTTTATGGCTGAGTAATATTCCATTGTGTATACATACACACACACCGCATCTTCTTTATCCATTCATCAGTAGATGGCCATTTGGGCTTTTTCCATAATTTGGCTATTGTTGATAAGGCTGCTGTAAACAACAGAGTGCATGTATCTCTTTGAATCGGTATTTTTGTATCTTTTGGGTTAATACATAGTAGTGCAGTTGCTGGATCATAGAATAGTTTTATTTTATTTATTTATATATTTTTTAATGTTTATTTTTATTTTTGAGAGAAAGAGAAACAGAGTGCAAGTGGGGGAGGGGCAAAGAAAGAGGGAGACACAGAATCGGAAGCAGGCTCCAGGCTCCGAACTGTCAGCACAGAGCCTGATGTGGGGTTCAAACCCATGAACCATGAGATCATGACCTGAGCCGAAGTGGGTGCTTAACGAACTGAGCCACCCAGGCACTCTTGGTTTTATTTTTAACTCGTTGAAGAACCTCCATACTGTTTTCCAGATAGGCTGCACCTGTTTGCATTCCCACCAACAGTGTAAGAGTGTTCCCCTTTCTCTGCAACCTCACCAACACCTGTTTCCTGTGTGGTTCATTTTAGCCATTCTGACAGGTGTGAGGTGATACCTCATTGGGTTTTTTAAATCTATTTTGAGAGAGAGAAAGAGAGTGTGCATGTGTGAGCAGGGGAGGGGCAGAGAAAGAGGGAGAGAGAGAATCCCAAACAGACTCTGTACTCTCAGCATGGGGCCCCATGTGGGGCTCGAACTCCCAAAACATTGAGAGAACAACCTGAGCTGAAATCAAGAGTCAGAAGCTTAACTGACCAGGCACCCCTCTCATTATAGTTTTGATTTGTATTTTCCTGATGATGAGTGATGTTGAGCATCTTTTCTGTTAGCCATCTGTATGTCATCTTTGGAAAAATGTCTACTCATTTCTTCTGCCCATTTTTTAAGTGGATTATTTGTTTTTTGGGTGTTCAATTTTGTGAGTTCTTTATGTATTTTGGATACTAATCCTTTAACCAATATGTCATTTGTAGATATCTTCTCCCACTGTGTAAGTTGCTTTTTAGTTTTGTTGATTGTTCCTTCACTGTACAGAAGCTTTTTGTTTTGAAGTAGTCCCAATAGTTTATTTTTGCTTTTGTTTCACTTGCCTCAGAAGACATATATAGTAAGAAGTTGCCATGGCTGATGTTAAAGAGGTTACTGCCTATGTTCTCCTCTAGGATTTTGATGGTTTCCTGTCTCACATTTAGGTCTTTCATCCGTTTTGAATTTATTTTTGTGTATGATGTAAGAAAGCAGTCCAGTTCCATTCTTTTGCATGTTGCTGTCCAGTTTTGCCAACGCCATTTGTTGAAGAGACTTTTTTTCATTGGATATTCTTTCTTGCTTTGTTGAAGATTAGTTGACCGTACAGTTGTGGGTTTATTCCTGGGTTTTTTATTCTGTTCCATCGATCTTTGTGTTGTTTTTCTGCCAGTATCATACTGTTGTGATCACTACAGCTTTGTAATATAACTTCAAGTCTGAAGTTGTGATGCCTCCTCTTTGCTTTGCTTTGCTTTGCTTTGCTTTGCTTTGCTTTGCTTTGCTTTGCTTTGCTTTGCTTTGCTTTGGCTATTCGGGGTCTTTTGTGGTTCCATACAAATTTTAGGATTTTTTGTTCTAGCTCTGTGAAAAATGCTGGTGGTATTTTGATAGGCATTGCATTAAATGTGTAGATTGCTTTGGGTAGTATAGACATTTTAACAATATTTATTCTTCCAATCCATGAACATGGAATGTTTTTCCATTGCTTTGTGTTGTCTTGAATTTCCTTCATTAGTGTTTTATAGTTTTCAGAATACAAATCTTTAACCTCTTTGGTTAGGTTTATTCCTAGGTATCTTACGGTTTTTGGTGCAATTATAAATGGGATCGAGTCCTTGATTTCTCTTTTGGCTGTTTCATTGGTGGTGTATAGAAGTACAACAGATTACCGTACATTGATTTTGTATCCTGAGACTTTACTGAATTCATGTATCAGTTCTAGCAATTTTTTTGGTGGTCTTTTGGGTTTTCTACATAGAGCATCATGTGATCTACAAATAGTGAGAGTTTGACTTCTTCCTTGCTGATTTGGATGCCTTTATTTTTTCGTGTTGTCTGATTGCTGAGGCTAGGACTTCTAGTATTATGTTAAATAACAGGGTGAGAGTGGACTTGTTCCTGTCTTGTTCCTGACTATATAGAGGAAAAGCTTGCAGTTTTTCCCCATTGAGAATGATATCAGCTGTGGGTTCTTTTGTATATGGCCTTTATTATGTTGAGGTATGTTCCCTCCATCTATACTTTGTTGAGGGTTTTTATTATGAATGGATATTGTACTTTGTCTAATGCTTTCTCTGCATCTATTGAGAGGATCATATGGTTCTTATCCTTTCTCTTCTTAATGTGATGTATCACATTGGTTGATTTGCAAATATTGAGCCATTATTGCATCCCAGGAATAAATCCCACTTGATGATGGTGAATGATTCTTTTAATGTACTGTTGGATTTGATTTGCTAGCAATGTGTTGAGAATTTTTGCAGCCATCTTCATCAGGGATACTGGCCTGTAGTTCTTTGTTTTAGTGGAGTCTTTGTCTGGTTTTGGAATCAGGGTAATGCTGGCCCCATAGAATGAGTTTGGAAGTTTTCTTTCCTTTTCTATTTTTTAGAATAGTTTAAGAAGAATAGGTATTAAGTCTTTTTATAAATTTAAATTTATATTTATAGTTATATTATATATATTTATATTATAACTATTAAATTTATAACTTTAAATGTTTGCTAGAATTTGCCTGTGAAGCCGTCTTGCCCTGGACTTTTGCTTTTTGGGAGATTTTTTATTACTGATCCAGTTTCTTTGCTGGTATCAGTCTGTTCTAGTTTTCTATTTCTTCCTGTTTCAGTTTTGGTAGTTTATATGTTTCTAGGAACTTATCATTTCTTCCAGATTGTCTTAATTTGTTGGCATATAGTTTTTCATAATATTCTTTTATAATTATTTGTATTTCTGTGATATTTGTTGTTATTTCTCTTCTCTCATTTATGATTTTGTTTATTTGGGTCCTTTCTCTTTTGTTTTGATAAGTCTGGCTAGGGATTTATCAAGTTTATTAATTTTTTCAAAGAACCAGCTCCTGGTTTCATTGATTTGTTCTGGTTTTGGGTTTTTTTTTCCAGTTTCTTTATCACTTATTTCTACTCTATTCTTTATTATTTCCCTTCTTTTGCTGGCCTTAGGATTCATTTTTTGTTGTTGTTGTTTTTAGCTCCTTTAGGTGTAAGGTTAGGTTGTTTATTTGAGAATTTTCTTGCTTCTTGAGGTAGGCCTGTATTGCTGTATACTTCCCTCTTATGACCACTTTTGCTGCATCCCAAAGGTTTTAGACCATCATGTTTTCATTTTCATTTGTTTCCATGTATTTTTTTATTTCTTCTTTAATTTCCTGCTTGACCCATTCATTCTTTAGTAGCATTTGTTTAACCTCCTTATATTTGTGGTCTTCCCAAATTTTTTCTTGTGGTTGACTTCAAGTTTCATAGCATTGTGGTCAGAAAATATGCATGGTATGATCTCAATCTTTTTGTACTTGTTGAAGCCTGATTTGTGACCTAGTATGTGATCTATTCTGGAGACTGACCCATGTGCACTCAAAAAGAATGTGTATTCTGCTGCTTTAGGATGAAATATTCTGAATATATCTGTTAAATCAGTCTGGTCTGGTGTCTTTCAAAGCCATTGTTTCCTTGTTGATTTTCTTCTTAGATGATCTGTTCATTGGTGTCAGTGGGGTGTTAAAGTCCCTTGCTATTATTGTATTACTATCAATGAGTTCCTTTATGTTTGTTATTAATTGTTTTATATGTTTGGGTTCTCTCAATTTGGGGGCATAAATATTTATAATTGTTAGATCTTGTTGGATAGTCTCCTTTATCATGATATAGTGCCCTTCTTCATCTCTTGTTACAGTCTTTGTTTTAAAATCTAGTTGGTCTGGTAGAAGTATTGCTACTCCAGCTTATTTTAATGTCCATTTGCATGATAGATCTTTCTCCATCCCCTCACTTTCAATCTGCAGGTGTCTTTAGGTCTAAAATGAGTCTCTTGTAGGCAGCATATAGATGTGTCTTTTTTTTTTTTTTTTTAGTCCATTCTGACACTCTATGTCTTAATTAGAACATTTAGTCCATTTACATTCAGAGTAATTATTGATAGATATGTATTTAGTGCCATTTTATTGCTTGTTTTATCATTGTTTCTAGAGATTTTCTGTTCCTTTCTAGTCTTTGTCACTTTTGATCTGTCCTTCCCACTCAAAGAAGCCCCTTCAATATTTTTGCAGGACTGGTTTAGTGTTCATGAACTCCTTTAGTTTTTGTTTGTCTGGGAAACTCATTCTATTCTGAATGACAACCTTGCTGGATAGAGTATTCTTGGCTTCAGATTTTTCCCATTCAGCATGTAGAATATATCATGCCACTCCCTTCTGGCTTGCCAAGGGAGTGATCTGTGGAGAGATCTATAGCTAACCTTATGGGTCTTCCCTTGTAAGTTAGGGACTTTTTTGTCCTACTGGTTTTAGATTTTTTTCTTTATCACTGTATTTTGCAAATTTAAATATAATATGTCTTGGTGTTGGCCTGCTTTTGTTGATTTTGTTAGCAGTTCTCTCTAACTCCTGGATTTGGATGTCTGTTTCCTTCCTCAGATTAGGGAAGTTTTCAGCTGTTATTTCCTCAAATAAACTTTCTTTCCCCTTTTCTCTCTCTTTTTCTTCTGGGACTCCTACGATGCAAATGTTACTACATTTAATGGAGTCACTGAGTTCCCCAAGTCTACTCTCATGATTCATCATTCTTCGTTCTTTTGTTCAGCTTCATTGTTTTCCATAATTCTTTTTTTTTTTAAGTTTTTGTTTATTTGTTTTGAGAGAGAACGTGGGTGTGCAAGCAGGAGAGGGGCAGAGAAAGGAAGAGACAGAATCCCAAGCTGACAGCATGGAGCCTGATGTGGGGCTCAAACTCACGAACCATGAGATCGTGACCTGAGCCCAGATCAAGAGTCGGATGCTTAACTGACTGAGCCACCCAGGCAGCCCAATTATTTTCCATAATTCTATCTGCTGTATCACTTCTTCATCCTTCCATCCTTGTGGTCATTACATCCAGGTTGTTTCGAATCTCAGTTATTGCATTTTTCATATCTGTCTGATTGTTTTTTAACTCTTATTTCTGTAGTAAGGGTTTCCCTGATATCTTCCATGCTGTTCTCAAGCCCAGGGAGTATCCTTATGACTGTTATTTTAAAATCTCCATCAGTCTTATTACTTATATCTGTTTCAATTAGATTTCTAGCCATGACCATTTCTTGTTATTTCTTTTGGGATGAATTCCTCCATCTTGGCATTTTGTCTAGGTCTCTGTCTTCTTCTGTGTGTTAGAAAAGCCTGTTGTGTTTCCTGCTCCTGAGAGTAATGACTTTATGAAGAGGTTATATAGTATGTAGGGCCTGGTGCTTCAGGGAGTGCCTCTGGTGTGTGCTACATGCACTCCACTAATGTGTTTTGGCTGCTCTGTCCCTTAGGTCAGTCCTCTGCAGAGGTTCTCCTTACCTGCAGTGGGCAGTGCTTGGACCTTGGCTAGAGTGTGGTCAGTTTTATCTAGGTGTCTGGCCTCCTTCTTAAATGAGACTTGATTCTACTTCCACTAGAACTGATGCTTTGCAGAACTCTATGGTCAGTAGACCTGATGTGTGCAGGGGCTTGTGCTGGTGTTCTTGGGGAAGGGCCTACTGCACTCGTCCTTAAACTTGCCTGAGAAAAGCAGTACAAACAGAGCACAGGAGGACAGGCCTCGCTGGGGGTGATGCAGATTTGACTGAGAAGGGCAGTTGTGCTGGAGCTCAGGGGCATGGGATTTGGAGCAGGCTAAACAGCCGGTATCCAGGTTTGCTTCCCTCAGCAGGTGTCTGTACCTATGCTGAGGGCAAGGGAGAGAAATGGCACCCAACAGCTCTTTTGTCCCAGGAGAAGCAACGTCACCTCTCACAGATGTGCTCCAAGAAGTAGGAACCGTCTCTCCCAATGCGCCTTAGGCGATCCCCAGATCATGCCATTTGCCCCGGGGTTGCTTGCCTGCCTTCTTTCCAGGAGTAGGGCAGCCCCCTCAGGTCTCTCTTCCCAGCCAAGCTGATAGACCTCTAAAACTCCAGTCTTTGTGCCCCACTGATTGCAAAAACTCATGAAAATCAGCCCGTCTCGTTTTCGCAGCCAATGGCTTTATGAAAGTGTTCTCCTTGTATGTAAGGGCTCCTTTGCTTCCATAGCACCCGTGATCTGTTTCTCCCCCAAACCATGTCTCTGCACTTCTTACCTTCCTCCATGTGGCCTCTTTTCTCCCTCCAGTTGTACAGTTTGTTCTGTCAGTCCTCAGGTCAATTTCTTGTGTATTCAGAATGATTTGATAGTTACTCAGCTATGTTCGAGGGATAAGGCAGGCCTAGGGTCCTCCTGCTATGCTGCCATCTTAGCTCCCCCTTCCAGTAAAACCTGTAGTGTGCATTTTTCTGTATCAAAATACATAGATTCTGTTTAAGAACTATTTGAATATTCTGCTTATGTTGCTTCTAGCATTATGCATTTGAAGTCCTCTGATGATAGCTATCTAGGTATTTTCCCAGTGCAAACAGTGGTACAGTGAAAATCTTGTACGTGTGTCTTTGTGCACATGTGTGAGCATTTTGTAGATAATAGCTGTAGAATTAATGAGTCAGTCGAATTTTGACAGATATTGCCAAATTGTGCTTATGGATCCTAAAGCTTAAAATATTAGGAAAAAGAAAAAAACTACTATTAACAAGGAAAAGATTAGAACAATTTGTTTCTTTGTTTTTTTATTCTTGGGATCTTTTCCTAAACTTGACAAAACTCAGATGACACAAAGGAAAAGACTGATAAGATTTGTTCTCAGAATTTTTTGTCATTTTCTGCATGGCAAAATTGTAAACACATTCAAAGTGCATTAATAAAATGGAGACAATTTTTTCATAATACATGATATAACAAAGGCTTAATTTTCTTAATATATAAATAGCTCTCACAAAGCAATAAGAAAAATACAAGTACCCAACAGAACACACACTTCATAAAAGTGTTCATCTTTATCAGAGTAATCTTGGAAAAAGTCACTCTGATTCCACTATGAATAAACAGTGGGGGTGGAGATATGTGGGAGAGAGGGGCAAACAGGGAAATGAGGAGATTGGTAGTTGCCATTCTAAATAGCTTATATCTTTTTAGTCTCTGACCATTTGCCTTATTGTTTTCTTGAAAGCATTTATCGCTATTTATGATTACTTGTTTGTTATCAGCTCTATGAGAGCACCAGCTATGTCTCTGCTATTCATTACTGTATGTCCAAGTTCTAATTCCGTGCCTCACACACAGTAAGTCTTCACTCAAGGCTGTATTTATTAAATGAATGGTGCCGTATACTTTTACAGACATTAAAAAGAATGTGATAGGTCTATATGCTAATTACATATTAATCTTATGGGAGAAAAAGTGTTATTCATCTCTGTTTAAATATATATGTTATATGCACAAGTGTTTTTCCAGAAAGATACCAAAGTTAATTGTGGTTGCCTTTGGGAGGAGAGTGGAGGTGGGGTGGGAAGGGAGATTCTTCACTGAGAATAATTTGGTAATTGGTATTTCGTCGTGTTTGAATTCTTTTTACTTTGTGCATGTATTATTCTTTCATTAACAAAGGTAAAAAAAAAAATCTTAATGCCCAAAATATCAGTTGGAGAAGAAAGGTATGATCTCTGCATCAAATTTTAGAAATATATTTAATATTTACGTGGAACTGCTCAAACATACAATGGTTAAACAAATCAATAAGTTCCAGATCTTTTCCTTTTTATACACAGATCTTTTTCAGGTTTGTGCTTTTAAAATTAGGGAAACATTGATTTGATCTGTTTTGTCTTGCAGTGTTTTCTCTTCAGTCATTGAACAAGTCCCTGCAAAACCAATTACAGGAGTCACTGAAGAGCCAGGAATTACTACAGAATAAAAATGAAGAACTTTTAAAAGTAATTGAAAATCAGAAAGATGAAAACAAAAAATTTGCTGGTATATTTAAAGAGAAAGAGCAAACTTTACTTGAAAATAAACAGCAATTTGACATTGAGACAACAAGAATAAAAATTGGTATGTATTTGAACTATAGTTGTGGTCACATTTTTTAAAAAGGAAAAGGAAACTGAAATTTTATTGTGGTTTCAGAATTGGAGGAAGCCTTAGTCAATGTGAAAAGCTCCCGGTTTAAGTTAGAAGCTGCTGAAAAGGAAAATCAAATATTGGGAATAACATTACGTCAGCGTGACGCTGAGGTGACCCGACTGAGAGAATTAACAAGGTAATATTGATTTCATTTGAATAACATGCCTCTTGTCAGATTAGTTATGACTTCAAAAATGATTTTAGGTCTGCTCTCTTTCCCCTTTCTCTCTTGTCGATGTTTTTGCTAATTTCTAATGATGTTTTCTTCTGCTCCAATTAGGTTTAGAAATGCCAAACCTGGCTCAATGCTTTTCTAAACCATGTGATGCCAAGAAAAGGGCTCTTGTAAAGAGCTTCAGCTTATTATATGTACATAAGCTGAAGACTCACTTAGCAAATTGTTAAGAGCCCTCTGGTTCTGACGCCAGAGAGACCTGAATGGAATCCCATTTCTACCTTGTGCTAGCTGTATGGCTTTAACCAAGTTATTTAACCTCTATAAACCTCAGCTTTAACGTGGAGCATGATTAGGGTTGATGGGAACACTAAGAAATAACTCACATGAAGCACTGAGCACAGTAAGCCCTCATGCCAGATGATCTTGGGAAAGTCATGTAGCCTCTGTGAGCCTCAGTTATTTCATCAGTGAAGTGAGGGAGTCAGCAGCAACCCCTAAGAGCCCTTTGTTCCCTAATATGTCTTTTCTCAAATCAATAATATCACTGCACTCAATTTTTACCTGATATGTACTTTAAAAGTACAATTTTCTCTTGAGACATTTGTTAAGAATTGGATTTCCAACTACTTACTTAAATCCTAGAGAAGTCTGTTATTTTAGGCCTGAATATCATTAGATCTGACCATACACTTGAATGATACTGGAAGTTCATAGTTCAGATATAAAATAATTTTGAATATAAAATAATCTCCTTCATATTTCAAATGAGAAGATCCATTTTGAATGACACACTTAGGAAAATAGATGAAATAGTAATGTATCTATAATACTTAATCTATTTAATTTTATAAATATATTTGAAATGATTCTATATAAGCTATATGAATATAGAAATAGTTTTTTTTCCACATTCATATTTCATTCAAATATTTATTGAACAATAGGGAAAAACAAGACACTTGTGTATCCATGTAGTGTTATAATTAATTAGGCTGTAGTCAGAGTTTCTAAAATGTTGGCTTATACCACTCTTATTCAAAGTAAAAGTGAGAGAATGTCCCCCTTATGAAAGCCTTTATAAAGTCTCCAAAGAAAAGTATCTCCTCTTTTTTGAGGACTACTTTTGGGATGAAAACTCTGTTATTATCAAGTATTTATGGTAAAAGAAGCCAGTCACAAAAGACCACATATTGTATTATTCCACTTAATATGAAGTGTTCAGAATAGGCAAACCCATGGAGACAAAAAATAGATTGATGGTTGCCAAGGGCTGAGAGAAAAGGGGAAGAAGGAGGAGTGAGTGCTGATGGATACAGAGTTTCTTTTTAGGGTAATGAAAATGTTCTGAAATTGGTTAGAGGTAATGATTATATAACTCTATGAATATATTAAAAACAACTCAGTTGCACACTTTAAAGGGGTGAATTTTATAGTAAATTATATAACAAAATTTATTTTTAATTTTTGTAATGTTTATTTTTATTTATTTATTTTTTTTTTTGAGAGAGAGAGAGAGATCAAGCTGGGGAGGGAGAGAGAGAGAAATCCCAAGTAGGCTCCGCGCTGTCAGCACAAGGCCCGACTCAGGGCTCAAACTCAGGAACTGTGAGATCATGACCTGAGCCAAAACCAAGAGTCGGACGCTTAACTGACTGAACCACCCAGATGCCCCTCAATAAATGTTTTTTAAAACATACCTATGGCATATAATCCATTTGGAAGAGAAAAATAGGATAGCCACTCAGCATGGTCAGGTTCCATGAGCAGTTGCTTAGGTGTCCCTGGGAGCATCTCCTCATTAAGGGGCGTGGTGTTCAGCCTCTCGTAGAAAGTGCAGCAGAGGATTTAGTTGCCTGAGAAATTGCTTTTCTTCTCAAAATGTTTTTTTTTTCATACTACTAAATCTAGCTCCTTTATGAGCATGAAATCAGAAACTGGTTTATCTTTTATTAATAGTATACTTTGATTTTTTTCCCCAAAGTCTTCTCTCTCTCATATCTATTATTTTGTCTCCTCATCTATGATGGAAAGATTTTAATAAATGCATTTTCATAGATGGGGAAACTGGGACCATACAAGTTAAATATTAATAGAAAGTTAATAAGCAAGGACTAGAACTCACATCTCTTAATCCCTAGCCAGGTTTTCTCTCTTGCACATGGTATGTCCTTAGCTAAAATAGTTTATTCCTGGTAACACTTCCTCGTAACTGCTAGTCTGAGTGAACCTTAGATGTTTGTTTTGTTTTGTTTTGTTTTGTTTTACCTGAGAGATGTAGGGATGAATGGATGGATTCATTTACTTATTCATTTATTCATCAAACACTTATTGTATATTATATTCCAAATATATATGTGTGAAATACAAAAATCTGTAATCATTTTAGTTGCTAAATATCCATGTCATCAAGCTAAAAGCTTATTCTAGTGCTTTGATGATGTATATAGGAAGATACAGCCTTTTTTTTAATTAAAAAAAATTTTTTTAATGTTTTATTTATTTTTGACTGAGAGAGAGACAGAGCATGAGCGGGGGAGGGGCAGAGAGAGAGGGAGACACAGAATCCGAAGCAGGCTCCAGGCTTTGAGCTGACAGCACAGAGCCTGATGCGGGGCTCGAACTCACAGACCGCAAGAGCATGACCTGAGCCGAAGTCGGACACTCAACCGACTGAGCCACCCAGGCACCCCATATACAGCCTTTTTTAAGAATAAACTTGACTGAAGAGGCCCGTGGGTGGCTCAGTCGGTAAAGCATCCCACCTCAGCTCAGGTCATGATCTCTCAGTTCAGGAGTTCGAGCCCCGTGTCGGGCTGTGTGCTGACAGCTTGGAGCCTGGAGCCTGCTTTGGATTCTGTGTCTCCCTCTCTCTCTGCCTGCCTCTCTCTCTCTCTCTCTCTCTCTCTCAAAAATAAACATTAAAAAAAATTTTTTTAACTTGACTACTATTTAATTTTTTTTAATTTTTACATTTATTTATTTTCGAGAGACAGAGCACAAGTGGGGAAGGGCACAAGTGGGGAAGGGGCAGAGAGAGAGGGAGACACAGAATCAGAAGCAGGCTCCAGGCTCCAAGCTGTCAGCACAGAGCCGATATGGGGCTCGAACCCACGAGAACTGTGAGATCATGACCTGAGCCGAAGTCGGACGCTTAACTGACTGAGCTACCCAGGCGCCCTGACTGAATACTGTTTAACATAGTGGTCCATTTGTGGAGAAAATTGATAAAAAAGATGTAAGGGCAATTTTCAGAGTAAGTAATAGTTTAATTATTAGAGAAATTAGCATAAATGGAAGCGCAAAGAAATGAAAGGACTTGCCTGCCTTTCACAGCTAGTTGGGGCCCAAGCTGGGACTTGAGCCAAGATGTTAGTTTCCCTCTTGAGCCTTGCTTTCTCTTTTGGAAAGGACAGCTTCTCTCTGAGAAGATGTGTTTTTGAGAGATTCTTCTAACTTTGTACCTGCTCATTCTTTCAAAATAACACAGTCTGCCTTTTCACTAGGAATGAAAAAGGATTTGTTTGCTAGTAGAGCCTTTTCTTAACACTCACCCTAACATAGAAGCATAGGAAATGAAAAAGGTTATTACTTCTTGTATATTATCTGCTTTTAGAAGACTGTGTCTGAAATATTAGGTGTAAATGTTTTACACTCTTAAGACTCCAAGATTTTTTCTGTCAGTTTTTTCCATTGTTGTCAAGGACGTTTTCTTCTCACACTGGGCATAAATCCTGTGTCTTGACTACTAGCTCACCTGTTAGATTAGCGGGTCTCTTTAAATGATTATAGAAACATGGTGGGCAAGCTTAAATTAGCACAATGTCTTACAGAGTTTAGTACTACCCCTACATTTTCTGAAGATTCAGTAAGAACTTCAAAATGCCAAGTATACCCATGGATGGTAGTTTTTGTTTTGTCAAAACAAAACAAAAAGTTGGTAGTTGAGCTTAATTATATCAAAATTCACCCACGTTGGTGATTTACACTGTGTTTAGTGATACCCTGTGCAATTCAGTTAATTAGGAACATCTCCAATACTATAGCTGGGCTACTGTGACCACTTTAGTTTTACTTTTGCCAGAGGGTAAAGCGGCACCATCTGACAGCACAGCTAAATCTTCACGTTCAGCTCCCTTCCATCTTCCCTGTAGTCGTACACTGCAGTAAGAAGGATGGATGTTTTTTTGCACATGTTTTAAGTAACCTCTTAAAGATTGCAAAAAATTTCTAAATGCCTTTTTCAGAATGTTGTGGAAGGATAGTGGGACTAGAAGGTACGCATAGGAGTTTTAAACAAACACCCTAAACTGTCGCTCTCTCTCCTTTCTGAAACCTTGAATAATTTTGAAATATACCCTTATCACTTTTTCAAAAATTCACTACAACACATGTTACAAAACCATTAAAATGTGAGGAAATTAATAGATTTTCAGTAAATAAGTAGTAAATATTCTAATAGCTTCTAAGAGCACTCTTAGTGCTGATAGTTATTTAAATTAGTATATTTTTATAAGTAGCTGAGAACCTTGCATTTCTTGTAAAAATGTGTCCATTTTCTAAGCATTAAAAATCAGTGTATTTAAATAGTGTCTCCCATATAATAGAAACAGAAATATATCTACTTTGTAGCGATTCAGGTGCTCGTATTGCTTCCTTTAAATTTTTGACATACTGTCATTTCTTTACTTACAGAGATTTTTCTTTTAGTTTCAGAGATAATGGTGAGTCACATTTTGTTTATAAATTGGATGCTTAATGATTGCTATTAATTTCCAGAGATTAAACTCTTATTAATGTCATTGTCCCTTTCTCCCTTTCTTCATCACTGATTTTGTTCACAGTGAAGATAACACTTTTATTTAAGTCTGGAAAGAAACCTCAACATAAGTATTCCTTTTCTAAAAACAAATAAAAATGAAAGTTCCAGTATATAGTCTGATCAAATTAATTAGTGGATCATTTCAGAATTTTTTAAAAGATATGTTCATACAACATATTTTTTCTTTTAATAATAGCTCATTGCCTTTTTGAAAAGGCATGAGGAAAAGTGGTAAGAACCATAATCATTTGAAGAGCAGTCAGAACTCAAAGTATGTTTAAGATGACAGTGTAATAAGTAAGCCAGGTTAGAAAAAAATTTATTTTTCCTTCTGTAGGAAAAAACCCACTCATTCTATATCCAGAGATATAATCACTGCTGTTTAATATAGATTTCCTCTTAGTATTTTATTTGGCCGTGTGTGACTGTTTTTACAAAAAAATAGTATTGTATCCATGTTATTTATGGACTGCTCTTTTAAATTTAACCTTATATAATGGACCCAACAAGTATTCCTTACAACACAACTATAAATAGCTATGGTACAATTAGAGCATAATTTACCTAAATCATTCTACTCTATTTGAAGATAAAGATACTAAACCCACCTATTTTCTATTATAAATTATATCTTTGCAAGTATATCTTGGGTACAGCCTCTTGGTATATATATATAGGATGAGTTCCTAGAAGTGCAAATTAGTGGATCCAAAAATGTGAGATATACAAATATTTAAGTCTTCTGATGGATTGCCAGTTTGCTCTCGGGAAGGGTTATACCAGTGTACGTGTCCCACTGATAGTACCTGCTTCTTCAAGCTTCTCTGACAGTGGGTATTATTCTTATTTTACTATGTTAATTTGATAGGCCTCCTCCAAAATAATCACATTTTCAAAATTTGAATTTCTCTACTTAAAAGTTGAACTTTTAAGATATGCTTACTGGCTACTTTTAATCTTTGAAAATTTCCTGTTAATGTCCTTTGTATCTTTTAAAAAATTGATGTATTTCTTTTCTTATCGATACGTAAGAATATATATATGGTTCAATTCAAAAAGTCCAAAAGCTTGATAGAAAATGGCTTTAATAGGTCTGCTAATAAAAGCTGCCATCAAATGAACACCCATATAGCCTGAAGCTGTGCTAATGGTAATAAGCACATTACCCTCATATTTTATCTTATTTGATGTTCGTTGTAATTCTGAAGTAGATACCTTCACTTTGCAATTGAGGAACTTGAGATTCAGAAAGGTTGAGTGACTTACCCAAGATCACAGCTAGCGATGATAGTATGTGACCCTGAGTGGTTTTTCGTATGCCACACTTCTGGTACCTAGCTGCTGGTCATACCTAATTATACCAGAATTTATCTCTAACTATCCTTTTTTCCCAGTATTGTTCCAGTGTCCTTTGCATATATCTTTTGAATGGAGAGAAATAGCTTAATTACTAACAGAATTCACACCATTTTACAATGTTGCTCAAAAATAAAGCATTTTATACCCTAAGAGAAAAAAATACTGAGCTTCTATTTCTAAATATCATAATATTAGATTTGATACAGACTGAGATCTTGGATTGATTTTATTGTAATGTACTCATTCCAGAGTTCATTCCTTGAATTTTGCTTTTAGTTACTTTTTTTCAATGTTATGAACCAGGTGCTTGCCTCAGATCCTTTCTTTTAAAGAAGCTGTATAAACAAATAAATGAAAGAAACCAGTAAAAAGAATAATTAGTGTACTGAATTCTTCTTAACAGAACTTTACAGAGCAGTATGGCAAAGCTTCTCTCAGATCTTAGTATGGACAGTGCTCGCTGCAAGTCTGGAAATAATCTTACCAAATCACTTTTGAACATTTATGAAAAACAACCCAAGTGTGACCCAATCCCAGCTCACACTTCCATAATGAGCTACCTAAATAAGTTAGAAACAGATCACGCTTTCATACATTCACAGCCACTTTCTACAGTTAACAATGAGGAGAACATAGAACCAGGTAGACCTTACGAAAATGTTCTGCCCTCCAAAAGCCCTCAGCATGGTAACACAAGGAACAAGGAGGAAGTATCAGCCTCTGGGAACATTCCTACCCTTTCAAAACAGGATTCTGATGAGAGTGAAATCACAACTTTAGTAGACGATGAGTGTAATTTGGATAATACAATTTACATTCCATTTGCTAGAAGCACTTCTAAAAAGAAATCACCATTATCTAAGAGATTATCCCCCCAGCCACAGATCACTGTGGCTTCACCGCAGCTGGTCAGCAACAGTGGACTTGTCTCTGAAAAAGAAAATAAATCGTGTGCACCCGGAGTTGGTTCCTCTTCCAAAAAGGAAGCAGAAGATACCCCTGAGAAACTTTCCAGAACACCTGATATGGAAGACAAGCAGCTCCTCAAGAAAATAAAGGAAGCCATCTGCAAGATACCTGCCGCCCCTCAGGAGCCACCAGAACTGACGGCGTGTCATGGCCCCTCTACTTGTCAGAGCGGCAGCATTCAAGTGAAAAGTAGTGCTGTCTCCGATGGTAGCTTTTTTAATTCTGACTTGACGTCTGACTGGAGCATCTCCTCTTTTTCAACGTTCACTTCTCGAGATGAACAAGACTTCCGAAATGGCCTTGCAGCGCTGGATGCCAATATCGCTCGACTCCAGAAGTCCTTAAGGACTGGTCTTCTGGAGAAATGAACTCAGAAGAAAAGGGATTGAGTACCTCTTTTTAAGACTAGAACTTGGCTATAATTGAATGTATATTTTAAATTTCTCTAGCGAAATGGATATTAATTATGTATTATAATTAATTGTATGAATAATAAATTTATTGTTAGAATATATTGACAGTCTGGAGCTTATACAAACAAGTCATCTTAAGAAATTGACATTTGTTAAGAGAAGACAATTACAGGTAATTGGGAAAATATCACAAGTAATATTTTTAGTACTTAGCAGTTTGAGGTCTTTTCTTACCCAGCTGGGCTAAGGGTCCAGGTCAGGATTCTCTGGTTGTCCTAAAGAATAATGGGAAGGGAGTCTCTGGGTACAATTTATTGTATTCAAACTAGGCTTTCTTTTCTCTTTCAGGATTCCTGTTTGTTTTTTAATGGCATCGTGTTTTTCTGTGGGATGCTCTGTGCTACAGGCTAGTGTTACGTATAAACATTTCTTTTAAGAGAAAAATGCCAATATCTCCACCCTTAAAAAACATTGATTGGGCCAAGAAAATATAGATAACATCCTCAGTTAGCGTATGGTTTCTTAAAACTTTGGCACTTTTATTTGTTTGATTCTGAGTAGGTGTTTAAGACCTTTTAAAAATAAAGTCAGACTGATAAATGCTAATAGATAAGTCATAGCTTGGGAAATTTGTGTTTTTAAATAAATGAGAAATGTTTATTTGGGTTTTTTTGTCCTTATTATATTTGAACATAAAGGAGTTTTTAAATCTTTTACTGGTTATAATTCTGCGTTTCTGCACTAATAACTCTTTTTCAGCCCATTAGCTGAGAACATTCTCTATTTGTAAATAATATGAATTAAGTTAGTTTCTGCTTCTCTCTACTAGCAGTTCTTAACTATTCAGTATCACCACCATCTGTGTGAGCAGCACATTTGAGCAATTAGAAAGCTGAGGGTTGTCCTATCACTAATACTTCCTACAGGTCCACTGCCTGGTACCTTTCTGCAGAGTGCTTGGGCAGGCTTTAGCATTAAAGTGTTCTGCTGACTGCAGGATCTCTCCCTATTAGTTTTTAAGTGTTGGTGCTGCATCTTCCAGTGGACCCAGATATAATCTCTTTGGCATGTCCAGATTTTATAGAGATTTAAGTCTAAAAATATTAAATGAATCTTCAGTTATTTTCACAGGATTGTCCATGTCTATTTTTAACTTTTCTTCCAGTATTCATAAATTAATCAACTGATGTATTTGGAGGCAATAGGCCACAACTCTTTAACATATAAGTTCAGAAGTACAGTTCAGAAACATAAAATACAGGAAGGAGGAAAATTATGTCATCTGCCCACGCCCAAATATTCAATTGTTATTCATATGCAGAAGTAAATTCTTAAGATTATTATATGATAATACAAGAAGAGCATCGAATTTTCCCCTTAAAACAGGATGGGCATTCTTATGTGCAAAGAAAATTATTAAATGCTGCCATAAGTTTCACTTAATTAGGGTTAGCAATGTGATTGAAAAAGAAGAGACTGGAAAATCCTCTAGAAGCCTTACCAGGAGCTTACTCTTTATTTAATATAAGACACATATATGGCACAGAAACATGAAAAATTGGGTTAAATTTCAAGGTGGAATAAGATTCTAGCAAAAAGGATGAGATAGACAGTGAGCTTCATAGAAGTTGAGAATACAAGGAAGCCAACAAATGGTCGAGGAAGGCCTAGAAGAAAAGAAACTTCACTTGGATGTTTAAGAACATACAGGATCTGAATAATTAATCATGTGGGTATCCTCAAAATGTTTACCCATAAAGTACCATCAAAACATGGAGTTGAGTAGTATATTAAAAACATGATAGGTATAACCAACCTGACTATAAAATAGAGAGACTAAGATTACTACAGTTAACTCTTGAACAACACAAGGGTTAGGGGCACCAACCCCCCTCTGCAGTCAAAAATCCATGTATAACTTAGACTCCTCAAAAACTCTACTACTTATAGCCTGCTGTTAGCCAGAAGCCTTACTGATAACATAAGCAATCGATTAACATATTTTTTGTATGTTATCATGTATTAATATACTGTATCTTTAGAATAAGCTAGAAAAAATGTTAAAATCACAAGGAAGAGAAAATACATTCACAGTGCTATATTTATCGGAAAAAAAAATCCACGTATAAGGTGACCTGCATAGTTCAAACCTGTGTTCAAGGGTCAAATATATATGATAATGGTAACAGTGGATGATGATAGCACAATTAGAATATTTAGGGTCAGACTAGAATGTCTTGAGCTCCAGGCTGAGGAATGATCACTAACCATGAAGTCATTGGGTATTTGGGAATATTTGGTGGTGGTGGTTCTTATGTTGTTAATTGAGGATCACCAGATAAAACTGGGTGTTCTCAAAATTGCATTGAGTGGTCATACACAAAGATTAGAGGAAGGGGAGGCTGGAAACCACCTAGAAAGCTGTGACAGTAGTCCAGACAAATCAACAAACAGAAATAAAAGTGGGCATAAAAGTGAAAAAGGAGAGGGAAATTGAAAATTTTTCAGTTGGCTTGGTGATTTGATAGAAAATGAAAGAGAAATCAAAGATGACTCCCAAATTTTCCGGTTTGATCAGTTTGAGTCCACTGAGCAATGTCTCAAGTGAAAAATAAAATTCTTGGTCAAGTTCTAAATTAAGTCTTGATAACAATACTGATAATGGAGAGTGGGATAAAAAGGAGAGACAGCATGCCTGTTCTCAGTAGTCCTCTTTAGAAATCTTCACATGAGAAGTCGGTGTAAGTCTCAGAAGGGTCAGTCTGGCCCCAAATCCCAGTACCCCCTCACACAGCCTTTTCATATGTCCCAGAATGTGAAAAGCAGATTAGTGAGGTTTCTCCCAGCCTCTGAGAAGGTGAACTCTGTGTAGAATGGGAAAGAACCATCCTCCAACATTTTGTCACTGTTCTGTCCTGTCTTGGATCTGTGGAGATAATGTGCAAATGTCAACATGGATTTAGTATTTGTGAATACTACTGAAGAGCATCTGATTCTGTCTGACCAAGTGTAGAGATCCTAAGGGCCAAAGAAGCCAAAGAAGTACTTTGTACACATTCTTCCTTTATTCCTGCCGCTCTTGGAGTTTAGCAAGTCATGCAAAAATCTTTTCTTTTCACTAATGGTGGCATTTATGTCAAGTGCCTTAAAAGTTATAAAGGCCTGCTTCAACCACGTGGAGAGGAGGGCAGAATTGCAAAGTGTAATTAGAGAGAAAGGGCATCAGCCAAATCACAACTTAGTATTTACTGCTCACATCGTGGGGTGATCTCTTCAGCTAAGGATTCCTTCTTTAAATGAATACATGAAATGAAAGCTTTAATATTTGCCAGCAACTATTCTAGGCTCTGAGAATACAATAAATGAGACATTTTCTCTGCCCTCAAGGAGGTTACATTACAGTGGGGCACAAGCAAAGGAACAGAAGTTATAAGTGCTGGAAGAAAAATGGGAAGGGGACAAAGATGATAGAATTGGTTTAATTTTCCATTATTAGGGTAAGAAGCCCCTTCTCAAGACTTCTGTTTAGGAATCTAGAATTTAAGCATACCACCAGATAAAGCTGGATTTGATTTGTGAGCTAACACTCCCTTAATCATTTTTTAGATCTGTTAATTTTTGGTTTCCTCCTGCTCACAATTGCTTGAATGTGCCTCATATTTTGACGTTTTAGTACAACATTTGTAGGGAATTTGGCACTCTTATTTAAAGCAGTTGGCCTGAGTAGGACCTCCCTGAGAATTATAATCAGAGAGAGCAAGATGTTAAGGACTTCTGAGGGGCTTAAAGATGGGTTTTTGAAAGAACTTTAAAAGTCCTCTATATCACACTTACACCCAAAGAAGGAATCTTTTCTACAGGGATACCTGCTATTGGTAAGATCCCAAGCACACCACATATATTCCTTTTGCCTGGACCACCCTTTTGTCCAGGCTCCTCCTGACAAATTCTTCCTCATTCTTCAAACCGCTGGTACTACGACTGTACCTTGTATATGCCTCCAATGATGCATGTATCAGTTTACATATCAACCTTTCCTACCCTGCATGCTTCTCAAGGGTAGGGACCAGGATTTATTCATTTTTGACACCCCTCATGGCACTTGGTGCCTGTCATATAGTAGGCAGTTCATAACAATTGTTGGACTTAACTAAATCCCTGACAAATGGTCATCTCGGCTTCACTTGATTTTCCCTTAATGTCGGCAAGTTCATGCAACAGTTGATAGCTTTATTACACACATCTAAGCCCCTGGCATTAACCTCCCTGTATTTTTTCTTCTTTATTCCCTTTATTCACTTCTGAAGCAAAATTCATTTGTTTAGCAAACATCTGCACACTGCTTGTGCTGTGGAGAAGCCACAGATTTTTTTAATATTTAGAAGGGGAGATAGGGTGAAACGTTTATCTAACTCTGTCACCATTGCAGGGATAATTTATCCTACCAGCTTACTTTACCACCTTGTGGGAGGGATAAATGTAGGCAAAGCACTTTGAAAACTGGAGGGCACTGTATAACCTGATTTACAACAACATTTAGAGAGCCCTCGCCATCCTGCTTGCCTTGTCTTGATGTCCTCTAGTTTGTCAATGTCTTAAAACTTAAATCCAGCAATGAGCAGATGAACTCCAGATGTGATGTTATCAAGCAGAATGCAATTAGATTATCACTTCCTAAAATCTTGTTAAAGTTGTTTTAGCCATTATATTCTACTACAGATCATATTAGGGCTATAGTTCATTTCCAAATAGTATCCACATGGTCATTCTTGGTGTTGAGTAGCATCATATTAGGACAGGTCAGGGGGACCCAGCTCCTGTCCAGCTGGTGAGCAGTTCTTCAAAGCTGAGGTTCTGACCAACCAAGTGGTCTCAGCTGCCCCACAGTTCACATTTACCACAAACACCTGTCCTTGAAGCCAGGACTGTTCATAGAGGCCATAAAGGACCATGAAAAGAGGTAGACTGGGCATCAGGAGACCTAGATTCAGGTTCTGCTACTGTTTCTCTGTGTGAACTTTGTTCTCCAGTTATAAAATGTGAGGATTTGACTAAAAGTTCTTTGGTCATTCCATGATTTGACGTTCTTTTTAATATTGTATTCTAGCATTTTGACTAGACATCTTTCAATTAGTCAGCTGTGGAGGTTATGCTCAGGGTATGTAGAACTTCAGATGAAGTGAAAAGGCCATTTCCCTATCAATGGGATGGCCCTGTCAATTCTAGAGAAGATTTATAGAAGGGAGGTCATTATTTGTCACCTATGATTCAAAAATTCTGATATTGGGGCGCCTGGGTGGCTCAGTCGGTTGAGCGTCCGACTTCAGCTCAGGTCACGATCTTGCGGTCCGTGAGTTCGAGCCCCGCGTCAGGCTCTGGGCTGATGGCCCAGAGCCTGGAGCCTGCTTCCGATTCTGTGTCTCCCTCTCTCTCTGCCCCTCCCCCATTCATGCTCTGTCTCTCTCTGTCTCAAAAAAAAAAAAATTCTGATATTACTGTTCTATTAATAATTCTATCACAGGACTAATTTTTGAACATCACCATTTCTATTAGCATTCTATACTTAGAAGTTTGAAATACTCCTGGTATAAAAAAGATTGTGGATAATTTTTGCTTTATTTTTTACAGTGACTTTTATAGATAAAAGGGACCTTATGATTCTCTATTCCAATCTCATTTTTAGAAATATGGAAACTGAAACCAAAAAAATATTTTAAAGACCCTTGCTCAAAGCCACACAACTAAATCCTTGAACAGATATTGCAATTTTCAGTCTACTTTTGTCAAAATTTCCCTGATATCAGCTAACTCTCATGACCATTTGAGTCCCAGGGCCCCAAATCTGTCACCAGAATCTAGCTATATGGCGTTCTTTCTCTACTAGTATGGTCTAATATGGAATGAGTGAATGAATGAATGAATGAATGAATAAATAAATAAATAAAAATTCCTCCTGGAATTTATCATAAGGATTAAGTAAAAACCACTTTGTGAATTATGAACACTAGATGATAATGATCACTATATATAGTTGATCTATGTACCTGTGTATATACTGTACTAGATACTTAAGGTTTTACTTTTGCTTTCTGAAAGGCACACAATGTTTTTAAAATCTCTGTTTTGCATTTGGCATAATACTAGTAAGACAATCCTCCAACCAATCACTTGGCTAATTTCATCAGAAGTCACTATTTAAACTTGTTTTTAAAGTAGGTGGAGAAAGTTACATGAGTTTTTCTCCTATCAACACTGGCATTCACAGTGAATTCTGACATTTCCAGGACCCCAGTACTACCATCTACTCAGCCTAAAGGATTAAAGTGTTCATTTCTCCCTGAACACTTCACAAAGACATGCAGAGGCATCACAAACTATCCAGGAGGAAATTTTGGTGCCCTTTGGAGCTGTAGGAGTACACATTTGTTAAGATCTACAACAAGAAATGTCCACTGCTCAGTAGGGAACACACAGCCAAGGTACATATTTACCCCACCATCCTTTCCAGATTATTCTGTACTTGGCTGTGAGCTCTAGGCCTAGAATGGGGTAGGTTAGGAGAATCAAATATTTCAAACTAAGCGGCTCCAAAACAAGCAGAACAGACCTTCTCAGAGGGTAGTCGTTTGTTTGTGGTTTGATGATAAGAAAGAAGTAAAGGGAAAATAAAGTTTCAAATCCAGAGACTAACTGGATGGAGAGAAAATTAATCTTTTTTTTTTAGGTCAGTATCATCAGACTTGCTGTCTTAGGGTAGGGAGATTGGTGGAAGATGAGACACTACTAGAACAAGTTAATACATAAATATGTAAGTAGGTCTTCACTATTTAGAGCAGTGACCTATATGCCACCTCTCCATTCTCCCCACACCACAATGCTAATGATCATTTTTTCACCAGAGAACTGAGCCCTCTGTCATCATCTCTTCCCTCTCCCCATCCCAACTGTATTAAAAATCCATCTGATCAGATTTCTGTAATAATGGATGACTAATGCATAAAGCAACTCCTTCAACCCCTAACTTACCCAGAAAGCGTATGAGAATTTAAATAGTAGTTTTGTATCTTTGGCCAAAGATTGAGGAAAGGTCAGGAGAGATTATTGATGAATATAAGACACTTAGCAGTGATATTTCACTGGATAACATGGATATTTCAGTGGCTAAGGTCATTTTAATAACAATGCATTAGAAGAGCAAGAATTCTGCATCATGAGTCAGATGATCAAGTGACTCTTCATATTCTATGTGACCTTCATTTATTTATAACTTATTATATCTCTACTGTGTTCTACACACTGAGCACAAAGTGCACACAAAGTGTGCCTCTGAGGAAACTTGGGCCCCAGAAACTGCCAAATGAGGAGATGGGATCTTGAAGACTCCAGCTCAAAATGCTGTATTTTCCAAGGAGAGGGCTCCCAATACCAAAGGAATTTCCAAGCAAGTAGGCATGTAGCTCTGATAGACACTCAAACCACGTTGGCGTCATATAGAAGTTTAGCTTTGCGTTGCTGTCCTATATTTATTTTTCTTCTGGATGATGTCACTTTCAAAGAGTATCTTTGTGTGGTGACTTTCTAATGACTGAATATCTTAATTTCACCCTCACATTTAAACAATAGTTTCCATTGGATTTCAATGTGAAGATGGTAGTGTAAAGTCCTTTTCCCTTCTTTTGTAGAAATCAAAATGAACAAGAGGAGTACAAATACCATTTGTGGGGGAAAACAGGAGACAGATCTAAAACCAGGCCACAGATTAGAAGGGTTGCCAAAAGTAATAGTCTTCAAGCAGGGTTCATATGAGAGGGAATAGAGGGAAGATGCTATGACTCCAGACAGAAGAAGAAAGAGCTAGTAAAGCACACTTCTCAGCGATGAACAACTCACCCAAAAGAGAGAAATTTTAAATCCTTAGTTTATGACACAAGAAGAAGATTCATAGGCTTTATGTTAGGGGAAAACACACAGATGCCTATTAACGATGTAGAGAAGAAACACTTAAATCACTGCACAGAACTCTGAACATTAAGGAAAATTCTAACCCTTCTTACACACAAGCATTCTGCAGATAGCTGATCCAGGGAAAACTTCCTAATGTGCTTCAGAAAATGAGTCATCAAAAAGGACCAGCGGAGAATCTATACTAAAATATTTTGAGAGAAGAAAATGAAAGAAATAGGAAAATCAAATTATAAACTAAAAACCACCAGAAAAATGTTGCCATAGAATAGATACAAGTTGACTAAATATTTGACCATGAATTTTTAAAACTGACTTAATAGCTATTAAGTTATTATATTATATAGTAATATATAGTATTATATAAGCTATTATATAGTAAATAACTACTCAAATCAAGAGCATTGAGCAGAGAAGCAAGAGTTTAAGGACAAGATGAGACAATAGCTGATGAGGCAGATGCTAGCAGAGCTTAGGAAAGAAATGAAAGGCAAAAATTAAGCCATCTCAGAAATGAAGGGAAAATCAATAAAATTAAAACATGATAGTTTTGTTATAAAATCCTAGGTTCAAATTTGTTTTCCTTCAGCACTTTGCATATTACACTACACCGTTGTCTTCTGGCTCCCAGTGTGGCTAGCAAGAAGCCTGTCATAGATCCTTATTGCTTTGAAGGTGATATAATTTGTCTCTCTGGAAGCCTTTAGAATTTTCTCTGGATTTGATCTTCAATTTCACTCTAGTGAATATGACAGTATTGTGTTTGTGTCTGTGTGGGTTTTTTAATTTTTTAAAAATGTTTATTTATTTTTGAGAGAGCATGCACACTCGCGTGAGTGGGGGAGGGGTAGAGAGAAGGGGGTGGGGTGTGGGGGGAGAGAGAGAGAGACAGAATCTGAAGCAGGCTCCAGGCTCTGAGCTGTCAGCACAGAGCCTGACTTGGGGCTTAAATCTACAAACTATGAGATCATGACCTGAGCTGAAGTCGGAAGCTTAACCCAGCTACCCAGGTGCCCCTGTGTCTGTGTGTTTTTAAGTGTCCCCTATTAGTGCTCTATGAACTCTTTAAATCAATAATTTTACACCTTTTTCTAATTCTGGAAAATTCTCAGTATTTCTTCTGGTATTTCCTTATAATTTGTTTTCCTGTCTCCTGCTGTGATGTGTATTAAGTTTTTACTTCAAACCTTCATGTCTCTTAACTTTTCTCTTATTTTTGCCATCTTTTTGTCTATTCTTAACTTTTATGTGGAAAGTTTCCTGATCTGGTCTTTCATCTTAGTAATTTTTTCTTCATCTATATTTTGCTGATAAATTCATTTATTGAATTCTTAATTTCAATTGTTATGTTGTTCATGCTTCATATTTCTAATACTCTTCTTATCTTGTTCAATATATTTATTATGTATATTGTAAATCTTTGTCTGATCTATTGATTCTGTTCCCTTTAGCATAGACCATTAAGCATGTGCACCTCATTTGTATCATTCTTTCCCCCTATAATTTCATATTACTTTGGGAATACTAGCTACCTAGACAGGCAGTTCGTACCTGAGAGAAGAGACTGAAATCCATACTCTAAGACCTCTCGTGATGAGTTTATATAATGTGTGGCAGGAAATATTCCTTAGACTGATGACTTCTGTTATTTCAGTCTGGATTTGATCACTCCCTATTTACCTACCCTCGTGACCTGGCTTTTCCTGTATCTTCTCCCTCAGCTCTGCTCTTTTTCAAGATTTCCTTCCTTACTATTGGGATAGGAGTAAGGATTGCTCCAGGGTCAAAACATTGATCTACACCTGGTGTTAGCCACTCTCCACCGGCAAGACTGCAGCTGTGCCATAGTATTATTCTTCCATCCAGTAGTGCTGTGCTAGCATTACTCTTCTGTTCCACAGAAGTGACAAGGTGAGCAGTGACGCACCCAGAACAGTGTGGGGGAGGGAAGAAAATACAATAAAATTGTTCTTCTACAACCTGTCCTCTGCCTTGCCTTCTTCTATTCTAAGGTCCCATTGTCCAAATATATGCTGGAACAAAGCCACTTCCTCTCTTCCTGAATGTTTCTCAATGTTTTAATATGATATTCTCTTGTTCATTAACCCACCCATCACTTCCGTAGCATTTCTAGGGTGAATTGTGAAAGGGGGCCAGCAACCTATGTTTGTTTGTCATCTTGTCCTTCCCAATAATGTGTAATATCACCTCTGTCACTCACCATGTTCTGCAATATCTGTGGGTCCATTGCTGCTCCCTCAAGTCCGTTTCACTGAGGCATTATCTACCTCTGTGCAATAGGACATTTCTAATTATTGCAGATTTATAGTGTCTTGAAATCTGATAGGGTGATCCTTTCTCATTCATCTTGTAAATTGTCTTGGCTATTCTGGGCCCTTTACTCTTCTGTGTGAATTCAGGGATCAGTTTGTCAAGTTCTATGAAAAATCCTCTTGAGATTTTATTGGAATTGCTCTGAATTTATAGGTTAATTTGGAGAATTGCCATCTTTATTATATCGAGAACTTTAATCCATTAATATTGTATAATGCTCCATTTATTTGCCCCATAAAGATCTTGTTAAAATTTTGTGGGATTTATTTGTAGGTACCTTATAGCTTTTACTACTATTGTAAATCACTTTTTTTGGACTTTTTTTTTTCCACAGTGAAAATACTTTTATTTTTTCTGATCATACAAAGAAACCCCAAAAAACAAAAAACCAAATGGTCATTGTAAAAATTTGATCTTTATATAAATATATGAAGAAAGTAAATCCCACCTAAAATTTCATCATCCTGACATCCTGAGACATGTTGGTTTTCCATTCAAGCATTCTTTATGCATGCAATATACATAGACAAATAAATGTATATATATATATATATATATATATATACATATATATATATATATATATAGGATCATATTGTGCTTGCTATTTTTTTCATAAGTACCTTCCCTCTCCACTTCCTCTTCCCATATTAGCACCTTTTCTATTCTCTAGCTATATACCTGTAACCTATATTCATAACCCAGTATTTTCTCCATGCTCATAAAATCTTACATGGATTCATGGGGATTTCAGGGACTTGATCATTATTTTACAAAAATGGGTCATGTTATACTCATTTTTCTCTATTTTTATTTTCTCACACTTAGAAGTACCTATGAAAATCCCTCTAGATGACCAGAAAGTCATTCAGTATGCATCCATACTTTATTCTTTTTCTTATAAGAATTTCTTTTTCTTATAAGAAAAAGCTTTATTCTTTTCAATGGCTGCTTAATATTCCATGATATGGAAATATAATACTATAATTTATTCAACAGTTTGACTCATTGTAAAATAAAGAAATTAGTTATCTTAAGTAGAAAAGCATTTAATGTGGGGAACTCAGGACTTAAAAAATTATTAGAGGGACCCAAGAGGCAAACTCTAGGCTGGGCTTTCAGGAATGGCTCCCATAGCAGTCCCACAGAACCTATCGCCCAAGGGGACATCGGTATCCATCAAAGTCAGGAAGATGCTGTCCCAGTTGCTGGTTCCAGAATCATTCCACTTTAGCTGTAACCTGGGGATCAGGTAGCTGCCACCAGAACTTTTGACTCCAGACCTAGACTGTGTCAGTCAGATCTGCACTGGCACTAATGATTAGCAAAATTAAATCCCAATCTAAACCCCTAGCTTCAAAAGAGTCTGGGAAATATGTCTTTAGCTTTCCAGTCTCTGCAAAATAGACACACAAGAAAAGTGTTAACTGGGGGCAACTGGGTGGCTCAGTTGGTTAAGCATCTGATTTCATCTCAGGTCATGATCTCACCGTTCCTAAGTTTGAGCCCTGTGTTGGGCTCTGTGCTGACAACTTAGAGCCTGGAGCCTGTTTCAGACTCTCTCTCTTTCTCTGTCTCTCTCTCTCTCTTTCTTTCTCTCTCTCTCTCTCAAAAATAAATAAACATTAAAAAAAAGAAGAAGAAGAAAAAAGAAAAAGAAAAGTGTTAATTGGAGGGAGAGTGGGCCAGTCCCCAAATCTTCTGTGATTCACTTTGTTTCCAGTTTGAGGTCCCCCAGGAACATTCTCACAGCAAACATACTTGTCATGCAGCCTCATGTGTTTCTATTCTCTATTTCTATTTCTAAGGAATAGCATCCCAGAAGTAGAATCTCTGGGTCACCAGAGATACGTGTCTTTCAAAATAGATCTTGCCAAATTGCCTTCTAAAAAGGCTGTACCACTTTACATTCCTGCCAGCAACATGTGAGAATTGCCTTCATCACACTACCAGCAAACAGCAATAGGCACTATGGCTTTGTGTATGTGTATGTGTGTGTGTGTTTACTTTTTATCATGGAGAATTTCAAATATGCATAGAGTAGGCAAATAGTATAATAAATTCTCATGTTCCCATCAGTCAGTCTCAACCACCATCTATCCATGGCCAATCCTGTCTCATCCATTTATCCCGTTTCATATATGCTAAAGCAAAGCCTAGATACCATATTATTCCAGCCATAAGTATAAGTAAAAATGTATTTCTAAAATATAAAATAAGTATAATATTATCATACCTTTAAAAATTAATGATTTTTAAAATATTCAAATGGTGTTTACATTTTGTTTGGGCAGAAATTCAAATAAGACCCACAAATTGCAATTAATTAAAGTCTTTATGTCCTTTTTAATTTATAGTTCCCTCCTCCATCATTTGTTCCTTACAATTTATTTGTTGGAAGAACCAGGGTATCAGTGCTGTAAAGTTTCCCACAGTCTGAATTTTGCAGATTGCACCCCTATGTTGTAATGGAGTGTATTCCTTGTCCTAGTTATTTCCTGTGAATTGTTAGTGGAATGTAAAGAGTTGGTCAGATTCAGGTTTGACCTTTATGGCAAGAATAATTCATAGATGGTGTCTGTTCCTCCATCAAAGTCACATGATATCTGATTATCTCTCCCTTTTTGATGTTAGCAACCATTGATGCTCTGTGTCAAGATACATTAGGGTTGCAAAATGATAGTCCAACTCTGTCCTTTTTCATTTAGGATGTAAAAACTTTCTCAACTCTGCTTTTTGGTTGCCCAATGAGACAGTTTATATGCATTAGACAAGAAAAATGCTAGGTTCTTTCCAGGTTTTTATCAGTTTTCAAAATAATGAATTGGTTTCCAGGCATTCTTCAATTGGCGACATGTTATTTAGTATCATTATAAATTCATGGATTAAACTTATTTCATGTGTTTCAATTCATTGCAGTTATGATTCTTACTGATACTTAAATTGATCAGTGGAAGCTTTGCTATGGCTATTTTTATGTGTGCCAGTTTGATGGGTAACAATCATTGTATGTTGCTTTCATTTTTATTTCTTTAATTTCTAGTGAATTTGGGCATATTCATGTTTATTGGGCTTTTGACTTTACTCACTAGTGAATTGTTTGTGTCTTTTGCACAATTTTCTATTTAGTTGTTGGTTTTATCTTATCAGGTTTTAAGGGTGCTTTGTATAGGAAGGAATCCTTTGCAAGAATACAGTTGCACAAACATTTTTCCTAATATCTTGATTGCTATTAACTTTGTTTTAGTACCTTTTGCTATACCAGAAAGAAAAAAGTTATTTGTATGTGGTCAAATATGACTTTTATTTTATAGTTTCTTGGTTCTTAGTAAGGAAAGTCTCCCCAAACCATAGATTGTTCATGTAATCTCTTAGATTTTTTTTTCAAGTTTTAAAATTAGTTTTCCTTTATATTTAAATCTTTAATCCATTGTAATTTACTTTTGAATATAGTCCATTTTTATTTGCTTTCAGATGGGTAGCCAGTTGTGCCTATACTTTTTTTTTAATACTTCATCTTTTCCCCATTGAACTACCACTTTGGCACATTTCTAATAACCACTGTCATGTAATTAGCAATTATTTATTCTGTTCCACAAATGCCATATTGATTTGAATACGTAAAGTTTATCATACAACTGATATCTTAGTAAGCCCCTCCCCATACACACTCTCTTTTCTTACATTTTTTAGTTGTATTAGCTCTTCTTTGGCATTCATTTCCCATGTGAACTTTAGAATCATTTTACCGAATTCCAAGGAAAACACTGTTAGAATTATAATCGGAACTACATAAAATGTATATATTAAATTTACTAGAGGGGTGCCTGGATGGCTCAGTCAGTTAAACATCTGACTCTTGACTTCAGCTCAGGTCATGATCTCACAATTTGTGAGATAAAGCCCCGCATCAGGCTCTGCGCTGGCAGCATGGAGGCTGCTTGGGATTCTCTCTCTCTGCCTCTCTCTCACTCTGCCCCTCCCCTGCTCACGTGTTCACTCTCTCAAAATAAACTTAAAAAATAAATTTATTAGTATTAACAGTTTTATATTTTCTTTCCTTCTAGGAACATAATATAACTTTCAATGTATTCAAATCCTGTTTTGTTGTTTTAATAGTTATGTTCTTTTTCCAGTTTTTTTCAGTATAGATCCTGAGTCTATCTTGTTAAATCTATAAGTATTTAGAATTGCTGTCACTGTCATGATTTGAGTGGATTTTATTAGCAACATTAATGATTACGTAGACATAAGAAAAAACTTTCCAGACAGAATATCCAGTCACTGGAACTCATAACTGAAGTCTGCTTCTCATATTATCAGAAAGGAGAGGACTATATGCACCTAAGACCATTTAGGTATGGTCTTGCTGGTGGTAGGAAGAATGACCAGATGAGTCCTGGAAGACCTACAAAGAAGAGCAATCTGGAACATTATTGTTTTAGCCAACCTCTTAATGTCAGGCTTCTGTTTATGTGAGGGTTCTTGACTTAATTGACCAGTTTTTCCAGTGGGTACATGGACCTATAGGAGGCCATTATAAAATATGCAGGGGTAAATCCAGAGCAAAAATTTCCTAAAGAAGGATTTATTCTGTTATTTTCTTTTCCTCTTAGAAATTCCATTTTGTTGTTCTGATACAGTTTTGTTGTTTTGTTTTGCAATGACTACCTTTTAAAAAATTTCCACAGGTAAGTAATACAATAAATATACCCATTTATTCACTTTGTGTATTCACAAATAATGGAAAATTTCTGCCCATCAGAGGCCAGAGTATTGAATTTGGCATGGCAGGATTGAATAACTAATTGATACTCTGCAGAATAATAGTTACCATCTGTGGAACAATTATTAGGTATCAAGGACTTTGCTGGTATGCTTTGCAGTGTATCTTCTCATTCAGCCTTCAAAACAACCCTATAAAGCAGTCATGGTTTATTTCACTTCTCTCATTTTTAACAGTTAGAAAATTAAGACTCAGAAGAATTTAAGTTACTTGTCAAAGATCACACAACTAGTTAATGGCAAAGCTTCAATGCAAACCAAGTGGCTGACTCAGATCTTACTACTATATTCCCTCCACACAAAGAATTTGAGACAGACACGTACAACTTACCTCTAACCTCCATTTCCCTTTCTGTAAAACACAGGAATTTTAGTAGATAATATCATCTGGTTGTAGATTCTCATGATGCAGAAAACTGAGTTTACCAAATTTGTAAATCAAGGGCATTACATAGAGATGCTCCAAATTTGCTTTACATAATAGATGGATTTCTCAGCCATGATTTTCATGTGCTCATTTGGTCCTTAAATGTGGTCTTTGCTGTGCTGTATTTTTATAGCACTTCCTTCTGTGGTTTCTAAGATAAACCTCTACAGTGTGTTTGGTTGGGAAGGGGAGCAAACAGAGAACCTATAGGTTCAGCAGTAAAATATGAGGGAGAACGATAGGTAGAATGTGAAATAATAGGATGTGATCACTTGAGTTCATATTTGTCTGTTTATTTAAACTGTTGTTATTCTTTCTGACTATATAAAACAGAAGATTTAAGTGTTCTGCAAAGTCACACATGAAAACCTAATACGTAAAGTGAAGAAAAGCAGAGTTGCTCTGGACAAGGAGTGGATGAGTACTTGAGAACCTTGCCTGAGTCTCCAATCCATCCACTCCAGTCACCTCTGGAATTCTGGGGTTCTGCAGTTTGAAATCATTGACTGGGATTAAATTTGTTTCTAACATACTAGCCACAACATCACAGACTAAATTTTAGAGTTGTTATTGTAAGAAGTGACCTAATAAAATAGCCCTTTCCTGAAAGATACCCAAGAAATACTCACTACAGGATACTTGCGGGGATTGCAGTGTGCAACTGTGGGGGATATGATGGTTACCTTTTACTAAACTGTTCTCTCCTTTATTTCTTTTCCTACCAAATAGAATTGTGACTTTTATGGTTAAAAAATTAATTTAAACATTTTTCTGGACTTAGGAATTATATTTTAATTTCTGGTTTTGTAGTCAAATATTTTCCCCCAAAGACTAACCTTTTCAATTATATAATGATAATGCATGAAATAATAAGATTTAAAGGCCGTTGACCCTTGAAAAATCTGAGGGTTAGAGGAACCAGCCCCATATGCAGTCAAAAATCCATGTATAACTTTTGACTCCCCCAAAACTTAACTACTAATAGCCTACTGTTGACTGGAAGCCTTACCAATAACATAAACAATTAATTAACACATATTTTGTATGTTATATGTATTGTATACTGTATTGTTACAATAAAGTAAGCCAGAGGGGGAAAATGTCTTTAACAAAGAAGAGAAAATGCATTTACAGTATTGTACTATATAAAAAAAATCTACATGTACGTGTACCCACGCAGTTCAAACTCTTGTTGTTCAAGGGTCAACTGTAATAGAAAATCAATTTACAGTAAATATTTACAGGAACAAATCCACAAGCACATTATGGAGTTCAGTATGTCTATATTTTCATATGTTCATTCCTCTGGTCAAAGCACTGATCTTCAAATAATTAGCCTTAAGAACTGAAGAGCAAACAGAAGCACAGTTGGTTGATTTCTGAACTGTTCTTTCTGTTTTGGATTTTACCTAAGCTATAAGTAGTTCTCAACTCTGGTCTCATATCAGAATTACAGGGAATTAAAAAAAAAAAAAATTCCAGACCACACCTCAGACCAACTGAATATTGATTCTGGAGGAGGAACCCAGACATAAGTAGTTTTAAAAATCTCCACAGGTGAATACAACATGCAGACAGAATTGAGAGCCAGCAAGTCTTTAGCCTTAATCCACGAATGCTGATCTAGGTGGATTTAATAAATTCAGAAACTAAGGTGAGTCATTTATTATTTTATACTTATGAAAGATTAATAAATGGTGACATTTTATGTTCTCTTCTTTCCCTTTCCTTCTCCTTTGGCTTTCCTAACAAGGGCCCAGTAGCAAAGGGGGTCAGGCCAATGAAGGGATCCAGAGATAGGAAGGAAGTGTAGAGGATATGCACAGACAGATGGAGGCCAGGGTTTGCAGATTAAACTTCCTGGGAAGGCAGTATAGATAAAAAGACACCCCTTCTCCACCAAGGAAAGGAATGTATTCTACAACTAGTTTCTTGCTTTTGGGCAAAGGAGCTAACATGCATCATTTCAGGATATTTAAGGAACAAAAAACAAGTTTCTCTCCGAAGCAGATTTATTTCATCTTGACAAACCAGAAGTATGTGCTGGGTTTGTGTGTTTGGACCATGGAATTTTTTTCAGACTAAGTGAGATATTTCCTAGAACTTTGGGCAAAACCTCTTCATCTCCAGTCAGTAGCCAGAATTTGGAAGGACTGGTGCAGTCTAGCTCTCATTAACTCTTAAAAATGACCAGCTAAGTCTCCCTTTTAAGACAGGACTCTTTCTAAGAAGAAATTTTTAGAGGTGGAATAAAATTGACATAATAGGGCAAGATACTAAATCAACAAGCAAAAAAATCAATTGTATTTCTATACACTAGCAATGAACAATCTGAAAAAGAAATTAATAATTCCATTTTTGATAGCATCAAAAAGCATAAAGTACTTGGGAATAAATTTAACCAAGAAGGTGAGACTTGTACACTGTAAACTATAAGACATTGCTGAAAGAAATTAAAGACGATGTAAATAAATAGGAAGACATCCTATGTTCATGGTTGCAAGACTTCGTATTGTTAAGATGACACTACCAAAGTAATCCATGTAATCCCTATCAAAATCCTTCAGAGGATCCCAGACATGGAGGGAAGAAGGAACCACACTTTTGTGAGTTTTACCTCCCGTAGCTCAACGTGGCTTTCACAGTGAATATGAGAGAAAAGGACAAGGGGAACAAGTAGAAAACAGTAGCAAATATGGTAGCTATTAATCCAGCTATATCAACAATCACTTTGAATATTAATGGTCTAAATGTGCCAAATTAAAACACAGAAATTTTCACAGTAGATAAAAAACAAGACCCAACTATATGTTGTCTGCAACAAGCACACTTTAAATATAAAAACACTTATAAATACAAAATATGTGGTTGGAGAAAGATACCCTATGCTAACACCAATTTACAAACGCAGTTGTACTTATATTAATTTCAGAAAGAGCAGACTTCAGAGCAAAGAAAGTCATTGGAGATAAAGAGGGCATCATGTAATGATGAAGGATTCAATTCTCCAAGAAGACATAATAATCCTTAACATGTATGTATGTGCCTAACAACAGAGCAACAAAATACATGAAGCAAAGAATGACAGAACTGCAAGGAGAAATAGATGAATCCACTACTAATAGTAGGAGCCATCATCACTGTCTATCAGAAATGGACAAATCAGCAGTCAGAAAATCAGTAAGGACATAGTTGAATTCAACAACACCATCAATCAACGGGATATCATTGACATCTATTGACTACTTTAGGAACAGCAGAATAAACAATCTTCTCAAGCTCACGTGGAACATTCACTGAAAGACCATATTCTGGACCATAAAACACATTTAACAAATAGAATAGAAATCACATGTCTGCTCTCACACCACAGTGGAATTGAATAGGAACCAATAACAGAAAGATAACTGAAAAATCGTAAAATACTTGGGGATTAAATAACACACTTCTATATAACACATGGATCAAAGAAGAAATCTTAACATTGGTGAGGATGAGGAGAAGTTGGATCCCTTCTGCATTGCTGGTGAGAATATAAAAGGTGCAAACATTATGGAAAAAGTTTGGTGTTTCCTCTAAAACTTTTAGTGGTTCCTCAAATAAATAGACTTACCATGTGAGCCAGCAATTCCACTTCTAGATATATATTCAACAGAGTTGAAAACAGGACTCAAACAGATACTTGTATGCCAATATTCATAATGGCATTGTTCACAATAGCCAAAAGGTAGAATCAACCTAAGTGTCTGTCAATAGATGAGTGAATAGGTAAAGTGCAATGGAGTGTTATTCAGCCATAAAAAGGAATGAAGCTCTTTGGTGCACAGTACAACATGGACGGCTTTTGAAAGCATTATTTTAAATGAAACGAACACACATAGAAGGACAAATATTGTATGAGTCCAACTATATGGGGTATCTAGAATAGGCAAATTGAGAGACAGAAAGTAGAATGGAGGTTACCAGGGACTGGAGGGGGTGGGGTATGGGGGAGTTGTGGCTTAATATGTACAGAGTTTCTATTTGAGATGATGAAAAAGGTCTGGAAATAGTGGCAATGGTTATACAACACTGTAAATAGTACATTTCAAATTAGTAAATATTTTAATTCCATTATCCTTGAGAACCAGAATTCTTCACGTATGCGAAGAAAGGGTATATAGAAATATAGAATGTTAAAAACCCATAGTCCTGAATGAAGAAATAGGACCATGAATTCTTCCAGTATCGAAAGCTAGAGACATCTTAGTAGAATGTCCAATGTCATCTTAAAAGGAAGTAGAGCTTCTTGGAGAAATGGATGATTCCATGTCTGGGACAACAAGTGTGTAATGATGAGCCTGGAACGTCCTGTCACATCAGGTAGCAAGGAAGTTACCTACTGGCTACAGATGGGAGGGACAATTTTTGCTTTCATAAGGATTAAAATTGCAATAGATGGCAATCCATCAAATACCTTTAAATCTATGAATTTTTAAAAATATTAAGAAAGAAACTTACAAGTTACCTTCTGGGGATGACAGAACCAATTTATTATCTTGAAAATGGGGTAAATTAAAAGAAAGAAGCAAATATTTATCCAGACTTTCCTATATGAACTTACCTCCTAGCAACCAGATATTAGATGAGAGGAAACACCTCCTTATAAACGTATTCAGCTAATAGATAAAAACAAAATGACAGAATTAAAATATCATCATTTTGCAACCCTCAGTGAATTCATGGATCTAAGAATTGAGCATTAACAGCTGCTAACCTTAGAAAAGAACAAAACCAAATATCATGTACCTCTTGATCAAAGACTACACGACTACTTATAATCTTGCAAAAGGGATGAAACCTCCGTCTGGTGAAGCCCCTGGATCAGCAGCCAAATTCAAGGAAAAGCAAAGGACAGGAATATGCTGAACTGCCCCATAAAAGTGCAATTCCCAGACTGTGGGAAACTCCACAGGTCAAAAGGCCTAAGTTCTTCAACTGATAATTGTAACAAAGACTTAAAAGGGACCTCAAGCTAAAAACAAAAGCGAAACCAAACAAGCCGCAAGATGCATTAGGAGATAACACTGCAAAGAAGCTAGCAAAATGTATGTATGTATATATATGTATTATATATATTTAATCACTTTACATATATAAAATCACTATATATATAATTTTTTTTTAAGATTTATTTATTTTTGAGAGATAGCACAAGCAGGGAAGGGGCAGAGAGAGGGGGACAGAAGATCTGAAGCAGGCTCTGCCCTGACAGCAATGAACAGGTTGCAGGGCTCAAACTCACACACCAGGAGATTATGACCTGAGCCAAAGTCAGATGTTCAACCACACAAGTGGTTACATAAAAAGCAAGGCTAATGGTTGCTTTTAGGAGCACAGAGACTGGGGGCTCTTATTAGGCTGGGATAATGGAGAGACTTGCAAGGTGCCTGGCAGAGTTCTCTGTGTTGACCGAGGTAGTCACTGCAAAGATATTTACCTCACACACCAAGTGAACAGATCAGAAAATTCCACAATATATTTCATTTCCGGTGCAAACTAAATATTAGGTGAGCTATATATATATATAGTTTTTTTTTTTAAGACTTTGTAGGTATCTTACAAACCAGTAAGAGATTCTTAACACACAACGAAGGGAAGGTGTCAGAGGAACCCTGGAGCTAAAATTTCAGAGATGAAAGATCCCTGAAAAAAAAAAAAAATCCCATGGAGTCTCCATTTTACCGATTAGAAAATTGAGGCCCAGAGACAGTGAGTGTCTTGTGCAAGCTCCGCAAAACTAGTACTAGAAGCAGGTCTAACACCTAGGTCTGCCAGTCTAGGACTTTTCCCACCAGAGCACAGACTTTGCTACCTTTACACTTTAATTCTTTTCTTTCCCTTTTTCTTTTCTCTTCTTTTCTTCCTTTCTTTTTTAAAGAAATGGCTAGTTGAACTTTTTATGTTTCTCCAAAACATTCCTAAGAGGACGTTTCAAAGAATGCATTCAAAGTTGGATCTTCTGGGGAGAAAGATTAACTGCTTTCTCAGAGCTAGGGCTAGTTAGCCTGACAGCAGAGTTGGGTGGGAAACCCTGGTCTGAATCTTCCAGATATTATCTCTAACCTTAGGGCGTTTTCTCTTTACCTTCTATAGCTTCTTCCCCTTTCTCTCCGTGCCTTTCCTTGCTCCCTCAGTTAAAGAGACATTGATCATGCTTGCACATTTAAGAGTTAACAATAACTGGGGACACCTGGGTAGCTCAGTTGGTTAAGCCTCCCACTTGGCTCAGATCATGATCTTATGGTTCCTGCGTTGGAGTCCCACATAGGACTCTTGTGCTGACAGCTCAGAGCCTGGAGCCTGCTTGGGATTCTGTGTTTCCCTTTCTCTCTGCCCCTCCCCCGCTCGCACTTTCTCAAAAATAAATGAACATTAACAAAATTTTTTTAAAAAGTTAACAGTAACTGAATGGAGGGTACTTTCCTAAGAGCTCTACCTGCCGTATCTCATTGAAGCTTCACACTCCTTTGACGCACTTAGATTAACTCTATTTGAGAGGTAGAACCGAGTAATAGAGATCCTAAATCACTTGCCCAAAGTTTTGCGGCTATAAAGAGTAGGGTTCTCAACTCCAGAATCCGTGCTCTTAAGAACTAGGTTATCCTGATTGTACAATTTGTGTTTCTTCACTTATTGAACAAAATGGCACATAACTTGTTCTAATTTTAAAAGTGGGCGCATTAAGTTTTTCACGATACTTTATATAAAAAACAAAATTGTATCCCTTTGATGGATCTACTCGATTCGTTGTTTTTGATCGCCACATCAGAGAGAAAGGAAATTAATTTTGAAGCCTACGCTGCGTTTTTCCAGTGAGCGGACTTCTTTTGTCCCATATCGGGTGGTCTTCAGGCGAAAATACAAAACAAATCGAGAAAACACGCTGACCGCAGCCAGAAGACCCGGAGCGGCTCGGCGTCGGGCGCTGGCTTTGCCAGGGATTCAGGGCTCCGGGCTCCGAGGCGCATTGACGGTGGGCGTGACGGGAAGGACCTCGGGCCATTCCCGGAGCGCTATGCAAATGACATGTAAATCAGCGCGTGTGAGCCGCTGCCGGCCGTCCGAGTCCGATCCCGGGCACCGAGCTCTCAGTTCTCGCACACACGCGCATTCGCTCTTCGCTCTCGCACTTGCTTTCTCGCCGGCGGCTCACCCCTGTCCCATCCGGCCCGCCCAGGACGCGCCTCGTCGTCTCCCCGGCTGCAGGGTCGGCTGCCCGCGGCTGAGCGAGCTCGGGTCCCGAGCCGCGCGACTGCAGCGGGGCGCCCTCGCCAAGCGCGGTGCCTTGGCTACCCGGCCGCCTTCGCCGCGCGGGTGAGTGAGCCCGCCCCGTGCTTTTGTCCCGGCGCGGCCCCTGGGAGTCAGTCTCTGAGGGTGGGGTTCGGGGGTTGGGACCCTTGTTGGGAAGCCTGTCCCTGACTCCCCAGTTGTAGAGGGGCTGCTACGTGCAGCAAGGAGGATTTTTTTTCGGGGCGAGGGGGAGCAGCGTAAGGGAACGACCGCAGTGACTCCGGACAGCCGGGAGTTTTCTTTTGCGGAGTGAGGTCCTGGGGAACAGTGATACGGTGGTCTGGACAGGCGTCTTTCGAAAGGGGGGTGCCTTTGCTTTTAGGTGTGCTAATCGCCGAAGCCCTCAAGGAAGAAGGGTGTGGGCTCATCTGCCAGTTCCCAGGGTGCCACGTGAAGGTCCTCCCAGCCCAAACGTGAGTCTGGGAAGGTGAGGCAGTAGAGGCAGCCGCGGGGTCCCAGGCAAAATTGGCGCTTCGGGCATTGCGGTCTTGCTTTCTCTCCCAGCTACTTTCTCAAACTCCTCCCCTCCCTCTTCCTCGTTAGCTTCTACTGGGGTTCTGTGGTTGAAGGACCCTTGTTTGCAGATCATTGCGGTTAGAGAGTTTTGGATAACTAATTCCCAGGACGCGTTAGATGTCAGTGGTTGATGTAGAACTCTTCCTTGGAACTTGTGACTACTAGCACCCTTCAAGACCCAAAGGACTGTTTTTAGGGGTGATACTACAGATGGGAAGATGGACTGATGGGGAGAGGTTTACTAGGCCTTCTTTGGTTAGGGGACATGCCCTGTGTATCATAACCTGAAGGAGAAAGACCCAGGCCTTTGGGACCTAAAGAAGGGTAAAAGTAGCTATTTCAGTCCAGGGAATTGGGTCGGGGTGTGGAGTACAGTTGGGCAGTGGGCATGGTGCCAGGCCCCAGGCCACTGTTTTTCACTTTCCCTCCTCTCCCCAGGTGCCAAGAGCAGTATGTGAAATGTCCCCATCCCCCTCACCCTCCCCTCCCCCCTCCAGGCTTTAGGTGCTTGCCCTAGAACTGCATTCCTCTTCCAAGTGGGGGTATGGTTTCTTCCCGGACAAGGTAAAATCCTTTAGGTCAAAGTGAACAACTTGTTAATAAATTATCTCCAAATGGGGGGCTTGAGAGGACCATTGGGGAATGCTTGACACTTCAAAGCATCAGGTATCCACAATGCAAGTCTCTGGGGGAAGTGTAGGTGCTTGTGCTAACCTTATTGGGTCCCTAAAGGGCATTTCGGGTTCTAGTAAAATAAAGTTTTTGTTTTTATCACCTTCTTTCCCTGTCTTTTCTTTTCCCTTAAATTCTTGACCTCCTTCCCTTCTCTCTTCTGTGAGCCTTTGTCTCTTCCCCACACTCCAGGGTCTGTGGAGTCTGATGCTGTGGCACCACAGTGCCCTAGGCCAGCTTGGAATGTTCCCTCCTGGTGAGGTTCCCCCTTTTCTCCCACGCTCAGTGGACCAGGGTCCTTGAGCCAGAGCAGGTAGGGGTCTGGGGAGTTGGTTCTAGGTGGGGAGTGACTGGACACTGGATGCTGGATTGGGTAGTGGGTACTCTGGAGGTGTCTTTTTCCTCATTCACTGATGATGCAAAATGATGCTCGTTCTCACACACCAGTAGGCATGAGCCTGGAGAACCACCCCACAGTGGTGAAGGATTTGTGCTGGTCCAGCCTCCTTCATTTGGTTTCTTTTGTGCAATAGCTAGCTAACTGAGGAGGGGGCTAGCTGGGGGCTTATAATAGTTTTTCCTTGTGTGAGGTTTGCTGACCCCCTCAGCAAGAGACTGTTTTCCCAGGGGCCAACAAGATGTGGGAGGAGTCTTGATCCTGGTTAGGGGTCTTCACCAGTCTCAGAGGAATAGATCATGAACACTCTGGGGTCATCATGTACTCAGTGTCCACAAGAATGACCCCTAGATTTTTTCCCCCAAAATGTGAGTCAAGTCTGTGAAACTAGTTGGTTTTTTGGCTCTTGGCCTTTTAAGGGGCTCAGAATGCAGCCCAGAATGTAGGTACGGGTCCAGGTAACCCATGAACACGTGAAATTTTATTTAGTATCTTTCTGGAAACAGCACTTCTTGGTATTCTGGAAATACACACCAAGCCCACTTGGAAGCCTGACTGCCTTTACCCCAATTCAGACCAACACAAGCAGGTTGGAAAATTATTCATTCTTGAAAGCATCCCATCTATCCTTTCTGAAATGTAGTAGAATTTAGAGAACAAGCCTTAGAAAATAACTTTTCCCCACAGAAGATGTCTTTGCCTATCTTGACTGTTGTGTCACTTTTCTCTGACCAACAGAAGGTGCACCCAGAGAAGCCTAGATAGGACCATTTGTGTGGGAAATGTACAGGTGGACACTTGGGTGGCATGTAGGCTCAGACTCAAGCAACCATCCAGCATTAATCCAGAGTGAGGACATCGCACATGTCACTGGGATAGGTTCCCATGCCATGTGACTTTTGCCCCCTTTCCCTTCACTCCTCCCATCTTCTTGCCCCACAAGCACAGAAAGTGAATGTGCTGGGCTAGGGTCTGCTGAGCCAGCCACTCACCTCTCCCACCTGTGCCATTCTGCAGATGAATTCCTGTTTCCTTATTGAGTTTTGGCTTCGTATCTTTCCATGTGTTTTAAGTCATTGTATCAAGAAAATGCAATTCTTACAATCTCAAGGTTAGCAGACCTCAGTGTTTGTCACTACACCCGGGCAGATGCATCCTTCCTGTCTTGTATGCACCTGCTGAGGCTCTTGTAAAATGGACCGTGACAGCCAGCCCAGTGGGGCTGGGGCAGGAAGAGGACCAGTAAGAATAGGTCTCTGTTTGCAGCTAATGGGGATAAGGCTGAATTTCCAGATGGTCACACCACCTTATTTTCATTGTCCTCCTGCCCACTGTCCCTTGGTGTCTGAGGGTGAATGCCCACAATGGGCACCTCACTAGGAAGCTGTGGGAATTTTTATGTAGATCCAGCTTCTTAGATTTCCCACCATTGTCCCCATCCCCACCCCCCCCCCCCCCATTGGTACTTCTGTCCCCTTCCTCCCCTCCTCTCTTCTTCTCCTGGGCCCTGAGTGCAGAGCCCTCTGGAGACAAAAAGGATGATGAGAGATTCCTTTTTAGATCTCTTTACCCCCACCTCTACTCTCGGCCCCCAAATCTGATGCTAACTTGTTAATCTGGGATCTTATGAGTTATTTCTCATAATCTTGTGGGAACCAAACTCTTACGTTATGGATTTTCATAGTTGAGGATGCTTTTTATTTCTTTATTTTCAGGACTGAGATTTCTAGTACAGAGTAGCTCTCCTTCAGATTTCTGGCAGGAGGAAGCAGCACAAGGGTAGAATGTGAACTTTGGCTTTAAACTTGGGTTCAGAGCCATCCTGTTCCCTTACTGGCTCTGGTTCTTGACCATGGTATTTAACCTTGGTGAGTGACTTCAGTTTCCTCATCTGACAACGAGGGTAGTTATAAAAATTAAATGAATATATGAATATAAGAGGCACAAAACAAGGAATAACTGTTACCATGCAAATTGAGTAGTGTTCTCTTTATAGAATGACCTATACCTCAGCCAACAAACATTAATTACTGGACCTGCCCTCCATCTGGCCCTGTAGAGGTTTATGAAACAAAGGTAGTATGCCCAAGAGACTTTGGGTCTCTTTGGGGGAAAAGCTAACATTTACAGAGAAATTAGAAAACAGACAAGTTCTGTGGCACAGACTCAATCAGGGGAATTAAGGGTGGCCAAAAATTCAGGGCTGGAGTGGTCAGGAAAGGCCTCAAAGATGATGAGGTAGGAGGGTGGGCATGAGCAGACCCTGAAGGGAGAGTGGGTACTGACCAGGAGAGAGGAAGGTGGGATTACTTGGCTCTAGTGTCTAGTGTCTGAAAGCTCCAGCCTCTCCTTTGTGGGAAGCTGGTGCCACACCTTTGACCCTGCGGTGAGCTTTCAGCCATGCAGGCCTGCTTCTGAGATTTCTTTGGGGGATGGTTTTCATTCCAGGCTTGTTTTCCCTCTGCTGCACAGAATATTCCTGGAAAATTTTTGTTTTAATTTTATACTGAATCAAAAATGATGAGAGGCAAATCCACAGCCAGAGTGAAAGCCCAGACCCATGAAAGACTTTTGGGTTCCCAGGGCTTTGTGTTCTTTCCTTGTGATTCATTTATTGTAGCTCATTTCCTGGTTCTGGAATGGCAGGCATTGGGGCTGGGGGAGACCAGTCCACCTGATCCCTGCATTATATTGAGGTGGAAACCCTGGCCTAAGAGGCCAAGCAATTGGGTGGCAGAACTGGAAGCAGCCAGTGTTCTTATCACCCCAATCTGATGGAGGATGGTGATGGGGTGAGAGGGCCTGATCTAGGCAGTGAGTAGGAGTGGATGCAGTTTGGTTCCGTCATGTCCACCTGGTTTTCCAGAGTCTAGAAGGCCACCTTCCTTGGTCTAAGACTTGGTAATGGGGTGAATTGAAGTGTTCAGCAAAAGATTCTAAGGGATTTCCCATCTGCTGCTCTATAAGAAGGCACTTTCCACTCATCTACCTATTTTTTGCAGTTATGTCTTTATGGTTAGGTATAACCATTCTAATTCTTCTCCTGAACTTTATGCATTTTTCTAGCTGAGTGCTAAGCCTAGTCATAGAACATGCCTACAGTGGACCTATTCCTACCCTTCCCCATTAACCAGGTTAAGTTACTATTTGATATTTTCATATTAGTGTCAACAGAGTGATCATTTCTGTAGCCACTTGGTTGCTAACCTTGTGGAAATGAATATGTAAATAAGGAGGCAACAGGTTGTTTCAGAGTGCCTGGAACTTGCCTCTCACTACCAAAAGCTATTGTCTTCACAGTAGGGCCTCATGGTGGGCATGATAAAATTAATGCAATTGCTACTGACTTTACCCCATGGCATTTCAACCAGTGGTGTTTTGGGGAGTTCTAAGGGTTTTTGTTGTGATTGGACAGCCACCTAGGGCCCCTTCTGATCATAGATGAACGCAGCCACCTCAGGCCCTCCTCCTATGGGCCCTCTGGTTTTCCCAGACAGAGAATCCCTTGGTTTTATTTTCATATTGTTATTGCTGCTAACCAGACCTTCGCTAACTCACACTTGGAGTATTAACTACAGCCTCCCTGTGGCACAAATACATTTTACACTTGATAAAAAGCCCAGCCTGACTGCCTCACTCCACCTTCAGAAACTTTCAGTGGCTCCCCACATTTTACAGTACCTGAAGTTCAGTGGCTTCCATAATCTGACCTCAAAACCAGAGAGACTGATTCACTTATTGTCCTTGAAGCCAATGTATACACTTTCTTCTCTGCTTTTGACTATGACTTAATCCTCTTCTGGAATATTCTTCACTTGCCTCTTTGAGTAACATGTCCTATCCTTAAATATTTGCTCAGGGAATTAATTAAGTTCCCAATACCTGTCAGGTGCTGCCCCAACATGGAAGCTGACCTCTTTAGCTTCAAGTTCTTGTTTTTGTTCCAACTTCTGTGGCAATGAGTCTCTGCAAAATTCTTTTGGTGGTGATATATCATTTATTATTATGGAATGTTTTTATCTTTTGTTTTCATTTTTTTTTCCATGGTAAATTTTAGATCTATAACTACATTGAAAAAACTTCAAAGGAAGGACATGCCTAATGCCTTTATTTTCTCATGGTGGTGGTTCCAGAACTAGCTGATAACAAAATCCCTTTGGGAGCCTTGTTTGCAAAATAATGCATGCCTCCCCTGTGGAGTCAGGGAATCTTTGTTTTTCCAGAGCTTCCCAAGTGTTTCTTGTGTCAGCCAGATTTGGGAATCAGTTTAGGTCAATTTTTCATTGTATAATTATTTCTTTGATTTATATATTAGGAAGGATTCTTTAAAATTAATAGAAACCAACTCAGGCTAGTTGATGAGGAAAAGAAACGTAATAATAGTTGTGTGGTAAAAGGAGATGACATTGCATATTTTCTTGATTCCAAGTTACCATAGGCTGTAAGACATTTTATAGTTTCTTAGGAATAAAGCACGTTCTTTAATATACACAATTTTAGAAATTTTCTAAATTACAATATGCCTTCATTCATGAAACTGTCACTTTCTTCATCATTATCACGATGAAAATACTGACTGAGCTCCTTCTGAATTGTGTTGGTCTATTTCAGTTACACATGATTTCAAGATGAAATGCTGTTTTTCATAATCTGTGCTCAAGAGTTTTCAATGTTCACTCCTTCTTAAATTCCTGGGTTAACTTCTTAGTCATGACATATACATATAGTTTTTAAAAAATACCCTGTTGGCTTTGATTTGCTAATATTTTATTGGGTTTATTGCATTTATGGTCATAAGTGAGAAGCATAGCTATAGTCTTTTCTGTCCTTGGCCAATTTCATATGTGACCACAATTTTAACATCTTAACCCCTTCAGGATTAACAGAATAATTCTGAGGAATGTTAAATTATACCAGAATTTTATCTACACTTTCTTTAGGTCAAACTTACAGGTTTTATTAGAAGTAAATAATGTTGCTAAAAGTTACATATCTTCTGACAGTTAACCAGAAGCTTTGAAAAACTTATTGTTCAGTACCCAAATGATCATGTGTTGCACATGATCAGTTCACATTTTCCTAGCTTTGAAAAGTCTATACTTTATTCTGATAAATTTGGCAGTTCTTACTGCTGTTTGATTCCACTGCTTGACAGGTGGTAAGCATTATTTTAGGTATGCAATAACTTTTCTTTTCAATGCTGCATCATGATGAAATCTCTTTAGAGACATTTTTTTTCTTTTTCATTTTAAAAAATTTGAGGTATAATTTACATGCAATAAAATTCACTCACTCATTGTGAATTCTGAATTTTGACAACATATATAGTCATATAAGCACCATCACAGTCAAGGCGCAGGAAGTTCCATTTCCCAGAAAATTGCCTTTTGTATTTCTTAAAATTTTTTTTTATTTTTCGAGAGAGGGAGAAAGCATGTGAGTTGGAAAGAGGGGCAGAGGGGGAGAGAGAGAGAGAGAGAGAGAGAGAGACAGAGAGAGAGAGAATCTTAAGCAGGCTCCACACTCAGTGCAGAGCCCCACCTGGGGCTCGATCCCACCATCATCCTGGGATCATGACCTGAGCTGAAACCAAGAGTTGGATGCCCAACTGACCGAGCCACCCAGGCACCCCACCTTGTATACGTTTGTAGTCCAACTGGATGTTGAGTTATTCTGAGGAGACTCAAGGAGCCACTGATCTTTTTTCTGTCCCTGTGGTTTTGCCTTCTTCAGAATGTCATTTAAATGGAGTCGCATGATATGTAGCCTTTTTAGTTTGCCTTCTTTTACTTAGCACAATGCGTTTGAGATTCATCCATGTTGTTGGGTGTATCAGTAGGTTGCTCCTTGTTGTTGCTGACTTTTATTTCATTGTGTGGATGTACCACAAGAGATTTATTCACCAACTGAAGGACATTGGGTTGTTTCCAGTTTGGGGTGATAATGAATAATTCACTATAAATATTGGTATACAGGTTTTTATGTGAACATAGATTTTCATTTCCCTTGGGTAAACACCTAGGAGTGGGATTGCTGGTAGCATGGTAAGTGTATTCTAATAAAATGTCCAACTTTTTTCCAAAGTGGCTGTACCATTTTGTGTTCCCACTAACAATGTGCGAGGGTTATAGTTTCCACATCCTTGTAAGCACTTAGTATTTGTCAGATTTTAAACATTTTAGATATTCTAATAGGTATAGTTTTTTCATTGTGGTTTTAATTTCCATTTCCTTAATGATGTTGAACATCTTTGTTATTTGGCCTATTCTTTGTTATTTGTCTTTTTTGATGAAGTGTCTGTTTAAATCTTTTGCCTACGTTTTATTGGATTGTTTCCTTATGGTTGAGATTTGAGATATAATTCTTTTATATTCTGAACGTGAATCTTTTATCAGGTACATGTTGGGCAAATATTTTCTCATTGTGTATGGCTTGTCTCTTCATTCTCTTAACAATGTCTGCTATTGCCGAGCAGAAGATTTTAATTTTAATGAAGTCTAATTTATCAATTTTTAAAAATGTATTCTTTTGGCATTGTGTCCAAGAACTGTTTACCTAATTCAAGGTCATTAAGACTTCAATATTGTATTTGATTTTAAGTTTTTATTTTAATTCCAGTTAGTTAACATACAGTGTTATATTAGTTTCACATATACAGTATAGTGACTCAACAATTCCATACATCATTCAGTGCTCATTACAAGTACACTCCTTAATCACCATCACCTATTTCACTCAACCCCCCAACTCCCCTCAGGTAACCATCAGTTTATTCTCTATAGGTAAGAGTCTGTTTCTTGGTTTGTCTCTCTCTCTCTCTTTTTCCCTTTGCTTGTTTGTTTTGTTTCTTGAATTCCACATATGAGTGAAATCATATGGTATTTGTCTTTCTCTGACTGACTTATTTCCCATAGCATTATACTCTGTAGCTGTATCCATGTTGTTGCACATGGCAAGATTTCATTCTTTTTTATGGCTGAATAATATTCCACTGTGTCTGTATACCACATCTTCTTTATCCATTCATCAGTCAGTGAACACTGGGCTGCTTCCATATCTTGGCTATTGTAAATAATGCTGCTATAAACACAGGGGTGCCTGTATCACTTTGAATTAGTGTTTTTGTATTCTTTGGGTGAATACCTACTATTTACTAGTAAATACCTAGTAGTGCAGTTGTGGGATCATAAGGTAATTCTATTTTTAGCTTTTTGAGGAACCTCCATACTGTTTTCCACAGTGGCTGTACCAGTTTGCATTCCCACCAACTGTGCGCAAGTGTTCTTTTTCTTCACATCCTCGCCAACACCTGTTACTTCTTATGCTGTTGATTTTAACCATTCTGACAGGCGGAGGTGATACCTACTTGTAGTTTCATTTGCATTTCCTTGAGGATAAATGTTGATGAGCATATTTTCCTGTGTCTTTTGGCCATCTGGATGTCTCCTTTGGAGAAACGTCTTTTCATGTCTTCTCATTTTTTTAATTGGATTATTTGTTTTCTGGATGTTGAGTTGTATAAGTTCTTCATACATTTTGGATGTTAGCCCTTTATTGGATATGTTATTTGCAAATATATTCTCCCATGCTGTAGGTTGCCTTTTAGTTTTGTTGATTTGTTTCCTTTGCCATGCAGAAGCTTTTTATTTTGAAGTAGTCCCAATAGTTTATTTTTGCTTTTGTTTCCCTTGCCTCAGGCATCGTATCTAGAAAAAAATTGCTGTGGCTGACGTCAAAAAGGTTATTGCCTGTTTTCTAGGATTTATGTGGCTTCAGGTCTAACATTTAGGTCTTTAATCCATTTTGTATTTATTTAGGTGTGTGGTGAAAGTGGTTCAGTTTCTTTCTTTTGCATGTTGCTGTCCAATTTTCCTAATACCATTTGTTGAAGAGAGTGTCCTTTTCCCATTGGCTTTCTTTCCTGCTTTGTTGAAGATTAATTGACTATATAGTTATGGGTTTATTTCTGGGTTTTCTGTTCTGTTTCATTGATCTATGTGTCTGTTTTTTGTGCCAGTAGCATACTGTTTTGATTACTACAGTTTTGTAATATAATTTGAAGTCCAAAATTATGGTGCCTCCAGTTTTGTTTTTCTTTTTTTAAGATTGCTTTTGCTATTTGGGGTCTTCTGTGGTTCCATACAAATATTAGGATTGTTTGTTATAGTTCCTTGAAAATGCTGGTGGTATTTTGATAGAGATTGAATTAAATGTGTAGATTGCTTTGGGGACTATGGACATTTTGACAATATTTGTTCTTCTAATCCATGAACATGGAATATCTTTTTATTTCTTCGTGTCATCTTGAATTTCTTTCATCAGTGTTTTATAGTTTTCTGAGTACAAGTCTTTCACCTCTTTAAGTTTATTCCTAGATATTTTCTTGGTTTTGGTGCAGTTGAAGTGGGGTTGTTTTCTTAATTTTTCTTTCTGCTGCTTCAATATTGGTGTATAGAAATGCAACAGATTTCTGTACATTGATTTTGTATCCTGTGGCTTTACTGAATTTATTTATCAGTTCTAGCAGTTTTTTGGTGGTCTTTAAGGTTTTCTGTTCTATATATGGTATCATGTAATCTGCAAATATTGAAAGTTTTACTTCTTCCTTACTGATTTGTATGCCTTTTATTTCTTTGGGTTGTCTGATTGCTGTCTAGGACTTCTGGTACATGTTGAATAAAAGTGGTGAGAGTGGGCATCTTTGTCTTGTCCCTGATCTTAGGGGAACAGCTCTCAGTTTTTCCCCATTAGAGATGATGTTAGCTGTGGATTTTTAACATACGGCCTTTATTATGTTGAGATATGTTCCCTCTAAACCTACTTGTTGAGGACTTTTATTGTGAATGGATGTTGTACTTTGTCAAATGCTTTTTCTGTGCCTATTGAAATGATCATATGTTTCTTACTTTCTATTACTGATGTGATCTATCACATTGATTGATTTGTGAATATTGAACCCCCCTTGTATCCCGTAAATCCCACTTGATTGTGGTGAATGATTTTTTTTTTTTAATGTATTGTTGGATTCGATTTGCTAGTATTTTGTTGAGGATTTTTGCATCTATGTTCATGAAGTTATTGGCCTGTAGTTCTCTTTTTTAGTGGTGTTTTTATTTGGTTTTGGTATTAGAGTAAGGCAGGCCTCATAGAATGAATTTGGAAGTTTTCCTTCCTTTTCTATTTTTGGAATAGTTTGAGAAGAATAGGTATTAACTCTTGTTTAGATGTTTGCTAGAATTTGCCTGTGGAACCATATGGCCCTAGACTTTTGTTTTTGGGGAATTTTTGACTACTGATTCAATTTCTTTGCTGGTTCAATCTGTTCAATTTTTCTATTTCTTCCTATTTCAGTTTTGGTAGTTTATATGTGTCTAGGAATTTCCCATGTCTTCTAGCTTATCCAATTTATTGGCATATAGTTTTTCTTATAATTGTTTGTATTTCTGTGGTGTTGGTTGTTATTTCTCTTCTGTCACTTGTTATTTTATTTATTTGGGTTCTTTCTCTTTTTTTCATATTAAGTCTGGCTAAATGTTTATCAATTTTATTGATTAAAAAAAAACAGATCCTGGTTTCATTGATCTGTTCTTTTACTTTTTTTTTTGTTTCTATATCATTTATATCTGCTCTAATCTTTATTATATCCTTTTTTTCTGCCAGTTTTAGGCATTGTTTGTTGTTCTTTCTGTAGCTCCTTTAGGTGTAAGTTTAGGTTGTTTATTTGTGATTTTTCTTGCTTCTTGAGGTAGGCCTGTATTGCTGTATACTTCCCTCTTTGGACCACTTTTGCTACATTCCAAAGATTTTGGACCATTGTGTTTTCATTTTCGTCTGTTTTCATGTACTTTTTAATTTCTTCTTTTATTTTCTGGTTGACTCATTCATTATTTAGTAGCGTGTGTTTTAGCTTCCATGTATTTGTGGTTTTTCCAAAGTTTTTCTTGTGGTTGACTTCAAGTTTCATTGCACTGTGGTCAGAAAAGATGCATGGTATGACTTCAATCTTCTTGAATTTGTTGAGGCTTGCTTTGTGAACTAATATGTGATCTACTCTGGAGAATGTTCTGTGTGTACTTGAAAAGAATGTGTATTGTGCTGTTTTAAGATGGAATGTTCTGAATATATGTTTTAAATCCATGTGTTTCAGTGTGTCATTCCAAACTGCTGTTCCCTTGTTGATTTTCTGTTTAAATGGTCTGTCCATTGATGTAAGTGGGGTATTAAAGTCTGCTACTATTATAATATTATTATCAATTGACGAATTCCTTTTATATTTGTTATTAACTGTCTTATGTATTTGCACGCTCCATGTTGAGTGCATAAATATTCACAATTTTTCTGTCTTCTTGTTGGATTATCCCCTTTATTATTATGTAGTGTTCTTCTTTGTCTCTTGCTACAGTCTTTGTTTTAAAGTCTATTTTGTCTATGGGGTACCTGGGTGACTCAGTTGGTTAAGCATTCTACTTCAGCTCAGGTCATGATCTCACGGTTTGTGGGTTCGAGCCACATGTCAGGCTTTTTGCTGACAGCTCAGAGCCTGGATCTTGCTTCAGATTCTGTGTCTCCCTCTCTCTCTGCCCCTCTCCCACTTGCATTCTGTCTCTGTCTCTCTCTCAAAAATAAATAAACATTAAAAAAAATTTTTAAGTCTGTTTTGTCTGATGTAAGTATTGCTACTCTGACTTTTTTTTTGACATCCATTTGTACGATATATGTTTCTCCATCCCCTCACTTTCAATCTGCAGGTGCCTGTAGGTTTAAAATGAGTCTCTTGTAGGCAGCAAATGGATGAGTCTTCTTTTTTTATCCATTCTGTCACCCTATGGTTTTTGATTAGAGCATTTAGTCCATTTACATTCAGAGTGATTATTGAAAGATATAAATTTATTGCCATGTTAGTATTTATTTTGTGATTATTTTTGAAGATTTTCTCTGATCCTTTCTTGTCTTTCTCTCTTTCATGTTTTACTGATTTTCTTTACTGATATACAGTAAAACCTTGGTTTGTGAGCATAATTCTTTCCAGAAACACGCTTGTAATCTAAAGCACTTGGATATCAAAGTGAATTTCCCCATAAGAAGTAATGGAGACTCACATGATTTGTTCCACAACCCAAAAATATTCATATAAAAATGATTAAAATACTGCAATATAATACAAAATAATAAAGAAAAATAAACAAATTAACCTGCACTTACCTTTGAAAACCTTCGTGGCTGGTGTGAGGGAGAAAAGAGAGAGGAGGGTTATTGTGTAGGATGACTTTCACTATCACTAATGGAATCACTGCTATCTGTTGGCTCAATGGAATCTTTTCCTTTTCGTGCAACTTTAACAAGGAACTTATCCAGTGACACTTGCTTTTGCCTCCTTTTGAGGATTTCACGGAAATGTGACATTGCATGGATGATCACCCACAATCTCGCAGCACACACGAGAGAGAACCATTGGCTCAGTTGTGATCATGTGATGTTGTTATCACGTACTACTCATATTTCAAGACATAACTCATTTATCAAGTTAAAATTTATTAGAAATGTTTGCTTGTTTTGCAGAACACTCACAGAACAAGTTACTTGCAATCCAAAGTTTTATTGTATTTGAATTTCTTTGTTTTTATTCTTTGCATATTTATTAGTGGTTCTTGATATATGGTTAACATTAGGTTTATATATAACCTCTCCTGCATATAGCAGTCTATATTAAATTGATGTTTGTTTAAAGTTGAACCCATTCTTTACTCCTCTCCTCATATTTTAGGTATATGTTGTTATATCCTTTTATTTTGTGAATTCTTTGACTGATCTTTTACAGAAATATTCACTTTTACTGGTTTGGTGTTTCCTGTCTTTATACTGTCACTTTTGTTTTTCCCTTCCACTCAAAGAGCCCCCTTAATATTTCTTGCAAGGCTGGTTTAGTTCATGAACTCCTTTAGTATTTGTTTGGGAAACTCTTTATGTCTCCTATTTTGAATGATAGCCTTTTTGAGTGGAGTATTCTTGGCTGCAGATTTTTCTCATTCATCACATTGTATATATCATGCCACTCCCTTCTGGCTTGCAAAGTTTCTGCTGAAAAATCTACTAGACTTAGGAGTTTTCCCTTGTAAGTTATTGTTTCCTTTTGTGTTGTGGCTTAAAAATTTTTTTCTTTATCACTTTATTTTACCAATTTAATTACAATATGTCTTGCTGTGGGCCTGCTTTTGTTGATTTTGATGGGAGTTTTCTCTGCCTCCTGGATCTGGATATCTGTTTCCTTCCCAAAATTAGGGAAGTTTTCAGCTATTATTTCTCCAATAAATTTTATGCCCCCTTATCTCTCTTTCCTCCTTCTTGGACTCCTATAATATGAATGTTATTAATGTTTGATGGAGTAACTGAGTTCCCTATGTCTGTTCTTATTTTGCACAATTCTTTTCTCTGTCTTTTGTTCAGCTTGATTACTTTCCATTACTGTGTCTTCTAGGTCACTAATTCATTCCTCTGCTTCTTCCATACTGCTGTTCATTCCATCAAGTGTGTTTCTCATTTCATTTATTGAGCCCTTTATCTGTGCTGTTATCCCTTACTTCTGTGTTAAGGCTGTCACTCATGTCTTCCACTCTTTTCTTAAGTCCAGTGAATATCTTTATGATCATTACTTTATTACTTTATTTATTTGGAGAGCATGAATGGGGGAGAGGAGCAGAAGGAAAGAGAGAGAAAGAATCCCAAGCAGGCTCCACACTGGGCATGAAGCCCAAAGTAGGGCTCGATCCCACAACCCTCAGATGATGACCTGAGCTGAAATCAAGAGTTGGATGCTCAACTAATCTGAGCCACCCAGGCACTCCCTATGATCATTACGTTAAGTTCTCTATCAAGCATATTACTTATACTTGTTTCCCTTAGATCTCTGGCTATGTTCTTGTCCTGTTCTTTCATTTGTGGTCAACTTCTCTGTCTTCTCATTTTGTCTAAGTCTCTGTGCCTAATTTATATTAGGAAGATCAGCTATGTCTCCTGTTCATGAGGGTAATGGCCTTATGAAGAAGAGGTCTTATAGTGCCCTGCCATGTGGTGTCCCTTGTGCTCCAGGGCCTGGCACTTTTGGGAATATCGCTAGTTTGTGTGGTATGTGCTCTGCTGTTTTGTCCTGGCCGCTTTATCCTTCAGGACAGTCATCTGCAGAAGCTGTCTTTGCCTGTTATGGGCAATGTTTGGTCCCTGCCCTGAATGTGGCACATTTTAACTACGTGTGCTCTGGTCTGTGTTTGAAATGAGACGTGTTGCCACTGCCACCAGAACCAAGCCTTTGTAGAATATCTGTGTCAGGAGACACGGTGTGGGTAGGTGTTTGGGTAGGTCTTCTGGGGGAGGGTGCCCTCTGTGCTGGGACTGAGGCAAGAGTGACTGGGAAGAGCGGTTCACCTGGAGTTCAGAGGGAGGATACAGGGCCTGGTGTAAGCAACTTAGGTAGTGTGTGTCAGTGCTGCACTGGTGCCTGCAGGTGTATTTATGCTGAGGGGCAGGACAGGGAAATGTGCCAACTAGTTCCTTTGTTCCCAGGTAGGTTTCTCTGTGAACACTGCCTTTCTGGGACTATGCTCTGAAATGAGCGAATAACCTCCCCACTGTGTGCCCAAGGCGTTCTTCAGATTGCTGTTTCCATGCTGTATGTCCTCAGGTTGTTTGCCTGACTTTTCTCCAAGAGCAGCACAATGCCCTTCCGGCTCTATCCCAGCCATGCCCGCTGACCTTTAAAACTCCAGGCTTAAAACCTTGAAGCCCTGCTGGTTTCAAGAACTCACATTTGACCCCTCTCACTTTCCAAGCCAATTGCCATGGGGATTCATTTTCCCTGTGTACTCCCCTGTGTGCCAGTCTGTCTTTCACTCTTCTTTGTGAGTGTGGCTCCCTCCCCACTGCAGCAGCCATGATCCATTTCTCTTCCAAACATGTCTCTGCACTTCCTACCCTTCTCAATATGGCCTCTTCTCTACCTTTGGTTGTGGAGTTTGTTCTGCCAGTCTTCAGATCAATTTTTGGGGTATTTAAGATGATTTGATAATTATCTAGTTGTATTTGTGGGACGAGGTGAGCCTAGTGTCTTCCTACTCCGCTGCCATCTTCTGATCTCTCCCTCCAGTGCTTTCTTTACCACTGCCACCAGAACTGAGTCTTTGTAAAATTCCTGTGTCGGGAGACACGGTGTGGGTGGGTGTTTGGGTAGGTCTTCTGGGGGAGGGTGCCCACTATGCTGGGACTGAGGCAAGAGTGACTGGGAAGGGTGGTTCTTCTGGAGTGCAGAGGAGGGTTACAGGGACTGTGGAAGCAACTTAGGTAGTGTGTGTCAGTACTTCACTGGTTCCTGCAAGGGTGGGCAAACTTATTCTGTAAATAGCTGACGGTAAATATTTTCAACTCTGCAGGCTGTACTACCTCTGTCACAAGTATTGATTTATGCTACTGTAGCAGGAAAGCAGCAATAGATAATATGTAAATCAATGGGCATGGCTGTGTTTCAATAAAACTTTGTTTATAAAAAATAGACAGCAGGCTGGATTTGGCCATAGTTTGCCTACCCCTGCCTTAGTTAATGGTGAATTGCATTGACTGATTTTCAAATATCGAACCAGCCTTGTGATCTCTAGATAAACTCCACTTAGTTTAGAGCATCTGGTCTGTATCTGGCCCGGTCTTTGTTTCTTAGCCTGTGTTGTCACTGAGCTGGGCACTTCTCAGGAAGAGGGCCTCAATAGGATCACCTCTCATCTCCCATAAAGCATATATTGGGTGGCTCTAAACCATTAATGGCTGGATAGAAACAACTATGCATGTCGGTGGTGCCTCTGCCAAACTCCCTTTACAGTTATGTCAGGGGCCCAGAGGAAATGGAAGTTGTGTGGAGGAGTGGGGCCCAAGTGCTGTCACTGCAGGTACAGACTCATCTCTCATTTTGGAGGAAACATGACCTAAGTTTGGTCTGTGGGGCAGTGCTTCCTAATTTACTCTCCTTTTCCTGAGGGTTGTGGTTGGCACAGTGGCTGCCAGACCCGGGAACTCAGGCATCCAGATGCCGGTCCATTGCTGTTGTTCCAAAAGGGCTTGACTAATCCCCTTTCCTGGGCCATGGTCTCCTGCAGAGGGGTGTCTCTATGTGTGTGAGAGGTGGAGTAGGAGGGCCTGGCCCACCTGGCTTCTGAATGTGAACACTCCAGACCTACATGTCTGTGGTCAGCTCTGTGTTGACCACATAGTGCTGTGGTGGCAGGGTGCACCAGACAGATATTGTGCAGGCATATTGTAGAGTCCATCTCAGCTACTTTTCTTCATTGGTCGGGAGAGCTGGATGCATGCTGGATGGGAAGAGTCTGGGCTTTGCAACTAACAGACACGGATTTGAATCCCAGCTCAACAACTTATTAGACGGGTGGCCCTAGGAAATTATTTAGCTATGCTGAACTTTCATTTACTCATTTCTAACATGGAGATGCTCACAACATCCCAACATTGTGAGGTTTATAAGAGGCTCCTCATTCTCTCTCCTGTGCTGGGGTAGATATAAAGCAGGATATTCTTTAAAGGATATAAAGCAGGGAATGTGGGCAAGTCTATGGAGAAATGTAAAACAAATTGCAAACATGATGGGAAAATCCACTAGAAGACTAGAGTGTGGAGAGAGAGTGTCAGTCACTTTCTCCCTCCTCAGATATTTCTGGACTGGAGGGTGGGTAGGGATGACTCAGGAACCAAGTCTCCGATTTTGCTCTGGAGCAAGGAGGGGCTAACTGCCAGGTCTGGGTGATGCCCTGGATTCTTTGGTTTTTCTGCCTTTCTTTATTCAGCCTAACTCACTGGCATGGCAGTGAGATAGTGGGACTGTGCCAGACTCTGGTCAATGGAACCAATTGCAAAATTGCCTGGGATCTGATGGTGTCAGGTCCCTAGGACCTGGTGACAATAGAAGCCCTCCTTTATACATGTATAGGCTCTCACTGCTGGCAGAACAGGTTCACACCATCCTTGCAACCACCCAGTGAGGGAAGGGTGAGGAGAGAGAGCCCTCTCCAAATGCCCTCAGAACCTTCCCACCTTTTTGTGTGCTCTGGGGTCTTTGCATTCTTCCTTTCTTGCAGAAAGTCAGTGAACTAATAAAAATGCTGCTTCCAGGTCTAGTTTGCACACCTTCTGCACACCTTCCAGGTCTAGTTTGCACACCTTCATCCAGTATGACCTCACCTTAGCTTGATTACATCTGCAAAGACCCTGTTTCCAAATAAGGTCACAGGGAGTTGGTGGAGTTGAGTTCAACATGACTTTTTGGAGGACACGGTGCAACCCACAACAGAGGAGTTAAGAAGAGAAAATGGAAAATGCCCATTTAGTAAATGCATACCAGGGCATTTGCTAAAGAGAGCTCATAAAACTTTTTTGGGTTCACAAATTAGATAAGGTTCCAAATTTGTTACTCTGAGATAACTTTATATTGTTGTACCTGAAAACACCATTAAAACACAGAACTGCTTACAACACCCCTGTTTTAAAAAACAATGTTGATTCTCTTCTACATAAAAGATACCATTTCTTTTTTAAAATTTATTTATTTCTATATATTTTTAATTTTATTTTTTTAAATTTACATCCAAATTAGTTAGCATGTAGTGCAACAATGATAAAAGATAACATTTCTAACTGTTCAGCCCGGCATGCAGAATAGGCTGCAGTTTAGACTCCTGCCACGTAAGATAGTTGGAGTTACCACCGAGTGGCTGTAAGTACTTTTCATTTGGTAATGCTTTCAAGTTTGCCTAATGTTTTCGCACATTTTGCACTCAATCTTTGTCAATCATTTGGAATTATTCTTGTTCCCATTTTATGGCTGGTGAACGTTTAGGAGAATTAAAAACAACTTGCCCAATTTCACATGGCCAGCAAGAGTCATGACTCTAAGCAGAGGGCATAAAAGAACAGTCACTTGCCACTTTCTAGCTGTGTGACCTTTCAACAGGTTTCTTTATCTCTAAAGTGGGGATAAAACAGATACGTCATAATGTTTTTGTGAGGGTAAAACCAGACGATCCAAGTGAAGTGCTTGACATAGTATATACTGCCTGCTGTATACTGAGGGCTCAGGAAATGTTAGGTGTTATTATGGTACTCTCTTTTAACTGTTATGTACTTAATGTTTCCAGTTTTTATCCCACTGTTGTAACATTGCTATAATTATCTTTGGGAACATGGTTTATTTTTTTCTGTTGTGTCATTTCCTTGGATTATATTCCAAAAGCAGCATTACCATGTCGAAAGGTATGATCCTCTTGGTTTGCCTTTGTTCCATGTTGCCCAATAGCCTTTTAGTGGGATGATTCCCATTTAACAGGCCATTACTAGACCCATGAGAGTGAGCTATCTCCCATGGGTGGTACTTCTCAGAGGGCCCATCAGTCAATCTTCACGAGGGTTGAAAACAGATCCTAGACTGGTTGGAGCCAAACCTTATAAAATAAGTTGCCCCTGCAAGACACAGCAAGACACAGACCAAGCTGGTCAGCAAACTGTACTGAAAACCCTGGGTATGGCTGGCCTCTTACTGGCTTTCTTCCGGGATCTGTGGGAGGTCTTTGCATATGCACTGCAGGTAGATATGAAGGAGTGGGGGAGGCAGGAGCTGCTTCTGAGCTGTGGGCCTGGAAATGCAGGGAGAAAGGCTGTGTATCTGTAGACCATGGGTGGCTCCAGACTTTTTATACAGGAGGGTATACAGTTTCTTAGTATTGCGATAACAAAAGTACCACAAACTGGGAGGCTTAAAACAACAAATTTATTCTTTCATAGCTATGGAGGCTAGAAGTCTGAAATAAAGTGTCAGCAGGGCCATGTTCCCTCTTAAGACCCTAGAAAAGAAGACTTCCTTGACTCTCTTAACTTCTGATGGTGTGCTGGCAATCCTTGTCATTCCTAGGCATTCTTTGGCTTGTGCATGCATCATCTAATTTCTGCCACCATCTTCATATGGCCTTCTCTCTGGGTCTGTATCCAATTTTACTCTTGAAAGATGCCAGGCATTGGATTAGGACACACCCTCATCCAGTATGACCTCACCTTAGCTTGATTACATCTGCAAAGACCCTGTTTCCAAATAAGGTCACAGGGAGGTGGTGGAGTTGAGTTCAACATGACTTTTTGGAGGACAGCGCAACCCACAACGGAGGAGTTAAGAAGAGAAAATGGAAAATACCCATATTCCATATCACAGACTGCACTGTGGAGGGGGTTCTGATGAGATGTTAAGGGAGTGGTAGTAACACTGGTGGGAATGCTGGCAGTTGTCCAGGGCCAGTGCTGCTTCTGTTCTTGGATCCCTCCCCGCCTTCCCACTGAAGATTGGTTTCAGACTATGTCTGGTGACTGCTGTGGGGGATCAGGTGCATCTGGCCGGGGTGATGCAGCCAAGGGAGAAAGAACTTAGTTACTAAGCAAACATGGTTCTCAAGGAGCTGGTAGAGAGAAGGACTAAGAGCACAGGACTGGGCAGAAGTGGAATCATGTTAAGTCTTAGACCAGCTGGAACATCATGGCTTCAGCTTCCTCACTGAAAAATAAGGGGACTTGGAGGGTCCTTCTCCTTTGGCATCACGTCATTTTTTTAATTAATTTTTTTTTAATGTTTATTCTTAGACAGAGACAGAGCACAAGTGGGGAGGGGTAGAGAGGGAGACACAGAATCTGAAGCAGGCTCCAGACTCAGAGCTGACAGCACAGAGCCCAACATGGAGCTCAGACCCACAAACTGTGAGATCGTGAACTGAGCCGAAGTCAGAAGCTCAAGCAACTGAGCCACCCAGGTTCCCTGGCATCACATCATTCTTATTTGAGAGTTGACATTTTAGAGAAGCCCAAGCTCCTTCACCCTAAGGATTGTTGTGAGATCTGTTTAGGCGATAGGGTGTGAACAGCTGACACGGGAGGGGTGCTTGGCTGGGGACAACCAGAGGAGGCCTGGTATTTCCCAGCCCAGGCCTCCAACAGGACTTTATTCAAGTCACCTTCCCCATGGCCGCTTTCCTGGCCCCTCTGTCTAAAATTTCAACCCCCCACCCCTGATATTTCATGTCCCCGCTCCTGGCTTTTATTTTTCTCCTTGCACTTAACCCCTGTCCAGCATGATTTGTTTTTTGCCTATTTGTCTCACTCATTGTTTTCTCTACTAGATGGCAAGCTCCTGGAGGGCAGGAATTTTTATGTAATGCCGTAACAGTGACCATCACAAACTGGACACTCAATACATGTCTGTTGAATGTTGAATAAATGAAGATATTGTAAACTTGATAGAGGAGATAAAATTGTAAAAGGGATATAATCTTGGGAGGGTGTCATTCTTTGTTGGCTCCAGGCCCCCAGCCTAGACTGCTCAGGGCCCTGCCATGAGTAGCTTCTGCTTTTGAATCCATTTACTGGTATCACAACATTTATCCATTACTGGTAACAAAACACCCCCAATGTTAGCAGCATAAAATAGCATTCGTTTTGTTATGTCAGGAGTTGTGTGGGTCAGGAATTTGACCAGGACACGGTGGGGATGGCTTGGGAAGATGTGAATGGCTCTGGTGCCTCAAATGGCTAGGAGCTGGTATCATCTGGAGGCGGTTTCACTTACAGTCTGGTGCCCAGGCTGAGGCACATTGAGCCAGAGCGCCCACCTGTGGCCTCTCCTTGTGGCTTGGGCTTCCTCACAGCACAGTGACTGGGTTTGAAGATGAGTGTCCCCAGAAGGAGATTTAGAAAATGAGCATTCCATGAGAGCCAGGTGGAAGCTGTCTGGTCTCTTATTACCCGACCTCAGAAGTCACATAGTGTCCCTTTCACCATATTCTTTTGGTGAAAGCCATCACAAGCCTGCCCAAATTCAAAGGGGAGGGAACATAGATTCTCCCTACCTCAATGGGAGGAGTGTCAGAGATTTTGAGGCCATGTTTTAAAACTGCTACAGGGAGGGGCACGTGGGTGGCTCAGTCTGTTCAGTGTCTGACTCTAGATTCTGGCTCAGGTCATAATCTTGTGCTTTGTGGGATTGAGCCCCACGTGGGGCTCTGCGTTGACAGCGCGCAGCCTGCTTAGGATTCTCCCTCCCTCTGTCTCTGCCCCTCCCCTGCTTGCGTTCTCTCTCTCAAAAATAAATAAATAAATGTTTAAAACTTCTACAGATATTGTACTACAGTCTCATCGGCCTCAATCTGGAGTGAGCCTTGAGCAAAATTTCTGCCACCTTTGCACCAGAGCTTACTGTGAATTATGACTATTCTTCGATCTCACCCTTTCACTAATTGAGTTTCTTCAGGACTCTAATAGAGTCCTGTTGTTTTACCTTTTTTGCAGCCCATAGCAGATTATCTGGTACATTATAAGCACTTAGCAAGTGAGTTAGTGAATAATGAATGAACAAAGGGAGTAGGTGCTTTCTGTGCTGCATAGCTCTGTTGAGTATCTGCAGGAGCCTTGGATCTTGTGTCTTTCTGGGCCAAAGTTTTTTGTTTGTTTTTTAATTTTCTAGTTAAATTCCAGTTAGTCAACATACAGGGTAATATTAGTTTCAGTTATACAATTTAATGGCTCAACACCCAGCACTCATCACAAGTGCACACCTTAATCCCCATCATCTATTTAACCCGTCTCTCCTGCCCACCTCTCTTCTGGTAGCCATCAGTTTGTTCTCTGTAGTTGAGAGTCTGTTTCTTGGTTTTCTCTCTCTTTTTTTCCCCCCATGATTGTTTTGCTTCTTAAATTCCACATATGAGTGAAATCATGTGGTATTTGTCTTTCTCTGACTTATTTCACTTAGCACAATACTTTCTAGCTCCATCCGTGATGTTATGTTGCGCATGGCAAGATTTCATTCTTTTTTATGGCTGATGAATATTCCATTATATATACCACTTTTTCATTATCCATTTGTCAATCCATGGACACTTGGGCTCTTTCCACAATTTGGTTACTGTTGATAATGCTGTCATAAACAGTGGGGTGCATGTGCCCCTTCAAATTACCATTTTTGTATTCTTTGGGTAAATACCTAGTAGTGCAATTATTGGATTGTAGGGTAGTTCTATTTTTAAGTTTTAGAGGAACTTCCATACTGTTTTCCATACTGGCTGTACCAGTTTGGTTCCCACCAACAATGTAAGAGGGTTCCCTTTCTCCTCACCCTTGCCAAACCTGTGGTTTTTTGTGTTGTTAATTTTAGGCATTCTGACAGGTGTGAGGTGATATCTCATTGTAGTTTTGGTTTGTATTTCCCTGATGATGAGTGATGTTGAGCATCTTTTCATGTGTCTGTTAAGGCCAAAAGTTTTCTGCAGTTTCTGGTCATCTGTGGAACTGCTCAGACCTGTGGCTTGGCCTCTGGCCACCCAGGAATAGATTTCTAGTGAGGAGGAAGGGGTGTGGAAATGAGAGGTGTCTGTTGTGTCAGGGGTTAAGCAGTAGTCTGATTTGACTGTAGGACAATAGTAGAATAAAGCTAGAATGCCACCACCTTGTTGCAGGCTGAGTGTTTAGAGGTCATAAGTTGATGGGGAGTAAGGCAGCACAGTTCACATACTAAAAACTGTGAACCAGGAATTTGATCTGGCTGTGACATTCAGGATGGATTGGAGGTGGCAGATAGCAGTGCCAAGAAGGATGGTGAGTGTGCAATCCACGTATGAGACCACGGCCTGGCCCTGGCTAGAGATTGCAGGAGAGTGAGCAAGGGGAGGGACATGAGTGATTGCAAAGTTAGCAGGTATTGGAGACCATGTGAGTAGTGACAGAAAAGAGAGAGTAAGCAATGATACCACAATCTTATTTTATGGGTGCAGTTTTCTATACTTTTATTGCGAAAAATTTCAAGTGTGCAGCAAAGTTGAAGCAAATTTATAGTGAATACCTATATCCCCTCCACATTTTGCTGTGATATTTGCATTATCATCCACCTGTGTCTACCTATTTACATCCGCCCATCCCTCTACCATCCATCAGACCATCTTGTTTTTGTGACACATTTCAAAATTAGTTGCAGACATTAGTACATCTCCCTCTAAATATTTAAGCATGTATACCATCAATTCGCATTCAATAGTTGTTTACATTTTTCTTTTGAGGTGAAATTTACATATAGTAAAATGCACACTTCTTCAGCCCACCATTGTATGACTTTTGACAAAAGCATGCACCTATGCAACCCAGGTCCCTTCAAATATGGACATTACCAGCACCCCAGAAAGTTCCTTCATGTCCCTTCCCAACCAGCCTCTGTCACCACTCTCTAGAAGCAACTGCTGTTCTGATTTTTAAATCATATGTTTATTGTGCCTTTCTTAGAACTTCATATAAATGGGATCATACAGTATGTACTCTTTGGTTTGCAGTTTCTTTCATGGCGTAATGTTTATGAGATTTCATCCACATTGTCATGTGCATGAGTAGCTTGTTCCTTTGATTTCTGAGTGGTAGTCCATTATATGGCTATACCGTATTTTGTTTCTTCATTCATCTGTCAGTGAACACTGAGCTGTTTCCAGTTTGGGCTCTTCTGAATAAAGCAGCTATGAACATTCTTGTACAGGTCTTTTTTTTAGTGGACACGTGTTTTCATTTCTCTTGGGTAAATACCTAGAGGAGAGTATCTCTGGGCCATACAATAGGTCTAGGCTTAGTTTTATAAGAAACGGCCAAAGTGGTTGTACCATTTTTACACTTCATCAACAGCTTGTAAGAGTCTGGTTGCTCCAACTCCTCATCATTATTTGGTGTTGTCAGTCTTTCTAATTTTAGCCACTTATTTGGTAGAATGCAGTGTCCCAAACATGGTTGTAATTTACATTTTCCTAATACGTAATTATATTAAGCACTTTTTCATGTGCTTATTGATAGTCCTTGTATCTTTCTTTCTGAAATGTTATTCCAATATTTTGCCCACTTAAAAACCGTGTTGTCTTTTATTATTGGGTTGTAGAAAGTCCTTCTTTATTCTGAATACCAGTTCTTTGTCAGTTATGTGATTCATAAATCTTTTTCCTAATTGTGGCCTGTCTATTCATTTTCTTAATGGTGTCTTGATGAACAGAAGGTTTAAATTTTGATGAGGTCTGATTTGTCGTTGTTTTTGTTAAGGCTGTTTTTTTCTGTGTCCTCAGAAACTTTTGTTTACTCCCTTACCATATAGGCCATCTTACACAAGCTTTATAGCTTTAATTTTTATGTTTAGATCTGTCATCCATCGCCGATTAATTTTTGGGTAAGATGTGAAATGGGGATCAGGATTCTTTTCCTCTTAAGGATATTCAGTTGCTTCTGCCCCATTTGTTGGAAAGTACTTTCTTTTTTGTTAGGTTCTGTGTTTATCCTCATTTTGCACATGAGGAAACTGAGATAGAGGTAGATTAAGTGATTTGTTCATAGGCCCTACGGTTGGTAGAGGCAGATTTAGGATTCACATCCAGAGCCTGTATTTTTAATCATGGTACTCTATTTCTTCTCATACTGAAGACTCCAAGGCTTTCGATCCGAGGCAGTGCACTGGAAGGCACTGGCAGAAAACTGAGGAGGGGAGGCTCAGTTTGGGGCTGAGTTGGGGACCCTGTGGGATACCCGAGTGGGCACATGGGGGAGACAGCAGAAAAAGAAGGGAGGCATTTGCATTATCAAGCTGGGGAGGAGGGAAGCAGGTTGTGCTGAAAGGGGACATGATTAAGCCCAGCCTGAACTAAACCGTTTTTTGTTTGGTATCAGGGGATTGGTATCCTGTCACATCCACCCTGGTCCTGAAGATTCTTTGAAACAGGCAAGATCCAGTTAGCCTAGATCTTTTGAATCTAGATGGTAAGGGTGACATGAGCAAGAGTTGTAAAGCTGGAGAAGAGAGAGAGATTAAGTGAGGCGGGGAGAGTCCTCAAGCATCTTGATCAGAGTGCCTGCAGCGGTCCAGACTAACCTGGTTGCAGGCCCTGTGCTGCTCCCTCACTACATGAGCTCACACATTTTGCTGAATTTCTGAGCCTCCTTGTCAGTACCAGGAATATAGCAGGCCCTTGGGGAAGCTTGCTGAATGAACAAGTGACCTCCAAAGACACAGAATTCTCCAACTTAAATTGCACAATTCAGTAGTTTTAGAACACGTGGCCCAAAAGTCAAAGCCAGAAGGAAGGATTGTGACCTGGAGCCGATCTCTAAATATTCAGGGTGGCACAAGAGGAACGTGGCCTTAAAGACTCTCCTGGGAAGGACCCCTACTGATGGTCCAGATTCTGCATGGGGTCCCCTGGGCCTGGAGCTCTGGCACAGGCAAAGGGGAGTGCTCTGGCTCAGGGCAGAGAGCTCCTCAGCAGTGAGAAAGAGCGCGCCCCTGCCTGCAGGAAGGATGGCACCATCCACTGTGTTGTTGCCCAGAGAATCACAGAAACCCATATCTGTCTCTGGTTTTGATGAACATGTCCTGCCAGATCTGGCTGCACTTCTAGAAAAGGCCATTTAAATGAAGTTTGTACGATTAATGGTTTGAGTCCAGTCTACTCCACATATGAACAGGAAGCAGAGTCAATCAGGTATTCATTGAGTGCTTACTGGGGTCCAGACCCCATGTTTGGTAAGATCACTGCCCCTGTCTCCAGGAGCTTGTGATCTGGTTAGGGAGAAGACATGCTCACAAAGAGGTATGTGGTGAATGCCCATTGTAAATAGCCAAACGCGTGGAATGGTGAGAAGCCAGCTTGGGCGGAGTATGAATAAATGCATTCTACCTGGGTTGCCAAACAGTGACAGACACTCAGGCCCTTCAGCACTTCCAACCCCACCATCTCCTTCCTTCCAGTAGTGCTCACATTTGAGTGCCTGCGGGGAGGGCGGCACTTTAATGGCTGAAGTCATTTGCCCCTTAGGATGATCCTGTGAGGTGAGCTCCGTTATGGTCCTATAGCTGGAAGCAGTGGTGCCAGGGTGTGAACCCAGCAGTCTTGCTCCAGAGCCTACAGTGTTAGGCCTGCAGGGCCCAGCTGGTTAGTATTTTATGGTGTTCCTCCTTCAAATATAGATCAAGAAGGAGGACATTTCTTTCATGATCTTAACATGTAATCACATCATATCCAACCAGTTTTTAACTAAATATGGCCTCCTGTACATTTTGCCCTGGCGTCAGTTCAGCTAAAATATTATTAATTTCAGAAGCGGAGGCAGCAAGACTGAACCACTACGTTTATGGACCGATTTAGACTGTCTCAGGGCACAGCTTTGAGGACTGGAGCATGCTGTGAGTGAATATTTTAACAATCCATGGCAAGATTACAGCATCTTGGGCTCAGACACAAGAATTATTCTCAGACAGGGCTTTTTTCAGTGCCATAAATTTAACCAGCTGGAATTCTTTTCCATCCTATTCAACCTCCTGAAGTCAAGAATTTTGCCTTTTATTGGGAAATCTGCATTTCATTGTATAGATAGAACATTATGTCCTTGGCTCAGTGGGTCGCCAAGAGAAGCTGAGACTCGGTTTTATTGCAGGCGCTGAGTGTCCTAAGGGCTTACATACCAGCAAGTCTGTTTCAAGCATGAGAGGTCAGAGACATAGCAGTGCTCTGATCAAAGGATGTGAGAGGCATACTGTCCACCACAGGGCAGTCTAAGCCTCATGCACAAGGGTGTGGGAAGGGCCACGAGTTGAGAAGAGAGGGTACTGTTGCTCAGGGGCGTGGCTTCTGCCATGCCTCTGGTCAGGATCCCCGGGCTAGGCCTGCCAGGGGATGGGTGCTGCCCCGCCCTCCACGACAGGACTGCAGAGCTGGAGGAGGGTGTGTTATCCAGTGTGCTGGAAGTCATCGTCCGCACCACTGATGTCCTTCAAAATGGTCCTCTTTGGAGAGTCTGTATTACCACCTCTGACTCTAGTGATGCTGCCATTGTTCAAAATGTCTTTGGAGTTTCAGCTTTAGAATTGCATTTAAGGCTTAGGATAGTACCTTCTTTCTTATGAGGGAGAGTTTTGCTTTTTATTGAGCTGCATCTGAAAATACTGAAAACCCCATCGCTTAATTTATTTTTTTTATTTTTATTTAAAAAAAATTTTTTTAACGTTTTTTTTTTTTTTTTATTTATTTTTGGGACAGAGAGAGACAGAGCATGAACAGGGGAGGGGCAGAGAGAGAGGGAGACACAGAATCTGAAACAGGCTCCAGGCTCTGAGCTGTCAGCACAGAGCCCGACGCGGGGCTTGAACTCACGGACCACGAGATCATGACCTGAGCCAAAGTCCGACGCTTAACAGACCAAGCCACCCAGGCGCCCCGCCCATCACTTAATTTATATATGCATATGAACTTATTGCTTCTATCACCTACAGGAAATGACTGGTAGTAATTTGATGCATACACCTTACCAAAACCCACCAATATCCTTCACTTAAACTTTTGTCAAGCTATTAAGTAATTTAATTTTTACTTACCTCTAGTGAAATTGGGCATGCTTCTGTGTTTTTTGGCTATTTGTGAATTGTCTGTTTTTGTCCTTGGCTCATTTTTCCATTAAACTATTTGTCTTTTTCGTCTCAAATTATAAAAGCTCTTTATATGATAGTGATATTTGGACAGTCCTTTTAATGTCTTGTATTATGGCACGGTTTCATCTTTTGAACCTGGATTAGATTTTTAGAACTGGCTGCCACGTGACATGATTGATTCAGGCTGAATTGACTTCAGCGATGTTATTTTAGTAACCATATGTTTGGAAGAATTTAAGGCTGTCATGGAGTTGGAGTCTGAAGTAATCAGGAATAGACTGTGTTGGAGGTATGACGAGGATGAGTAATTGATCGACTGTTTGAAACAGCTGATGAAAACTTAAAGCATACATGCTTTAAACATTTTAACTTCAAAAGTAACATTAAACATTTCACTGTTGCCGAACTTTCACTATGGGGCCAGTACCTGTTCTTTGTCAGTGAGCCCCCCAGTGGGAGTGTGTGTTACCTTTGTTGGATACACTGTGTCTGTAACACATTTTCTATGCTTTCCAGTTGGAATCTTTTTAGAGCGGAATGGAACTTAGATACTTTCAGAGCAATTGGAATGTAGAACCTTCTAGATTTTTATAATTTTTCTTTCAAATTTTTATAGTTGTTCATCCACACCTAATTCAACAGTTTTATAAGCATTTCATCTCTCATTTTTTACAGAAACATCTTTTATATTCACATTTTAATTACCTTGTATACTACTTAAATTATATATACATTTGGTTATATAATTTTAATAATGAATACAATTGGCACAAAGGGTCTTGGGGACAAACCAGCTCACTTTTGCAAACGGTTTCCCTGGAGGGGGCACAAGTGTGCAGGTAGAATAGAGAATTAGGGAATAAATAGTCTACTAGCCCTGAGCATTTAGCATGATGTGGTATTAGTCTCTTATAGAGAGTAATGAAAAGTGTTGGCTACAAGGGTGATTCTGGTAAGCAGAAGTTATTTAAAAAGCCTTGTATTCTAGCTGACATTTATTGTCTACTATGCCCAGTTGGCTAAGTGCTCTGTATGCATTATTTCATTTAATCCTTACAGCATCTGATGAGGTGCAAGTACTATTATCTCTATTTTATAGATGAAAAAACCAAGGGAGAGAGAAATTTTACAATGTACACAAAGTTACACAGCTAGCAAATGGCAGAGCCAGGATTTGAAACTAAGCAGAGGCTGTACTCTAAACTGCTATAGAAATAACCTCATAGTAAAAACTGGGAAAGATAGATATAAAATCTGTATGTGCACATGAATAATTAGTTATAGGATTTAGGATTAGTTATAGGATTAGTTATAGGGATTGAGGTTTAACAGGCCTGTCCCATGTTTTGACTGTTGAAAGGACTATGCTCTTTGACCTTTCCATACATTGTCTTCTAAGGGATGCCTGTTTAGTTGGAGGGGACAGAAGAGTTTGTGGCACACAGTGGGTGATCATGACATGTTAATTTAATCTGATTCTGGACTCTCCAGCCAGAATTTCCAGTAATTATGTTGGCAAGCCTATCAGAATGGCAAGCCTCTAATCAGTAGATTAGAGGTTGTGTTGGTTTTGTCTGAAGACCTGCATCAGATACCTGAAGGTTTGGGGAAAGGCAAATCTGAAGCTTCATATTTTCATAAGGAAGGACACACGAATTAACGTAAGGTTGAGTCTAGGCCTCAACCAGATGTCATTTATTCACCCACTGCTGTATAGTCTAGAGTTTCTTTTGCATTCTAGGGACCCAGATCAAAACAATATACAACCCTCAAGGAACTCATGGAGGTGAGTGAGATATATAAGAAATATATGAGAATTTCTTTTTTTTTTTTTTTTTTGAGAGAGCGACAGAGTGTGAGCAGGAGAGGGTCACAGAGAGAGAGAGAGAGAGAGGGAGACACAGAATCTGAAGTAGGCTCCAGGCTTCGAGCACAGAGCCCGATGCGGGGCTCGAACTCATGAACAGTGAGATCAGACCTGAGCTAAAGTCGGACGCTTAACCAACTGAGCCACCCAGGTGCCCCCATATGAGAATTTCTTAAACAAGATAGGCAGAGGGAGCTCTGGGAGAACCTACCACAAGATAGGTTACACAGACAACAAGTAAGGATGTTTCTGGAGCTCAAGTGGGAAGAAGTTTGTCCAAGTTGGTGGAGCAGCAGGTACAGAGGGGAGGTGTGTGGTGTGTGGGTCACAGGGGATGTGTGAGGATGTGGGTGAATCCTATGAAGCTATGCTGGGCTAAGGTCACATCACACCATTCTAGAGAAGTTGGGCCTCATCCTGAAAAACTGTAGAGAACCATGGAAAGATCTTACATGGGGAAGTGCCATGACCAGATTTGCTTTATAGAATGATCCTTTGGTTGAAGTGGAAAATGACTTGGGAAGTGGTGCCGGTGTGCTAGGTTTAAGGCAGAGAGACTAAGTAGGTTGTTGGAGTAATCCAAGTGAAAAGTGAGGCCCCAGTCAAAAGCAGTTGCAGAGGTGGGTGTTGTGGAGGATAGGCAATAAATAAGGTCCTGGTTTGAGCAACAAAAGCCCTGGATTTAGGTCAAGAGGACAGGGTTTTTAGCTAAGACTCTGCTGCTAATAAGCCAATATCTCAGCCTTTCTGAGTCTTAGTATTTGGATGGGACTGATATCCCCTGCCCAGCCCACCTCCTGGGATCCAATGAGGTCATTAGAAGAAGATTTAAAGGAAGCAGCTTGAAGCCAACTTGGCTGGAAAAGAAGTTTCAGTGGGGAGAAGCATTTTGGTGAACTGAGGGCTATGGCTACCTCAGGCTGTCCAGAGAATTAACAAAAGAAGCTGAAGGAGTGGGTGAAAAGTTAGAGCCCGTCCACATTTCTGGGCAACCAGTTCCAGGGTTCTTTTCCTTAGTACTCAGTCCTCTCCTACTCTGGAGACCTCTTAGTTCTTCCAAGTTCCACTCTGCATTTTGCAGTTATGCCATCTTCAGGGCCAAGGCCAGTACCACAGGATCTGGGCACCATTGCAAGTGATAAAAATAAGCTTCACAATTAGATCCCCAGAGCTCTAGCAGCCACAAGAAAACCACTGAGCCTCAGGGCACTGGCTGAGAAGGGCCCAGAATCCAACACCATTAGGGACCCAAAAGTTCTTGGTGCCTCTGTCTGCATTCTGCCCATGGCTTAGAGTTGTCAGGCCATATGTCCCAGAAGCACAGATGACAGAATTGAGGTGGGAGGGGGAAATGAATATATACAGGCCAGGGTGACAGTCCCAGCATAGGCTGTTTTAGGCTGGTCTTGTCTCGGTGTTGAAAACTTGGGGCCATATCCCACAACACACAATTTCTGTACACCAAAGAACAGGCATCCTCACATTGCAATAATGAGAGCAGTATGGGTTTTCGGAGGACTAGCCAAATTCACGCTGCAGCCTGTGTGACTTTGAGAAATCACTGACTTTCTCTAAGCCTGTTTCTGTTACTGAAAAATGAGAATAACATTGCCTGCTTTGCATGACTAGTTATTGTGAAGATTAAATGGGTGTGTACAATGTATTGTCATGCATACAGAAGGTCCCCATTAAGTAGGAGCTGTTATTGTCATTATCAGCAGGTGCTTGATAAATATTTGAATGGGTAGCATAGCTAAATGTAGCCAGGAAAACCAGCTGTGTTAGGATAGACTTGGCAGAAAGCAAAAACAAAAATAAGTACTCATACCAAGTAACCTCCTGGTGGTTACAGCACTGAGGTTGAAGTGCCTCATCTCCTCCTACCTGGTGTATTAGCGAGACCCATCCTGAGAAGATCCCAGCGGTTACACAGATGTGAGAGTCATAGTGGTATATTACAGAGGAAAACATTCCAATTGACAGCTAAGTCTCTCCCGACATACTCACAGGCAAAGAAGAGTTCCCTTTTAGGTCAAAGGGAAGGAGAACTACTTCAGTGTCGTGGGTTCTTTATTTATTGGTTCCAGACTAAGTTATGTTTCTTTATTTGTCTACAACTGTATAAGGACAACATCATAGATACTGGAGATTCAGGTGTCCATGCTCCAGTGTACCAAGCTCTGTTCAAAAAGATGGGCTTATAGTTTTGAGATACAATACATCACAATATTTACTGCTTCCTCTTTCCATCTGATTTTTCTACCCGAAATTTTTACGCTTGAATGAATGAGAAAGGTTATATTCATCTCTTAAGTGCTTGCCAAAGTCTCTGAAAAGCTTAGATGTCAAAGGAGAAGTTCCCAAATCTCCAGGGTGGGTGGTGGCAGAGAGCAGGGTTGGGTCTCTTTGCCTTTGTCACCATGCTTATCTTTTGAACAGAGAGCCTTTAGTGAGGTGACAGTGCTTCTGTAGCCCCAGAGAACAAAGATCGGCATTCACAAGTGGTCCCCTCCTCCTTTTTTAAAGTTTCATTTTGGGGACACATGCAACTTTGAGAAGGAGGGTCAGATTGATAATTTGCATTTGTTTACATTTTGAAAACTATCTCTGCTGTAAACTCGTATCTCTATGGACAAAAGGAGAGAGAAAACAAAAAGTGGGCATAACCAGCCTCAGATATGAAGTCATCATCTCTGTGGACCATAAAAATGAGAAATGCAAAAAGGTGATCAGGGACTGAAGCTTGCTATGCTGTGGGTTGGAGGGAGGTGGTGGCTGAGATTTTGGCAGCTATGAAATAGAGCGATCAAAAGTGTTCTGCAGGCATTGAGAAACCAGAGTCAAATGTGAAGGCAGGGGCTAACGGAAAGCTCACCAAGTTATGAAAGAAGCCTGGGTATGGGAGGGAAGGAGGACTGTTAGTCTTCTGGTTGAGACTACAATAGTCAGAAGTTCGGGGCTGAGGAAAGCAAGGAACAAGCACATGGGCTTGCTTCCAGGGACTGAGCCCCCTGTGTGTTGGCTCTATGACTGTGGCTGCCGTGTTCCTGTGGGGATGTAACACCTAACCTGCTTCTACATTGGAGCCCTGGAGGGTCAAAGAGAAATGGGTGAGGAGCAAGGGGAACAAAGTGACAAAAGGAGAAGAACAAACTCAAAAGGAGCTTGTGACACCAAAATAGCAAATGACAAGTCAAGAAATACAGGTAATAGAATCAACTGTAAGAATAGAAAATTGTCCCAGATGGAATTCATTTTATAAAATAGTGTGAAAAAGACTTTGTAGTAAGTAGGATGTACCCCTCCAAAAAAGGCATTCTTTTTGTTGAAAAAAAAAAAAGGAATTATGGAAAACATAAACAAAACAAGACTGGATAGATATAAAAATTAAAATGTAGAAATAAAAAAAATGTAGTTATTGAAATAAAGATGTAATAGATAGGCATTACTGACGCCTACCTACCATTGAAGCATGAGTTACCAAATTGGAAAATAGCACAGAGAAACTTACCCTGCCTGTAGCACAGAAATGTAAATGTGTGAAAAATATGAAAGAACAGTTCAGAGATATGAAAGGTGAACTGACAGGCTTTAACATTTTTTAATAAAAGTTATTGAGAGAACAGAGAGAATGAAAGAGAAGCAACATTTAAATACATGGCTAATAATTTTCTAGATTTGAGTAACAGTATGAGTTCTTAGATCAAAGATGTCTCCTAATACACTGAAGGTTAAATAAAAGCGAATCCACAACTAGACGCATTGTAGTGAAAATGTAGAACATCAAGGGGGGCGGGAGGGAAGACCAGTGTATGACTCTGCTCAGGCTGCTATAACACAACACTATAGACCGGGTGGCCTAAACAACAATTTATTTCTTATACTTCTGGAGGCAGGGAAGCCTTAGCTCAAAACCGATTTGGTGTATGGTGAGAGCTCTCTTCCAGGCTGTCTTCTCACTTTGTCCTCACACAAGAGCAAGCTCTCCCCTGTTTCTTCTTTTAAGGACACAAACCTTACCCGATCGGGGCCCCATTCTTATGACCTCATTTAACCTCAGTTACCTCCATTAAAATCTGTGTCTCCAGATGCAGTCACATTGAGGGTTTGGGTTTCAACATATGAGTTTCAGAGAGACACAAACATGCAGTCCATAACAACCAACTACAAATCAGAGTTAAGATATAAATTATGTATAAATAAATGACACATTGTCACGTTTCAGCAGCAGCATAAAATGTTAAGACAGTAGAAACAACTTCTTCCTAGCCTCAACAGTCAGACAACAAAAATAAATAAAAGGTATCCAAATTGGCAGAGAAGAAGTCAAACTTTCAATCTCTGCAGATGACATGATAGTCTACATGGAAAACCCAAAAGACTCCACCCCAAAACCACTAGAACTGATGCATGAATTCAGCAAAGTCACAGGATATAAAATCAGTGTACAGAAATCAGTTGCATTTTTATACACCAATAATGAAGCCATAGAAAGAGAAATCAAGGAATCGATCCCATTTACAATTGCACCAAAAACCACAAGATACTTCGGAATAAACCTAACCAAAGAGGTGAAAGATCTGTATGCTGAAAACTATAGAAAGCTTATGAAAGAAATTGAAGAGGACACAAAGAAATGGAAAAACATTCCATGCTGGGACACCTGGATGACTCAGTCAGTTAAGTGTTTGACTTCAGCTCCAGTCATGATCTCACAGCTCATGAGTTTGAGCCCCATGTTGGGCTCTGTGCTGACAGCTCGGAGCCTGGAGCCTGCTTCAGTTTCTGTGTGTGTGTGTCTCTCCCTCTGCCCTTCCTCTGCTTGTGCTTTGTCTCTCTCTCTCTCTCTCTCTCTCTCTCTCTCTCTCAAATAAACATTAAAAAAATTAAAAAGAAAAACATTCCATATTCATGGATTGGAAGAAAAAATATTGTTAAAATGTCTATACTACCCAAAGCTATCTACACATTAAAAGCAGTCTCTATCAAAATAACATTAGCATTCTTCACAGCGCTAGAACAAACAATCCTAAAATCAGTATGGAACCAGAAAAGACCCCAAACAGCCAAAGTAATGTTGAAAGAGAAAACCAAAGCTGGAGGCATCACAATTCTGGACTTCAAGCTGTATTACAAAGCTGTAATCATCCTGACAGTATGGTACTGCACAAAAACAGGCACGCAGATCAATGGAGCAGAACAGAAAACACAGAAATGGACCCAAAACTGTACGGCCAACTAATCTTAAAGCAGGAAAGAACATCCAATGGGAAAAAGACAGTCTCTTCAGCAAATGGTGTTGGGAAAACTGGACAGCGACATGCAGAAGAAAGAAACTGGATCACTTTCTTAGGCAATGCACAAAAGTAAATTCAAAATGGATAGAAGACCTAAATGTGAGACAGGAAGCCATCAAAATCCTAGAGGAGAAAACAGGCACCAACTTCTTTGACCTCAGCCGCAGCAGCTTCTTACTAGACATGTCTCCAGAGGCAAGGGAAATAAAAGCAAAAATGAACTGTTGGGACTTCATCAAGATAAGAAGTTCTGTGATGGGTAGTTGGGTGACTAGGTTATTTAGGATAGTTTCACTTGTATGTTTGGAAGTCAGTTTTCTGTCTCCTGGATGCCTTAGTTCTCTTTCAAGTTGCCTTTAATCTTCCATATTGTGTTCTAGTGCTGTTCACATGGTAGTCTAGGTTTCCAAATGGAGCCAGAGAGCAAGCCTCACTGTGCAAACACTTTTCAAGCATCTGCTTGTGATAAATTTACTAATGTCCTGTTGGCCAAAGTGAGTCACCTGGCCAAGTCCAGATTCAAAGGGTGGAGAAATAGACTCTACCCTTCGATAAGAGGAAAAGAATTTGTGGCTGCTTTTTGAATCTATCACAGTTCACTCCTTGGCCACAAATTATTCACATTTTGCCACATGCAAAATGTGCTAATCTTCATCCCAGGCTTTCTGTCTCATTCTACTTACAGCATCAGGCTGGTAGCCTGTGACCTCATGATTTTCTTACATCAGGATGTGAATGAGGCTCCTCAGATGTAGTTCTTTGGGTAAGGCTCCTCTTGATCCAGAGATCTGTGAATTTAAAATGACAAGTCACCTGCTTCCCACACACCTAACATACAATGGTGAGGCAGGTTAACTGAATAGACACTTCCCCTCAAAAAATGGAAGAACAAGAGATACATAGAAATCACTAGTCTAGAATTCCCTTGGGCAGATATTGCCAGGTCACCCTACTCCAGGGCAATGAATAACTCTTGCTTAGGGCTCTGTTCTGCTTCCTGGGGTTATCCTCCTAGTCTGTTGTTCTCCTGAGGCTCTTGACCTCCATTCTCTAGCCCCTTGTTTTCCCCCCACCCCCAGAAGTCTTTCCTTTATTTCCATAAGAAATGACTGTGGTAACAGTTCAGTAGCTTTCTCACTTGACTTCTTGCCCATAGATAGTTGAGAGTCCCGAGACCTCTTTGATGTTCAGCCAACCTGAGTCCCTCTAGTCCGAGCTGATGGTACTTTAGCAAATATAGTTTTCTTTAAAACATTTTGGGCTTTCTGTTTAATAGACTATAGTCCACCTCACTCAACAAAAGCCACACCCACAATTATTTTTTTCTCTAGACTTATTCACTGAAATTTGGCTTTAGGTTTCTGTCATGCCCTTAAGATTCTTTTTAGTTTAGCTGAGAAAGTATACTAGGCAATTCCTTAAATCCATCAACGGTCTTAACAAATGGCTATGCCCTTGTTTTGCTCTTTGTCCTAAGGTTTCCTTTTACTATGAGAATCATTTACTTGAAGACTATTTAAATATGAGGAGACTGGAGACAGGAGACAATTTTATTTTCCAACACAGCAGGTCCTGGGCCTTCTGTATTCTATCTAAATTCTGGCTGCAAACTGAACATTTCCTTCTTTAGCTCATCTCTTGTCTTGCTCTAATTTGTCATATGCAGTTAAGAGCACCTAACGCTTTCCAAATTCTATCTGGAGATATACTTAGCTGTAACTGGAAATCCAGTAAGTTCATTTTTCCCCCCTTTCAAGTTACTGTAGGCTTCAGTTTTACCAATTGTTCTGTCTCTATATAACATGAGTCATCATTTTCCAAGCCTGTTGTAGCAGTTGTCTTTCTTTCTTTCTTTCTTTCTTTCTTTCTTTCTTTCTTTCTTTCTTTCTTTCTTCAGCTTTGCAAACTATTTCCTTACTGGTCTTCTAGCTACTGCCCTGTTTCAAAGCCAGGGCACCCCTCTCTTACTTTCTATATTAGCAGCACCCCTCTCTTACTTTCTATATTAGTTAGCTCTTGCTATGTAAAAAACGATTCCAAAACTTAGAGACTTAAAACATGGCCATTTTTATTTAACACTATTCTCTAGGTTGCCTAGGTGGTCTTTCTGGTCTGGGCCAGCAGTTGATGTCTCAGTTATAGACTGTAAGGCTATTCTTTAATGAAAATTTATGACCTTAAATGCATTATTGAAATTTTTAAATATGAAAAATAAGTTAAATATTGTGTCACTTAAAGTTGTATTTGGCTGTGTATAAAGGAGAACAAGAAGTAACAAGGAGTTTGGAGTTAAAGAGTCCAAGGCAGGTGTGGAGGTTCCATGATGCCATCAGGGCCTCTAGATCTTCTAAGTTCCCATTGATCTCAACTTAGCTTCATACTCATGCTGCTGCCTCATAGTGAAAAGATGACTGCTTTACTTTCAGCTTTGTATCCACATTCCAAGCATGATGGAAAAAAGGACAGGTTGTAAAAGAGGCATGTATCAGCTGGGTCTGCTCTCTTGAATTAAAGAACTTTCCTGGAAGCCCTACCCTGTGACTTCCACTTAGTATATCAGTGGTAAGAACTATGACATACACTAGTTCTTAGCTGCAGGGGAGTCTGGGAAGCATAATTTGTCTGTTTTTTAGCTTGGCATGTTACCTTCCTAAACTAAATGGGAGCTATGTTAGTAAGAAAAAATGGAGAATAAATATTGTGTAGGCAACTATTATTGTTCATACGTGTCCATCTTAAGCTAGACAAGAAACGAACTAAACCTTTAGGAAAATAGAAGGAAGGAAACAAACGAAGACACATGAAATGAAACAGAAAACAATTTTGAGAATAAAAGAAAGTTATAAAATAGATAAATCCCTAGTAAGGCTCCCCCTCCCAAAAGCCACAGACAATATTTTGAATAAAAGGGAAATCTAACTGCAGATAAGAAATAAATAATAAAAATCAGAAGACAATACTCTGAAGAGATTTATGCCAAAATTTGGATTGGGAAAAGACATAGAGAGTTTTCTAGGTAAATATAATTTGTCATAACTACTTCAAAAGATATAGAAAACTCCAATAAAGGAAAAATCATTAAAGAACTTAAACTAATAACCAAAAAACTTCCTACCCACAAAATACCAGGCTTAGATGGTTTTTATCTGTACTTTATTTAAAAAACTTTTTAAAAATTTTTTTGAGAGAGAGAGAGAGAGAGAGAGAGACAGTGTGAGCAGGGGAGGGGCAGAGAGAGAGGGAGACACAGAATCCGAAGCAGGCTCCAGGCTCTGAGCTGTCACCACAGAGCCCGATGTGGGGCTCAGGCTCATGTACTGTGAGATCATAACCTGAGCCGAAGTCGGACGCTTAACTGAGCCACCCAGGCACCCCTGTACTTTGTTCAACTTACAAGAAGTAGATAATCCTAATATTGAAAACTATTGAAGACAATAGACAATTAAGACAAGTGATCTACTTTTACAATGATAATATGACCTAAATACCCAAACCAGACAAGAAGAATACAAGAAAGGAAAATAATAGACCAATCCCATTTATAAACATAGATGCTTATGTAATATTTGCCAATCTATTTGAAATATTACATTTTGACTGAGTAGAGTTTATGCAAGAAACTAAAGATGATCCAACATGAGAAGATATCTTAATGTAATAAAGCATATTAACAGGTCAGTAATATCTACAATTTATAAAATACAGATGAAGCAATTGTCAGAATTTAGTGTTTATTCATGATTAAAACAGACTTTTCAGGAAAGTAAGAATAGAAGAGATTTTTCCTTGACTTGATAAAAAGCAAGTATCAAAATATTATAGCAAAAACTATCCTTAACAATTAGACTATAGTCTCTCTTTCAGTAAAGTCATGAAAAAGAGAAAGATGCCCTTTCTCATCATTTATATTCAGCATTTTACAGGAAATTCTAACCAATGCAGTAAGATAAGGAGAATTATGTGAATGTTGGAAAGAAAGACAAAATGTTTTCATTTGCATACAATATGATTTTCCTGTTTTTTTTTTTATGTCTGTTTATTTTTGAGAGAGAGAGAGAGACAGCATGAGCAGGGGAGGAGTAGAGAGAGAGGGAGACACAGAATGCAAAGCAGGCTCCAGGCTCTGAGCTGTCAGCACAGAGCCCAACGTGGGGCTTGAACTCATGACGTGGGTCATGAACCATGAGATAATGACCTGACCAAAGTTGGACACTTAACTGACTAAGCCACCTAGGCACCCCTCCTGGGGTTTTTAAGTAGAAAATATACAATAAGAGTTTGCCAGTTTCCCTAGACACAAAATCAACATATCAAAAATGTATCCCTCAGTAATAACCAACTAGAAAAATCAATAAAGGAGCCCATTTTCAATAATAGTGAAAGCCTCAAGATATCTACAAGTACTCCTAACTAAAAAAATGTACAAGAATATTTTTGTAGAAAATTACACTTACCGAGAGGATCAAAAAAAAAAAGCCTTAATAAATGGAGAAAATGGCTGTCTACATAAACTGAAAAACTTATTATAAAGATGCCAATTCTCCCCAAATTAATTTATAATAGAAATGCACTTCCAAGTATGGATGAGGATATGGAGCAACAGACTCATTCACTGCTGAAGGGAATGTAAATCAGTACAACAGCTTTAGGAAACAATTTGGTTACACCTTTTAACCCAGAAATTCCAGCCCTAGATGGAGAATCTTTCTTATATGCAATCGGAGATCTGCATTAAAATGTTTATTGCAACCAAAAAAAGATAGGAAAACTGTCTAAATGTCCATCAGTAGGAGAATGATAACAGTGGTGTACTCATAGAATGAAATACTATACATATTATGTATAGCAACAAAAAGAACTATAGTTGTATCTCATAACAGATTAATCACAAGAACAATGTTGAATGAAAGAAGCAAGATATAGAAGGATATGAATAGAATAAAAATAGTATTTACATAAATTTTGGAGTCTGGAAAATAATAAAATACAGTGTTTATGCTTATATTGTCTTTTTTAATGAATCGATAGAAACATGCCTGGGAATGATAAACGGAGTTTATGATGGCGATTATCTCTGGGGAGAAAGGAAAGGGTGTGAAAATGGGAAGAGAGGGTTTGCAAAGAGCCGTAAGTGTATCTGATATTTTTTTATTAAAGATCTGTTTGTCTTTATGTTAGAAATCTTTCACCATTAAATGATGTTTTATCCTAAATGAAATGAGGTGTTCTGGATTGAATCCTGGAACAGAAGAAGAACATTAGTGGAAAAACTGGTGATATCCAAATAAAGTCTGGCGTTTAGTAAATAGTAATGTACCAGTGTTGGTTTTGTAGTTTTGACAAATGTACTCTGGTAATGTGAGATATTAACATTAGAGGCAATTGGTTAAAGGAACTCTCTGTATCATCTTAGCAATTTTTCTAAAAATCTGTTTCCAAATAAAACATTTATTTTTAAAAGTGGGGATGGATTTTATTTTTTTTTAAATGACCCTCACAGCTATTTCCCCTGATTCCTTCCCTTCCCACTCTCTATCCTGACCTCTGTTTTTGTGAATTCACTCTTGATAAGGTCCCTGAGGTCATCCTGGGTTTAATGCTTCTGGCCTGCTTGTGTTCTGTACATCTATAGCTCTACTTAGAACACTCTGAGAGGGCAAGACTGGTCTCTTTGTGAAGTCTGCTTTATTTCCATTTAATGGGTTGTTTGGTAGTCACCCAAGGTTTAGAGATCTTGGAGCCAGAAGGGGCCCTGAAAGAATACTCTATCTAGCCTCTTTCTATGCAGAGGTAAGGCAGAAGAATTATTTCAAAAGGAACACCTGGAGGCCAGAGAGGCTGAGGAACTCAGTAAGCAGGGATGATTGGAACCCAGAAGTTTTTCCCTCCTAGGATCATCTTTGTTTACACCTCATTGCCCCTCATAATAAAGACAAAGGATGTTGAACAGCCTCCTTATTTGCTTGTTTTGAAAACCAGAGGAAAAGAGTTATGTATCACCCACAGATGATTTAGGTGACTGTAGACTCTGAAACAGAACAGGTCAAGGTCAGGTTGGCACAACTTTTTATCTCTTTGTTATGAACCTTCTTAGGATTAGAGAATTCCTACCCCTGAGGGCAGAGTGGGCTGGGTGGTGAGGGAACTAAGAGTTGTAGAATGCATCTGTGGCCTCCATCCTTATCAGAACCCTTTGGATAGATGTAATTGCCCCCATTTTATAGATGAGGTAAGGCTTAGAAAGGGTACAGGCTTAGAATAGCTAAGTGACTTTCTCAAAGTCACCAAACTAGTAAGAGGTAGGCCTATTGTGATATGAGTTTGTGCATGGTTTCTGGAAGTAACTTCTAAAGCCTTTGTAATTTCATAAGTGATAAGAGTTATAAGGGCATCCTTTGTTCTCATCTCCTGAAATAGCTCTAGACCATAAAGATGAAATGGGTGATTTTTTTTGTTTGTTTGTTATTACAACAAGCCCCTTTTAATCACACCCAAATTTATGTTAACAGAGTGATTTTTGGCAAGCCCTTAGATAACCATAGGAAGGGGGCTGGTTGCCAGAGGAACCAACCAGGTTATTAGAGGGTTAGAACTTTCAGTTGAAGTTCCTGACCTCTGGGGAGGGGAGAAGAGCTGGAGATAGACTTAAATCATCAATGGCCAATGATGTATTCAATCATGCCTATGTAATGAAAACTCATAAAAGGTTTTATGAAAATCCATAAAACCCCAAAAGGATGGGGTTTGGGGAGCTTCCAGGATGGTGAACATCCAAATGCCAGGAGGGTGATGCATCCCAGACTCCATGGGTACAGAAGCTCCTGTGCTTGGGACCCTTCCAGACCTCACCCTATGTATCTCTTCCTCTGGCTATTCATTCATGTCCTTTAGTAACCCTTGTAATAAACCATTTATCCAGTAAGTAAAATGTTTCCTTGAGTTCTGTGAGCTTTCCTAGCCAATAATCAAACCCGAAGAGGGAGTTGTGGGGACATCTGATTTATAGCCAGTCAGTCAGAAGTACAGGTAACAGCCTGGACTTGCAGTCAGCATCTGGAATGGTGGCAGTCTATGGGATCTGGTGCTATCTCCAGGCAGATAGTGTCAGAATCGAGTTAAATTGTAGGACACCCAGCTAGCATCTGAGAATTGATGACGAGGGAAAAGCCTACACACATTTGGTGACCAGCAGTGAAATAGTGTTGTCATAAGGTACAGAAAAACTAAGGAGCATTCTCCCTTTACACTTATAGGAAGCCAGGGCTGGCTCTAAGAACTCATAATTAAGGAAGACCCCTCTGAAGGCAGAGAGAATAAAGTCCCCCGAGCTGACTGCCGCTCTTGGAACAGCTGGGGCTAGGAATGATGTAGAACATAAGCCAAGGCATTACCACAGCTTGGAATAGGCTGAGAAGAACTTGTGGGGGGTGGGGGGTGGGGGGGTGGTGTGCAGGGTGGGAGGGGGGTGGGCATCAGGCCTGCCAGGGCTGCAAGCCACTGCAAACTCTTCCCTCTGGAAAAGAAGTCACAAGGGTCAGCTCACTCCTCCCACCCCTAATTCCACCATCCCATCCCAGCTGCAGGGCCCATGTCTGCTGGTCTGCCCAGGGAGGCCTCTCTGAAACGAAGAGCCTCACTCTGTGGTTGACGTAAAGAGGCTCATGTGACTGAAGAGGACTCCTCAGGGCTTGATTGAGGTGATGTGAGTGAAAGTAAACTGTAAATCACTATACAAATGTGGTTGTTGGCTGAACAGAGTGGAAACCTGGGAGGTTTGTGGGGGCAAGGGAGGAAAAGTGCCTCTTGAGAGAGGTCTCCTAGAAGAATATGAGATTAGTTGAGGTTCAGTGAATTCCTTTGTTGCTAACTCAAGAAGCATATTTGAAGGGATAAGCTCCCTCACTTAGAGCAGAGCATCCCAGACTTGTCGCCATAGTGACAATGCTCATACAAGAGGCTTAAATCCCAGAAAACACCAGGTCATAAGGATTCCTTTGGAGCCATGATTCTCCAGTAGAGGACTCAGCTATTGTGTACTATCAAGGCGAGAGGCAGTGAGTTTGAATAGCTTCCCTTCCTTCCTGTTTCTTGCTGTGGGGCTTTTGTTTTGGTCTTTTTCTCTGGATTGATGTGGCCTTTGGAAAGGGGTGCATCCCTGCAGATGGACCTGGTCTTCATTAAAACCTATGTCAGAAGCTAGAGGCACTAACAATGAACTATCTAAAAAAGAAATTAAAAAACAATCCCATTTACAATAACATCAAAAATAGTAAAATACTTAGGAATAAATTTAACCAAGGAGGTAAAAGCCCTGTATACTGAAAACTATAAGATATTGATGAAAGAAACTGAAGAGGACACAAATAAATGGAAAGATAGCCTGTGTTCATGGATTGGAAGAATTACTGTTGTTAAAATATCTATACTACCCAAAGCAATCTACAGATTCAATGCAGTCTCTATCAAAATTCCAATGGCATTTTTTCACAGAAATAGAAAAAAGCAATTCTAATATTGTATGAAACCACAAAAGACCCCAACTAGCCAAAGGAATCTTGAGAAAGAAAAACAGAGCTGGAAGCATCACACTTCCTGATCTTGAAGTACATTACAAAGGTAGAGCATTTAAAACAGTGGTTGTTCTGGGGCACCTGGATGCTCCGTTGTTAAGCCTCTGACTTCGGCTCAGGTCATGACCTCACAGTTTGTGGGTTTGAGCCCCGCGTCGGGCTCTGTGCTGACAGCTGGGAGCCTGGAGACTGCTTCAGATTCTGTGTCTCGTTCTCTCTTTGCCCCTCCCCAATTCACACTCTGTCTCTCTCTCTCAAAAATAAATAAACATTAAAAAAAATTTAAAAAACAGTGTTGTTCTGGCATAAAAACAGATACATAGATCAATAGAACAGAATAGAGAGCCCAGAAATAAATCCAGGCACATAGGGACAACTAATCTTTGACAAGGGGTCCAACAGTATACAATGAGGAACAGAAAGTCTCCTCAATAAATGGTTCTGGGAAAACTGGATATCCACATGTAAAACAATGAAATTGTGTCGTATCTTACACCATACACAAAAAGCAAATCAAAATGGATTAAAGACTTAAACTTAAGACCTGAAACTATAAAACTCCTAGAAGAAAACATAGGAAAAAGCTCCTTGACATTGGTCTTGGCAATGATTTTTGGATGTGACACCCAAAACTCAGGAAACAAAAGTAAAAATAAACCAGTGGGATTACATCAAATTAAAAAGTTTTGTACCGTAGGGGCGCCTGGGTGGCTCAGTCGGTTGAGCGACTGACTTCAGCTCAGGTCATGATCTTGCAGTTTGTGAGTTTGAGCCCCACGTTGGGCTCTGTGCTGATGGCTCAGAGCCTGGAGCTTGCCTTGGATTCTGTATCTCCCTCTCTCTGCCCCTTCCCCACTCATGCTCTGTCTCTCTCTCTCAAAAGTGAATAAATGTTAAAAAAATTTTTTTTAAAGTTTTGTACTGTAAAGGAAGCCATCAACAAAATGTAAAGGCAACCTATTGAATGGGAGAAAATATTTTCAAACCATATATCTGATTAGGGACTAATTATCTTAAATATATATGGAACTCATACAACTCAGTAACACCCACCCCCAAATAATCCAATTAAAAGGCGAGCAAAGAACCTGAGTAGACATTTTTTCTTCTAATAGAAGACAGCCAAATGGTCAACAGTATATGAAGAGGTACTCAGCATCACTAATCATCAGAGAAATGCAAATCAAAACCACAATGAGGTATCACCTCATACCTGTTAGGATAGCTATTATGAAAAAATACAAGAAGTAACAAATGCTGGTGAGGGTATGGAGGAAGAGGAACCTGTGTACACTGTTGCTGGGGATGTAATTTGGTATAACCATTATGGAAAACAGTATGGCAATTCCTCAAAAAATTAAAAATAGAATTACCATATGATCTAGCAGGTCCACTTATGGATATATATCCGAAGAAAATGGAATCAGTATCTGGAAGAGATACCTGCATTTCTATTTATTGCAGAATTATTCACAATAGCTAAGATACGGAAACAACCTAAGTGTTGGTTGATGGATGAATAGATAAAGCAAATGTAACATGCATGTGTGTGCGCACACACGCGTGCGCGCACACACACACACACACACACATACACACACGTGAATGTTAGCTATTAAAAAGAAAGAAATCCTGCCATTTGACAACATGGGTGAAACTGGAGGATAAATCAGCCAGACAGAAAAATACATGTACTGTATCATCTTACTTATATGTGGAATCTTAAAAAGCCAAACTCACAGAACCAGAGTAGAATGGTGGTTGTCAGGGGCTAGAGGTAGGACCAAGGTGGGAAAATAGGAGATGTTGGTCAAAGCATACAAACTTTCAGTTATGAGATAAGTTCTGGAGACCTAATATACTGCCTAATAATACTGCATCGTATACTTGAAATTTGCTAAGAGGGTACATCCGAAGTGTCCTCACCACACACACACACACACACACACACACACACACACACACACATTATATGAAGTGATGGGATATGTTCATCGATTGTGACAATTCTTTCACAATGTATACATATATAAAATCATCACATAGTACACACTAAGGAGGAGGAGGAGAATGAGGAGGAAGAGAAGGAACAGTTAGATGTGTCTGTTTTTCAGGCCCTTTTCTTTCTTGGGAATACTGTGAACTTATCATTTTGGGACTGAACAGAGTTCTCTAAAAGCCAGTCACCTTGCCCTTTGCCTCTTAGAACATAGATTTATTTGCAGTAAGCTACAAATACTCTCCTTATCCCACTAGCTCAGAAAGTCCAGCTGTTACTACCTCACAGGGGAAGTATAACAGACCCTTACAACCAGGCTGACTTGTAGGCTATGGCTACTTGCCACTGGTTACTTGGCTTGTCTGGTCTCTTTAAACTACACCCCAATTTGCAAGGACTTATTAAGAGACATGATTGCTTTTTTTCTAATCTGTCTGGTTTCGTCTGTCTGGCTGATTGTTCCTTCCAAACTTAATGGCTCCCAGCCCCTTTGACATTGATCTGGCCTTCTGCAGCTCTGCTTTGATAATCTGGTTTCTAGACTTGGATCTGCTTTGACCCTTGGAACACTGAGACTTAAGCTATTGAGTTACTGGTAGAGGAGTGGTGAGGGGTGTCTAGATTCTGTCACTCATCCTGGTCTCAGGTCTCCCTAATGAGCCATGTTCCACTCCCACAGCAGTATAGCCAAAGACTGTACTTCAAGCCTCACCAAACTCTTTGTCTTCAGTGTGAGAGTCTGTAGGTCCTACACTTCCAGAACCAATGTAGTGTTTGGCCTAGCAGCACATTGGGAGCTAGCCAAATCTGTACTAGACGTGGTCCTACCTGAAGACACTTGTGGTCTGGTGATTGAGGTGACACAAGAATGTGAGCTCCTCAAAGGGAGGATATTTGCCTGTTTTGCTTTGTCTATTAGTGTATTCCTTGTGCTAAAAACAGTAACTGGTATTTAAGTGTTTGATAATAATGTGCTGAATAAATGAATGACTAGATAAAACTTCCACATACAATGTCAGAAGAGAGAAAGAAGTACAAGGGAGTTTCAGAAGGATGAGATGTTGATAGAGAAAGCCAACAGACAAGTTGGTCTTTTTTTAAAGTTTATTTATTTATCTTGAGAGAGAGACAGAGAGTGCATGTGTACTGGGGAGGGTCAGAGAGAGAGGGAGAGAGAGAGAATCCCAAGCAAGCTCTGCACTGACAGTGCAGTGACAACGCAGGGCTCCAACTTGCAAACAGTGACATCATGAACTGAACTGAAATCAGGAGTTGGATGCTTAACCGACTGAACCACCCAGGTACCCCCAAGTTGATCTTTTCTATTGACACTGACTGTATAGTTCTTTGGAATTCATTGAGATATGTCTTATGGCCTCTTGCAGGTTAATTTTTGAAAATATTTCCTATATGCTTGCAAAGAATACAGGCATACTTCCAAGATATTATAGGTTCAGTTCCAATCCACTGCAATAAAGCAAGTCAAATGAATTTTTACGTTTCCCAGTGCATATAAATATTATGTTTACACTATACTATAGTCTGTTTAGGGTGTAATAGCATTATGTCTAAAGAAAACAATGTGCATACCTTAACTAAAAAATGCTAACCATCATCTGAACTTTCAGTGAGTTGTAATTTTTTTTGCTGGCCTTGCCTCAATGATGATGGCTGCTGACCAGTAAGGGTAGTGGTTGCTGAAGGTTGGGGTGGCTGTGGCAATTTCTTAAAGTAAGACAACAATGAAGTTCGCTGCCTTGATTGACTTTTCTTTCACAGTTTCTCTGTAGCATGCGATGCTATTTGATAGCATTTTACCTATAGTAAAGCTTCTTTAAAATTGGAGTCCACCTAAAAAAAAAAAAATTGGAGTCAGTCTTCTCAAACCCTGCTGCTGCTTCAACTAAATATTCTCATTCCTTTGTTGTCATTTCAACAAGCGTAGATTTCATCTCAAAAAAACCGCTTTTTTTGCTCAAGCATAAGGAGCAGTTTATCACCTGTTAAAGTTTTATTGTGAGACTGCAGCAATTCAGCCTGAGCTCCACTTCTCATTCTAGTTCTCTTGCTATTTGCCACCACATCTGCAGTTACTTCCTACACTGGAGTCTTGAACCCTCAAAATCAACTGAGGATTGGAATCAACTTCTCCCGATCTCCTGTTAATGTTGCTATTTTGACCTCATTTTGTGAATCACAGATGTTCTTAATGGCACCTAGAAAGGTGAATCTTTCCATAAAATTTTTAACTTACTTTCCCCGGATGCATCAGAGTAATCACTGTCTATGGCAGCTATAGCATTATAAAATGTATTTCTTAAATAATAAGACTTGAAAGTTGAAATTACTTCTTTTTTAAAATATTTGAAGATTGGCAACCATTCTTTTATTTTTTTAAATAATTAAAAAAAAATTTTTCCATATGCGTTTTACTCACACCATGATAGCTCATAATAGAGTTTGATCTAAAATTTGGAGGTAGATTTTTTTCACCATGATAAGTGTACTCTTTAATCTCCATCATCTGTGTCACCCATCCCGGCCTCCTCCTCCCCCGACTACCCTCTGGTAACCATCGGTTTGTTCTCTACAGTTAAGAGTCTGTTTCTTGGTTTGTCTCTCTCTCTCTCTCTTTTTCCTTTGCTCATTTGTTTTGTTTCTTAAATTACACATGTGAATGAGATCATATGGTATTTTTCTTTCTCTGATTTATTTCACTTAGCGTTACACTCTCTAGCTCTATTTATATTTTTGCAAATGGCAAAATTTCATTCTTTTTAATGGCTAAATAACATTCCATTATATATATATGTATGTATATGTATACATATACATACATATATATATATATTTACACTCCACATCTTCTTTATCCATTCATCTATCGATGGACACTTCGGTTGCTTCTGTAGTTTGGCTATTTTTAAATAATGGGGCAATAAACATAGGGCATTTGTTCCTTTGATTTAGTGTTTTTGTATTTTTTTTTAGGTAAATACCCAGTAGTGTCATTACTGGATCATAGGGTAGTTCTATTTTTAATTTTCTGAGGAACCTCCATACTATTTTCCACAATAGCTGCACCAGTTTGCATTTCCACCAGCAGTGCAAAAGGGTTCCTTATTCTCCACATCCTTGCCAATACCTGTTGTTTCTTGTGTTGATTTTAGGCATTCTGACAGGTGTGAGGTGCTATGTCATTGTAATTTTGATTTACAATTTCCCAATGTAAGTTTGATTTACATTGTAAATTTGATTTTCATTGATGATAAGTGATGATGAACATCTTTTCATGTGTTTGTTGGCCATCTGAATGTCTTTTTTGGAGAAATGTCTGTTCGTGTCTTCTGCCCATTTTAAAATTGTATTATTGTTTTTGGGGTGTTGAGTTTTATAAGTTCTTTATACATTTTGGATAATAACTCTTTATCAGATATGTCATTTACAAATATCTTCTCCCAGTTCATAGATTGCCTTTTAGTTTTGTCTGTTTTCTGTGCTGTGGAGAAACTTTATTTTGATGTAGTCCCAATAGTTTATTTTTGCTTTTCCATCTCTTGCCTCAGGAGACATATCTAGAAAAGTGTTGCTATAGCCGATGTCAGAGAAATTACTGCCTATGCCCTATTCAAGGATTTTTATGGTTTCAGGTCTCACATTTAGGTTTTTAATCCAGTTTATTTTTGTGTATGGTGAAAGAAAGTGGTTCAATTTCATTCTTGTGCATGTACTGCCCAGTTTTCCCAGCACCATTTGTTGAACAGACTTTTTCACCCCTCCTTTGTCAAAGATTAATTGACCATATAATTGTGAGTTTTTTTCTGGGTTTTCTGTTCTATTCCAGTGATCTATGTGTCTGTTTTTATGCCAGTGTCATACTGTTTTAATTACTACCGCTTTGAATATAACTTGAAGTCTGGAATTGTGATACCTCTAGTTTTGTTTTTCTTTTTCAAGATTGCTTTAGCTATTTGGGGTCTTTTGTAATTCCATACCCATTTTAGGAGTGTTTTTTCTTTTTTTTAAAGTTCATTTATTTTTGAGAGAGAGAGAGTGTGAGTGAGTGGGGGAGGGGCTGGGGAAGAAGGGGGACAGAGGATCAAAGCAGGCTCTGCGCTGACAACAGTGAGCCCGTGCAGGGCCAAACTCACAAACTATGAAATCATGACCTGAGCCGAAGTTGGATACTCAACTGACTGAGCCATCCAGGTGCTCCAGTATTTGTGAAAAATACTGTTGTTATTTTGATAGGAATTGCATTGAATGTGTAGATATTTGTTCTCCCAATCCATGAGCGTTCAATGTCTCTCCATTTCATTGTATCATCTTCAATTTCTGTTATCAGTGTTTTATAGTTTTCAGAGTACAGACCTCTTTGGTTAAGTTTATTCCTAGATATTTTATTGTTTTGGGTGGAATTGTAAGTGGGGTTGTTTACTTAATTTCTCTCTCCGCTGCTTTATTATTAGTGTATAGGAATGCAACTTATTTCTGTACATTGATTTTGTATCTTGTGACTTTACTGAATTCATTTATCAGTTCTAATAGTTTTTTTTGGTGGAGTTTTTAGGGTTTTCTGTATACAGTCTCATGTCCCCCACAAATTCTGAGAGTTTTGCTTCTTCCTTACCAATTTAGATGCCTTTTCTTTATTTCTTTATGTTGTCTGATTGCTGTGGCTAGCACTTGCAGTACTATGCTGAATAAAAGTGGTGAGAGTGGACATCCTTGTCTTGCTCCTGACCTTGGGGGAAAAGCTTTCAGTTTTTCACCATTGAGTATGATGTTGGCTGTGGATTCTTCTTCTTCTTCTTCTTCTTCTTCTTCTTCTTCTTCTTCTTCTCCTTCTTCTCCTTCTTCTCCTTCTTAATGTTTATTTTTGAGGGGAGAAGTGCAGAGAGAGAGGGAGAGAGAGAATCCTAAGCAGGCTCCATGCTGTCAGCGCAGAGCCTGATGTGGGGCTCGAACTCACAAACCGTGAGATCATGACCTGAGCCGAAATGAGGAGCCAGATGCTAAGCCACCCAGGAGCCCCAGCTGTGGGTTTTTCAAATAAGGCCTTTTTTATGTTATGGTATGTTCCCTCTAAACCTACTTTGTTGAGGGTTTTATATCATGAATGGATGTGGTACTTTGTCAAATGCTCTTTCTACATCTTTTGAAATGATCATATACTTTTATCCTTTCTCTTATTGATATGATGTATCATGTTGATTATTTTGCAATTACCGAACCACCCTTGCATCACAGGAATAAATCCCAGTTGATCATGGGTATGATTTTTTAATGTATTTATTTTTATTTATTTTTTAAAATTCAAGTTAGTTAACATACAATGTAGTATTGCTTTTAGGAGTAGAACCCGGTGATTCATCACTTACACATAACACCCAGTGCTCATCCCAACAAGTGCCTCCTTAATGCCCATCACCCATTTGGCCCATCTCCCCACCTTCCCTCCAGCAATCCTCCGTTTGTTCTCTGTATTTGTCTCTTGTGGTTTGCCCTCTCTCTGTTTTTATCTTATTTTTCCTTCCCTTCCCCTATGTTCATCTGTTGTGTTTCTTAAATTTCACACGAGTGAAATTATATATTTGTTTTTCTCTGGCTGACTTATTTCATTTAGCATAATATACTCTAGTTCCATCCATGTTGTTGTAAATGGCAAGAGTTCATTATTTTTGATTACTGAGTAATATTCCATTGTGTATTTATACCACATCTTCTTCATTCATCAGTTGATGAACATTTGGTCTCTTTTCAAAATTTGACTATTGTTGATAGAGCTGCTATAAACTTTGGGGTGCATGTCCACTTTCAAATTAGTATCTTCGTATCCTTTGGATAAATACCTAATAGTGCAATTTTTGGGTCATAGGGTATCTCTATTAAAAAATTTTTTTTAAATGTTTGTTTATTTTTGAGAGATAGAGCATGAGCAGGGGAGGGGGAGATACAGACAGGGAGACACAGAATCTGAAACAGGCTCTAGGCTCTGAGCTGTCAGCACAGAGCCCGATACGAGGCTTGAATCCACAAACCATGAGATCATGACCTGAGCCAAAGTCGGATGCTTACCCGACTGAGCCATGCAAGCACCCCTAGGGTAGCTCTGTTTTTAATTTCTTGCAGAATCTCCATACTGTTTTCCAGAGTGGTGGTACCAGTTTGCATTCCCACCAGCAGTGCAAAAGAGATCCTCTTTCTCTGAATCCTTGCCAACATCTGTTGTTTCTTGAGTTGTTAATTTTAACCATTTTGACAGGTATGAGGTGGTATCTCATTGTGGTTTTGATTTGTATTTCCCTGATGATGAGTGATGTTGAGCATCTTTTCATGTGTCTATTAGCCATCTGGATGCCTTCTTTGGAAAAGTGTCTATTCATGCCTTCTGCCCATTTCTCACTGGATTATTTGTTTTTTGGGTGTTGAGTTTGATAAATTCTTTATAGATTTTGGATACTAACCCTTTATTCAATATGTCATTTGCAAATATCTTCTCCCATTTTGTCAGTTGCCTTTTAGTTTTGTTGATTGTTTCCTTTGCCGTGCAGAAGCTTTTTATCTTGATGAGGTCCCAATAGTTCATTTTTGCTTTTATTTCCCTTGCCTTTGAAGACATGTTTAGTAAGAAGTTGCTGTGGCCGAGGTCAAAGAAGTTGATGCCTGTTTCCTCCTCTAGGATTTTGATGGCTTCCTGTCTCACATTTAGGTCTTTTATCCATTTTGAATTTACTTTTGTGCATTGCCTAAGAAAGTGGTCCAGTTTCTTTCTTCTGCATGTCGCTGTCCAGTTTTCCCAACACCATTTGCTGAAGAGACTGTCTTTTTCCCATTGGGTGTTCTTTCCTGCTTTAAGATTAGTTGGCCGTACAGTTTTGGGTCCATTTCTGTGTTTTCTGTTCTGCTCCATTGATCTGCGTGCCTGTTTTTGTGCAGTACCATACTGTCAGGATGATTACAGCTTTGTAATACAGCTTGAAGTCCAGAATTGTGATGCCTCCAGCTTTGGTTTTCTCTTTCAACATTACTTTGGCTGTTTGGGGTCTTTTCTGGTTCCATACTGATTTTAGGATTGTTTGTTCTAGCGCTGTGAAGAATGCTAATGTTATTTTGATAGAGACTGCTTTTAATGTGTAGGTTGCTTTGGGTAGTATAGACATTTTAACAACATTTGTTCTTCCAATCCATGAGCATGGAATATCTTTCTATTTCTTTGTGTCCTCTTCAATTTCTTTCATAAACTTTCTATAGTTTCCAGAACACAGATCTTTTACCTCTTTGGTTAGGATTATTCCTAGGCATCTTATGGTTTTTGGTACAATTGTAAATGGGATCGATTCCTTGATTTATCTGTCTGTTGCTTCATTATTGGTATATAGAAATGCAACTGATTTCTGTACGTTGATATTATATCCTGAGACTTTGCTGAATTCATGTATCAGTTCTAGTAGTTTTTGGGTGGAGTCTTTTGGGTTTTCCATGTAGACTATCATGTCATCTGCCAAGATTGAAAGTTTGACTTCTTCTTTGCCAATTTGGATGCCTTTTATTTATTTTTGTTGTCTGATTGCTGAGGCTAGAATTTCCAATACTATGTCAGATAACTGTGGTGAGAACGTCTGGACATCCCTGCCATGTTCCTGACTTTAGGGGGAAAGCTCTCAGTTTTTCCCCATTTATGATGATATTAGCTGTGGGTCTTTTATATATGGCCTTTATGATGTTGAGGAATGTTTCTTCTGTCCCTACCTTCTTGAAGGTTTTTATCAAGAACATATGCTGTATTTTGCCAAATGCTTTTTCTGCATCTATTGAGAGATTCATATGGTTCTTATCCTTTCTTTTATTAATATGGTGTATCATGTTGATTCACTAATATTGAACCAGCCCTGCAGCCCAGGAATAAATTCCACTTGATCATGGGAAATAATTATTTTAATGTACTGTTGAATTTGATTTGCTAGTATCTTTTTGAGAATTTGTGCATTTAGATACATCAGGGATATTAGCCTATAATTCTCCTTTTAAGCGGTGTCTTTGTCTAGTTTTGGAATCAAGGTAATTCTGGCTTCATAGAATGAGTTTGGAAGCTTTCCTTCCATTTCAGTTTTTGGGAACAATTTGAGAAGAATAGGTTTAACTCTTCTTTAAACGTCTGGTAGAATTCTTCTGGGAAGCCATCTGGCCCAGGATTCTTGTTTTTTGGGAGATTTTGGAGAACTGATTCAATTTATTTGCTGGTTATGGGTCTGTTCAAATCTCCTATTTTTTCCTGTTTCATTTTGGTAGTATGTGAGTTTTTTAGGAATCTTCCCATTTCTTCTAGATTGCCCAGTTTGTTGGCAAAAAATTTTTCATAGTGTTCTCTTATAATTGTGTTTCTGTGGTGTTGGTTGTGATCTCTCCTCTTCTCATTCATGATTTTATCAGTTTGGGTCCTCTCTCTTTTCTTTTTGAGAAGGCTGGCTAGGGGTTATTCAATATTGTTTATTCTTTCAAAAAAACAGCTTTAAATTTCATTGATCTGTTCCACTGGGTTCTTTTGTTTCTGTATTGTTAATTTCTGCTTTTTTTGTTATTTCCCTTCCTTTACTGGCTTTAGGCTTTATTTGCTGCTCCTTTTCTAGCTCCTTTAGGTGTAAGGTTAGGTGGTGTACTTGGGACCTTTCTTACTTCTTGAAATAGGTCTGAATTGCAATGTGTTTTCCTCTTAGGACAGCCTTTGCTGCATCCCAAAGGGTTTGGACTGTTGTCTTTTCAGTTGCATTTGCTTCCACGTATTTTTTTATTTCTTCTTTTATTTCCTGGTTAACTCATTCATTCTTTACTAGGATGTTCTTTAACCTCCATGTATTTGAGGGCTTTCCAACTTTTTTCTTGTGGTTGATTTCAAATTTCATAGCATTGTGATCTGAAAATATGCATGGTATGATCTCCATATTTTTGTCTGTTGAGAGCTGATTTGTGACCCACTGTGTGATCTGTTCTGGAGAATGTTCCATGTGCACTCAAGAAGAATGTGTATTTTTCTGCCTTAGGATGAAATGTTCTGAATAACCTGTTAAGGCCATCTGGTCCAGTATGTCACTCAAGCCATTGTTTCCTTGTTGATTTTTCTGCTTAGATGATCTATTTCCTGTAAATGGGTATTAAAGTCTCTTACTATTATGGTATTATTATCAATGAGTTTCTTTATGTTTGTGATTAATTGATTTATATATTTGAGTTCTTTCAAGTTGGGGGCATAAATATTTACAATTGTTAGACCTTTGATGGGTAGACCCCTTAATTGTGATATAATGCCCTTCTTCATCTCTTGCTATAGTCTTTGTTTTAAAATCTAGTTTGTTTGATATAAGTATGGCTATTCCAGCTTTTTTTTTGTTTTGACTTCCATTAGCATGATAGGTAGTTCTCCATCCCCTCACTTTCAATATGCAGATGTCTTTAGGTCTAAAATGAGGCTCTTGTAGGCAGCATATAGATGGATCTTGGTTGTTTGTTTTTTTTTTTATCCATTCTGATACCCTGTGTTGTTTGATCTGAACATTTAGTCAATTTACATTCACGATAATAATTGAAAGATATAAATTTAATGTCACTGTGTTACCTGTAGAATTGGTGTTGCTGGTGATTTTCTCTGGTCCTTTTGTAGTCTTTGTTGCTTTGGTCTTTTTTTTTCCCCCTTCACTTAGAATTCCCCCTTAAAATTTCTTGCAGGGCTCGTTTAGTGGTCACAAACTCCTTCAGTTTTTGTTTGTCTGGGAAAGTTTTCATCTCTGCTTCTATTCTGAATGATAGCCTTGCTGCATAAAGGATTCTTGGCTGCATATTTTTCCTGTTCAGCATAGTGAAAATTTCCTGACACTCCCTTCTGGCCTGCCAAGTTTCAGTGGACAGGTCGGCTACAAACCTTACGTGTCTACCCTTATAAACCTTTTGTCCCTAGCTGCTTTCAGAATTCTCTCTTTATTTTTATATTTTGCAAGTTTCACTATGATACATTGTGGTGTTGACCTGTTTTTGTTGATTTTAAAGGGACGTCTCTGTGCCTCTTGGACTTGAATGCCTGTTTCCTTCCCCAGATTAGGGAAGTTCTCAGCTATAATTTGTTCAAATAAATCTCCTGCCCCTTATTCCCACTCTTCTTCTGGGACTCTATAATATGGATATTGTTTCATATCATGAAATCACTTAGTTCTGTAAGCCTCCCTTCACGATTTAGTAATTTCCTTTCCCTCTTTTTTTTTTTAGCTTCGTTATTTTCCACGATTTTATCTTATATTTCACCTATTCTGTCCTCTGCTTCTTCAGTCCTCATTATCACGGTATCCAGTTTGTTTTACATCTCAGTTATAGCATTTTTTATTTCATCCCGACTAGTTCTTAGGTCTTTGATCTCTGCAGCAAGGGTTTCTCTGGTGTCTTCTATCCTTTATTCAAGCCCAGCTAGTAGTCTTATGACTGTTGTTCTAAATTCTCATTCAGGCATATTGCTTATATCTGTTTTGGGCAAGTCCCTGGCTGTGATGTCTTCTTGACCTTTCGTTTGGGGGAAATTCCTCCATCTTGTCATTTTGGCTACATTTCTGTCTTTTGCGTGTTTTAAAAGCTTTTTATGTTTCCTGCACCTGAGAGTACTGCTATATTAAAAAAGGGTCATACACTGTCCAGAGCTTGGCACTTCAGGAAGTGTTTTTGGTATATGCTCTGTTCACTCTGCTATTGCGTTTTGGCTGCTCTTTCCCATGGTCAGCCCTCTGCAGAGCTCCTCCTTGCTTGCAGTGGTGCAATGTTTGGACCTTTCACTAGGTGTGCTTTGATTTGTTTGTTGAAGTGATCTGGAAAAAAAGGAGGGGGAGCCTGATTCCAAAGCAAGAGAAAAGGAAAGGGGACCAAAAAAAAATCAAACAGAGAAGCAAAAAACTATAAGGAAGATTCTAAAGAAAAAGAAAGGGAAAAAAAAGAAGAAAAAAGAAAAAAGAACTGTAGGTGTCATTTTGAAGCCCTGGATTTTCAGTGCACTTGGTGGATGAGGGATGGTGGCTGTGCTGATCTGACTCTGCTTTGGCTCAGAGTCAGTCTTGCCCCGCAAAATAAACAGTTGCCAGGCTTGGGGGTGCTGGGGTTTGGTGTTAAGTGGGTCCCACCTTCACTGGAGGCCACTATGTTGTTCTCTGAAGTCCCACCATGTTGGTGTTGGGGGGGAAATGGCACCACTCCAATCTTTGATCCCCAGACTGGGGATCTCACATCCCCTTGCTGTTCAGGCAGCCCTCACAGAATAGTGAGACCAGTCAACTTGCCCTGTCCCACAACTCTCCTGAGGTTTTCTCTGGCGTGTGGCTGGGATTCAAAACCCACAGTCTTAAAGGACCCAGCACCATGTGGATCCACTCCCCTCCTTTGGAGTAGAGCCTCTTCATGCTGTGTAAAGTTCTCTGTCCCTGCGGAATAGTCCCATGCCTGCACAGTGCGTGGAATCTGTAGTGTACCACCATTAAAGGCAGCAAAGGTTTTATATTCACTCTAGGTACGCCTCTGTCCCCTGATGATGAAAGGCCTTTGGCTGGCACCTGCAGGGTATTTCGTCCTTGGGAGGCAATAAGCCCTCTTCCAAAAGTACTCTGGGATGGGGAATGTTCTCTCCCAGTGTGCCCTGGAGATGTCTACACCACCCTATGCACTCCCGGCTAGCTGCCCCCTCCCTGCCCAGGAGTGCACGCCATAGCTCTGCTCCCAAGAAAGTCATGCACTTCCAAAACCTCAGAATTTGAGCTTCAAACACTGTTTGCAAAAAAGAGCTGGGACACTCAGTACTCCTCACTACCCAGTCCATGGGCCAGAGAGGTTTTCTGCTTGTGCTAACTCAATGTTGTACTTTCTCAACCCCTCTCTCTTTCTCTTCCTTTTGTCTCTCCATGAAAAGGGTTCCCTCCACTCTCTTTCTCTTCCCCAATTCATTTCTATGAACCTCGCACCTGCCAAGCTATCTCGCTCCAACTGTGGAGATCCTTCTGCCAATCTGCAGATTGATTTCCTGGGTGTTCCGAGTGATCTGACCTCAATACAGCTGTGTTTGAGGGACAAGGAAAGCCCAGGGTCCCCCTACTTCTCTGTCATCTTAACTCCTCCCCCCTTTTAAATGCATTGTTGAATTCTGTTTGCTAGTATTTTGTTGAAGATTTTTGCTTCTGTGTTAATGAGAGGTAATTGGCCCTATAGTTCTCTTTATTTGTGGTGTCTTTATTTGGTTTCGGTATCAGGGTGATACTGACCTCACAGAATGAATTTGAAAGTTTTCCTTCTTCTGTTTTTTGGAATAGTTTGAGAGAATAGGTATTAACTCTTCTTTAAATTTTTTTTTAATGTTTATTTATTTTTGAGAGAGAGAGAACCAGAGCATGAGTGGCGGAGGGAGGAGAGAGAGGGAGACACAGAATCCGAAGCAGGCTCCAGGCTCCCAACTGTCAGCACAGAGCCGGACAGGGCTCAAACCCACAAGCAGTGAGGTCATGACCTGAGCCAAAGTCAGATGCTCAACTGACCGGGCCACCCAGGTGCCCAGGTAGTAACTCTTCTTTAAATGTTTTGTAGAATTCACCTGTGAAGCCATGTGGTTCTGGACTTCACAGTTTTTTTGGGAGTTTATTGATTACTGATTCAATTTCATTGCTGATAATTGGTCTGTTCAAATTATCTATTTCTTCCTGATTTAGTTTTGGTAGTTTATATGTTTCTAAGAATTTATGTATTTCCTCTAAGTTGTGCCATTTGTTGGCATATAGGGTTTTTTTTGGCAAATAGGTTTTTTTTTTTAAATTTTTTTCAACGTTTATTTATTTTTGAGACAGAGAAAGACAGAGCATGAACAGGGGAGGGGCAGAGAGAGAGGGAGACACAGAATCTGAAACGGGCTCCAGGCTCTGAGCTGTCAGCACAGAGCCCGACGTGGGGCTTGAACTCACGGATCGTGAGATCATGACCTGAGCCGAAGTCGGTTAAGACTGAGCCACCCAGGCGCCCCGGCAAATAGGTTTTTATAACATTCTGTTACAGTTGTTTGTATTTTTATGGCATTGGTTGTTTGAAATTACTTCTTGATCCATGGGCTACAGAATGCATGTTGTGTTAACAGCCACGAAAACAACATTAACCTGATTGCACATCTCCATCAGACCTTTTTTTCTGAGTAGTAGGTCTCAACAGCGGGCTTGAAATATTCAGTAAACCATGTACTAAACAGATGTGCTGTTATTCATGCTTTGTTGTTCCATTTGTAGAGAACAGGGAGAGTAGATTTAGCACAATTTTTGAGAACCCTAGTATTTTCAGAATGGTGAATGAGCATTGGCTTTAACTTCAGATTATCAGCTGCATTAGTCCCTAACAAGAGAGCCTAACCTTTGAGACTTTGAAGCCAGGCATTGACTTCTCTCTAGCTATGACAGTCCTAGATGGCATCTTCTTCCTATAGGAGGTTGTTTAATGTATATTGAAAATCTCTTGTTTAGTGTCGCTGCCTTCATGAACTGTCTTAGCTAGGTCTTCAGGATAACTTGTTGCAGCTTCCATGTCAGTATTTGCTGCTTCACCTTGCACTTTTTTGTTATGGAGATGGCTTCTTTCCTTAAACTTCATGAACCTACCTCTGCTAGCTTCCAACTTTTCCTCTGCAGCTTTCTTACCTCTCTTAGCCTTCAAAGAGTTGAAGAGAGTTAGAGCTTTGCTCTGGATTAGGCTTTGGCTTAAGGGAATGTTATGGCTGGTTTGATCTTCCATCCAGACCACTCAAACTTTATTATCAGCAATAAGGCTGTTTTGCTTTCTTATCATTCTTGTGTTTACTGGAGTAGCACATTTAATTTCCTTCAAGAACTTTTCCTTTGCATTCATGATTTGGCTAACTGCTTGGTACAAGAGGCCTAGCTTTTGGCCTGTCTCAGCTTTCAACATGCCTTCCTCATTAAGCTTAATCATTTCTAGCTTTGATTTAAAGTGAGAGATGTATGACTCTTCCTTTTCACTTAGACACTTAGAGGCCAGAGGAGGGTTATTAACTGGCCTCATTTCAATATTACTGTGTCTCAGGGAATAGAGAGGCCTGAAGAGAGGGGAAAGAAACAGGAGAATGGCTGGTCAATGGAGCAGTCAGAATATCCACAACATTTATCAGTTAAGTTTGCTATCTTATATGGATGTGGTTTGTGGCACCCCTTATACAATTACAACATCAAAACTTATACAGTAGTAACATCAAAGATAACCATAACAAATAATAATAAAAGTTTGAAATATTGTGAGAATTACCAAATATGACACAGAGATGCAAGTGAGCAAATTCTGTTGGAAAAATGGTGGCCTCAGACTTGCTCAATGCAGGGTTGCTATAAACCTTCAATTATGAAAAATACAGTATCTGTTAAGTGCAATAAAGCAAAGCGCAATAAAATTAGCAGCCACATGTATGCTTGCAATGCATGTTTTATAATTATTGGGTATAAAATTCTACATATGTCTTTTTAGATCAAGCTTTGTTGTTCATGGTAACAAACTTGAGAGCTTTTATGCAAATAATTGTGGGATTGAATTGAATTATGTAGAATTCTAATTCTGAGCTGTTGTATTTACATTACATTTACTGGACTCTTCCTAAAACCAATGCTGGGGATATCTTCTATGTTTTTATCTCATTCCTCTTATCATTTTGAAGTGGTTCTCTTGTCAAATTACATTAAAGTCTATTTTGTCTGGCATTAATTTTGCTATTTCAGCTCTCTTATGGTTAGTTTTTGCCTGGCATATTTTCTCATTATTTCCATTCATTTCTTTCAACTTCTTTGTGTGTTATATTCATCTTGTAAAAAGCCTATAACAGTTATGTGAGTGGGTGAGTGTATGTACCTTTTAACTGGTGAATTTGGTCCAGTTACATTTATTGTTATTTATGGTACAATTCAAGTTGAAATGAAATAAGTGCACAGGAATGGAGAAATTGTTGATGGCTATGATGGGACACAATCTAACTCCACAGTGTAGTAGAAGATACCTAATAAATGTCAGCTTTCTTTTGCAGGTCCTTTCTCCAATCTGTGCCTAATGGGTATTTGGAGAATTTATGTTGATTTTTTTCTGGGTACTCTTTGAATGAAAATGCTGTGTCTTCTTCATGATATTCTTAGCCCCCCTAAACTCCAGCATTTTGACCATCTACGTGATACCTAAAAGAACTGGGCTGATTGCAGGGGGTAAAGAGGGAGTGGGTGGAAAGGAAATTGTGGCAGGTGTTGATGACTCACTGAAAACATTTAAGTGGAAAGGAAGTCTAGAAATAGGTTGGTAGCTAGAAAGAGAGCAGTAGGTCTAATTGTGGGTCTTTTTCAAGAAAGGATGTCTGGAGGCAAAAAGAAGGGAACTGACAGAATGTGAATGGTTGAAGATATTAAGGGATCAAGGACTAATCTATCACTTAGTCTCTTTAGAACAAGTAGCAGGGGGAGAGAAATGTGTAACAAGAAATGTTTTTACAGGGTGTACTATAAAAATATATATCTCTACTAAATTACTAGTGTAAAATGCATAAAGATAAGCAATATGATTTTTAAAATGTAGAGTCTCATACTCCTTTACCTGACTCTTAACAAACATTAATTAAAAAACGAACAAACATTTAGTTAAGACAACTAAATTTTTTTTTTCCCTACTCTGTCTCAGCACTAAAAAGAACTTTCAATGTCATTGAATCCATTTTCCCACCTAAAGTAGAAGACTTTACAGCATTCCTGACAGCTCTCTGGGAAATTTGGAACACTTGTGGTTTTAAGAAATCCCACCACCTCAAATGGGAAGCATCTGCCTTTGTGCAGAGGTGTGATGATAACGAAGCTCTTTCTTTATTTAGTAGCGATCTGCCTAAATGTAACCATCTCTCTCTTGACCAACTATATGATGAATGTAATTCCATTACATGTTGAAGACTCTACCATGTATCTGTCCCCTCATACTCATCTGGTAACAACACCTGAGACCTTTCTCATGAGAGGACTTCTGGATCACTCAAGAGGCTTCTACCTTTTTTAGCAGGTTATCTCAGTTTTTTGCATTCTGATTATAGCAGTTGATCAGAACCATTAGTGGAAACTGAATTCTGTCAGGTGCTTCCCATCCCCCCTCCCCATCTAATGAAGTGATTATGTGGTTTTCCTTCTTCAATCAATTGATAAAATAAATTAAATTAATTTATTTTCAAGTGTTGAACCAGCTGTACATTTCCATGGTAAACCCCACATTATAAGGATGTGTTATCTCGTGTTACTGAATTTATTAACATTTTGTTGAGCATTTTTGGCCTGTAGTTTTCTTTTCTTGTAATATCTTTGTCTAATTTCCATATCAAGTAATGTTGGCCTCATAAAATTTGTTTAATTCAGGTTATCTACTTCTTTTTAATTTTTTAAAATTTATTTATCCTTGAGGGAGAGAGAGAGGGAGAGCAAGAGTGCACACGTGAGCAGGAAAAGGGCAGAGAGAGAGGAAGAGAGAGAATCCCAAGCAGGCTCCACACTGTCAGCATGGAACCCGATGCAGGACTCAAACCCACAAACCGTGAGATCATGACCTGAGCTGAAGTCAAGCATTGGACACTTAACCGATTGAGACACCCAAGAACCCCGCTATTTCTTTTTGGTTGATTTTTAGTATTTGTGCCTTTCAAGGAATTTGTCTATTTAATCTAAGTTGTTGAATTTATGGGCATAGAATCATTCATAATGTTTACTTTCTTTTTAATGTCTTTAGGTTCTGTAGTAATATCCCCTCCTTCATTTCTGACAATTACAATTTTTCTTTCTTTTTTTTCCCCTGACAACCTGGCTACAGGCTCAAATTTTATTGATATTTTGAAAAACTTTTTTTTCAGGTTTTTCAAAAACTTTATTACTTGTTTTCTTTTGAATTTCAATGATTTGTGCTTTTATATTTATTATTTCCTTCCTTCTGATCAGTGTGGATTTAAATTCCTCTTCTTTTCCTAGTTTTCTAAAGTGGAAGTTTGGATCATTGGTTTGAGGTTTTTCTCTTTTTCTAATATAAGTTTAATGCTATAAATTTCCTTGTACACTTAATCTGCTTTAGCTGCATCCCCCAAATTTTGGGACATTGTGTTTTTATATCATTCTATGTAAAATATTATCCAGTATCCCAGGACTTTGTCTTTTATCTATGGGTTATTTAGAAGCATGTTGTTTAGTCTCCAGAAATGTACAGAATTTTCCAGGTATCTTTATGTTGTTAACTTCTAGTTTGATTTTATTATGATTATAGAACATCTGTACATGATTTTACTTTTTAAAGATTGATTCAGGTTTGTTTGGTGGCCCAGAATATAGTCTATCTTGACGAATGTTTTATGTGCACTTGAAAATAATGTATATCTTGCCTTGTTGGGTGTAGTGTCAATTCAGTTAAGTTAGTTGATAGTGGTGTTCAGACCTTCTATAACCTTACTTATTTCTGTATACTTGTTTTATCAATTATTGATGGAGTACAAGATATCTTACTAATGGTGCTGAAGGAAAGAGAACAAAAAGTAATTATAAAGGGAATGTTACAAATCAAACTGGTAGAAGGATAGAGATTATATATATTATTTACTCTGTGTTCAATATTTGATTATAAGTGTTGAAAACTGACTCTGTTAAGTGTTCTCATCTTGTTCCTGTCTTTATCCTTTCATGTATTTTGTTAATTCCTATAGATAAAATGTGATTTATGGTTATTAATCTTACAGATAAAAATGTTCCAAGTCCTTTCATTGCTTTGAGCTCTCTCCTGGGTTCCAACCTCCCCTCCACTGTGTATTTTAGGATGCCTAATCCCCCCCCCCCCCGGCCCCAGTTGCTGGTATTGTCTGGTAGTGTTGCCATTGGACTTTAGTGACCTAGGAGTTTACAGGTCACATCCTTCTCATATAAAACAGAATATAGTAGGACTTGTGGAGAGTTCTCCAAGCTGAGAATTTCAGGGCAGTTTTCCTAGAAGCGGTTCACTAAGAAATCCACAAGAATCACATGATGGCCTTCGTCTTTGCAGGGAAGACATGTGTCCCTGAGAGTGTTCTATGTTTCCAGGCACTCAGAAGTCTTCTCATTGGTTCTTAAAGTTTCTCATATGGAATAATCCCCAAAACATATTAAATGAAAAAAATCAAAGTATAGAATAATGCGTATAATATGCTATCATCTGTATTTAAGACAAAATGGGGATAAAAATAGATATGTATTTTTATAACATATCCCAAGAAGACATTGATGACATGCCTCACTCTGAGGAAGGGAAGCTGGAGCTTGGTACCTAGGAGAAGGGGCAAGTAGAGGACCTTTCGCTCTATACCCTTTTGTGTCTTCTGAGTTTTGAACCATATAATTGCATTGGCTATTCAAAGAGGAAAACAAGTTAAAAACAAAATCCTTCTAGGATGGTTTATCAAACTTGATACTTAGATTGGCCCTGATAATTTACTCTTTTCCCTCATTTCTCCTTGCTTAAGTCTTCCTTCTTCCTGCCCTCCATGTCTGATCATTTGCCTGCAAGAGACATGTTGCAACATGCTCCTCCTTCTCAGAGTGTACTAGAAACTACACAGGGATGAGGTAGTGTTACTTCTTGTGACTGATTGCCATTTTTAATCCCAAACTTTCTAGACCAGAGGTTCTCAAACTTGAGCCTGCATCAGATTCATCTCAAGTGCTTGTTAAAACATTGGTTCCTGGGCCAGAGTTTCTGATTCACCAAGTCTGAGGTGTTTCTAACAAGTTCCCAGGTGATGCTAATTGGAGACCACTCTTTGAGAACCAGTGCTCTGGACTAAAATTGTTTCTTCTGTGATGTGTTGTCCAGTTTTGGTGCCCCAGCTGTGTCCTAAGAAATAAAAAAACAGGAGAGGTTTGTCCCTTTCCAAAGGCATACGTGTAGCTCACCACTGTCCATCTGTCTGTCTAGCCAACAGTGTCTGTCAGGCTCTATCCCCTTCATAAGCTGATATGCATGTCACCACTAGCAGGACTGACCCTATCAGAAGCCTGCATCCCCCTTCATCTGGGCTCGCCAGAGAGGACATTCGTACAGTCATTGCTGTCATCTCCCCATGAAGACTTAACTGATATTCTTGTAATCAAGAGTCATGCTAATTTCTGATTCACCTTCCAGTGCTTCTCAACAGAGGCACTATTAGCATTTTCGATGAGACAGTTCTTCATAATGAGAATTCTGTTTAATGTGGGATATTCAGCATCCTTGGCTCCCTTCCCTGTCCTTGGTTATCATGGTGATCTGTAATCCCACCACACATCCCAGTGCACCCCTCCTCCAGCCTTCCCCTCCCCACTGTCCCTGGAGAACGGGATGAGAGCAGCACAGCTTTCTTCTGAAAAACACTGTCTTGTATTAAGCCATCAGTGAACCCCCTTATCAAACCACATTGCCTTAGCTCCCTGCAAAAATCCTGAGTCGTGTTTTAATATTTTCCTGGTTTTCATTAAATGTTGATATTAAAAAGTGATTGAATGGTGAATCCTTCTTTTGGAAAACCGTATGGGTGGAATTGTCTACCCATGATATGCAGTCCCCTCTCTATAGAGAAATGCACTGGAGGGTCCCTGTTTCCTGCTGAAGTGGCTTTGCACCCTCACCTGCCAAGGAGAAAAATGTGACCCATTCTATTTCCCTTTTTTTTTTTTAACCATGAGTGTCAGGGAACTCTTTTGCACCTGTAATACTTAATAGGGATGCAAAATTAGTGTAGAAAACCATTTTGCCTATATTATCAGCTTTTATACATTTTTAATTTTTAAACATTCAGTAGCTTAATTTTGCATTTTCTTGTGGGTGACTTCAGAAGCAGGCCTTGGTGCAGGTTGAGTTGTGAAGGATTATAGCCAAGGATTATAGTTGCCTAACTAGCTGGGCAGAAGAATCCTGTGGTGGAACAGCCTGGCCTCACGTGGACACCAGCTAGGCCATGGGCTTGAGACACAGGAGGGGCAGCAGGCAAGGGGGCTCTTCTTGCTGGCAGCACGTGAAGGTGTCGCTGGTGAGACTGAAATGCCAGGTGTGCTCAAGCTGGAAGTGAAGTAAGGGTCAAGGAACAGAGAGCCGCAGGTATTCCTGAGCCCTCACCAAGGTGGGAGAATCATTGAGGTAAGTGGTGGCAGAGGGACCAAACTTGCCAGGTCAAGAGAAATTCTGCCAGGACTGACTGGGTTAGCCCATGAGAGCTGCAGAAACCATCACTTACAGGAACACCATCCTGATTTGGCTCCCACTTGATCCTGTGGCCAAACAGGATACAGATGGGGTACAGATGGGGCTGGGTACAGATGGGGCTGGCACTCTGGGGTCAGCTTTCTGCCGAAGCTCCGTGTCCGGGTGGAAAAGAGCATCTATTTGGGGGACCGTAGCAGGGCAGAGATTCCACCCCATCCCGCCCCTCCTCTGAGGGCCCAGTTCCTTCCAGTTCCTCTTCAAAGTACGCCTCAAAGTGTCAGGGGACCACCACGCCAAACTGGGGGTGTCCACCCTCTAGATCTCCTGTGTGAGTCGGGTGTATAAGGCCTTTCCGTCTAAAAGTCTCTTGGTTGAAATTCCATCGTGAGAGCTTGATTCCCTTCTGGTTTACAAACTCTTCATTACAGATTAATACACCTTCTGGGAAGGCAGCAAATAATTTGCACATTTGAAAGAATGGATTTATCACTTTAAGTATTTGAGATGTGCTGCTGGAGGGAAACAAGCTTTTTTTTTTTTTTTTTGAAGTTTATTTTTGAGAGAGAGAGAGCACAAGCAGGGGGAGGGCCAGAGAGAAGGAGAGACAGAACCCCAAGCAGGCTCCGCACCATCAGCGCAGAGCCTGATGTAGGGCTTGAACTCACGAACTGTGAGATCATGACGTGAGCTGAGATCAAGAGTCAGACGCTTTACTGACTGCACCACCCAGGCACCCCAAAACAGAAACTTCTAAAGGGAGGAGATGGGGTGAGGTTTAGGAACCCTTGCAGGCTAAGGGGGCGCCCTGTGGGCTGCTTTGGTGTGGGCTCTGGGGGAGCAGAGGTGTGGGCTGAGCTCTGGACAGTGAGGGGGGGTCACTGGTTTCTGAGAACAGTCCTCTCCCAGGTGTGAGTATTGTCTCCCTGTCCTGTGAGCTCCTCCTTACCCTGGCCTTGTCACCGAAGCCAGGCCCCTGATCGCCCACGTACCAGCTCTTTCCAGAGGGCCCAACAGCCACTACCTGCTCTGTGGCCTTCCTCCCTCACCCCTGCCAGGGCCTCTCCCCTGACCCTGTGACTTCACCCCAGCTCTGCCCTCCTCAGTTCTTCTGAATTCTGTCCTCTGTGGAGGAAGGAAGCACCCAGTTCTGGTTCTCCTTGTAACTACTTGTCCTGAACTTTAAACCCATAACCCCCCACACTTGGTAATAAAAGCACCTATTGTCCTTGGGACATTTCCACACAGCCTCTCTGAGTGATGTGCTCCTCCTCCCAGCTGCTCCTACTCCCTTGTGCACGTGTGTCCCTGACTTAGCTTGCCTTTCCTCCTTCCCACCAGGCACCGGCCAGGAGGCTTCCAGTGGGCTGCCCCTGCTGCCATCCGAAACACTTCAGGAGCTTCTTGGCTAAGGGCCCCACGAGCCCACAGGGAGGCAGACCTCCAGGACGTCTTGCCCTGTGCTCCCAGCCCAGTTGCCACAACAAACAGCAGAGGAGACGTTGGTGAGTGGGCAGGGTTCAGACTGTGCCGTTGACCATTCCTCCCCAGCCGACCCTGAGGAGATGACAGAGCCAGGGCAGAATAGTGCCCGCAAGGTGAGATGACACCTGGTCAGGTGCCCAGACAGCTGGGGGTGAAGCCAGCATGCCTTACTGAGCATTATCTGTTGACCCTGGCTTAGCTGGTCAGAATTCTAGAACTGGTGGAGTTGGTGGGAACTGTCATTGAAGCCAGCCAGGAAACAAGATTCGGTATCTGCTGGGTGCCCTGGTTTCTGCTAGAAACTGTTATGCTGCCAAACTGGTGCTCCGTCCTTCCCAATTGTCCACAGGCTTCTTCCTCCTGCTACTCCAGGAAGGTGCTCTGGTTAACTGCATTTGGTTTCGATTTTCCCTTTGACTCTCTGGTTCCTTAGCAAGAAGCCATCATTGGGGGTGGAGCACAGTTCAAATTCTGTGTTAATTGTGGAACCCATCTGTTCCAGGTCCTGACCAAGAGCTACCACTGGCCCTGCTTCACAGACGTGATCATTGTCACTCTGGTCAGTGGGAAATCCCATTGAGAGTAGGTGTAGAGTGAGTCTGCTCAACAAAAATGGTGCCTTTGTGGGCAGCTATACAGTGGTCAATATTCTCAATTATATTTCAAAAGTCTGGGTGATCTTTTGGGATATCATATTGAAAGTTAGGGGTCGGGGTCCATTGCTTTCGTAGCTTTAACTGGTGAGGAAGATGGGTTTCCTTCTGCTACCCTCTTCCCTCTTCTTGGGGTCTTGTGATTACAGTACTTGAGGGGTCCTCAGCCAGTGGCAGCCTGGGAAGTGGTCTGTTGACTCTCACTGTGAAGGAGGCTGATGGGGTCCTAACCAATTCAGTGAAGCAAAGCAAGTGAGAAGGAGGAGGGGGAAAGAGCAGTGAAAAGAAGCATAGCCTGTGATTTTATAACACTGATTTTCCCCCAAGGTTCTAAGGCTGCTTTGAAGTATGGTTCCATCATTGAAGTGGGAGAATAGCTTCTTTCTTAAAAATTATTTTTACTTTATTTTTAAAAGATTTTTATTTTTTAAATGTTTATTTACTTATTTTTGAGAGAGAGAGAGAGCGCAAGCAGGGGACGGGCAGACAGAGAGAGAATCCCAAGCCGACTCCGTGCTGTCACTGCAGAGCCCAGTGTGGGGCTTGAACTCACAAATAGTGAGATCATGTCCTGAGCCAAAATCAAGAGTTGAACACTTAACCAACCGAGCCACCCAGGTGCTCTGACTTCAGCTCAGGTCATGATCTTGTGGTTTGTGGGTTCCTGCCCCACGTCAGGCTCTGTGCTGACAACTCAAAGCCTGGAGCCTACTTCAGATTCTGTGTCTCCCTCTCTCTCTCTGCCCATCCCCCATCATGCGCTCTCTCTCTCTCTCTCTCTCTCTCTCTCTCTCTCTCTCTCTCTCAAAAATAAACATTAAAAAGAGAGAGAGAGAGAGAGAGAATACTCTTAGGCTGCTTTGGCAGGCAAAACTAAATACATGGGTTCTGTTCTTTTGTTAAAAAAAAAAGATCTTGTAATTTTAAAGTAATTTTTAAAAAGTGATTATGAGGTTGGACTCTAAAGTGGCTGATGAAGGGAGAAAGCAGTGTCTTACTACTGCCTGAAGGAAAGTACAGAATGTATGGCTGAGATGGGGGCATTATTTTAGGATTCAGGGAAGGCTGGATCAAAGTGAACACTGTGTATGCATGAGCATTGCTCCCTTGAGAGGCGAGCCCTAAGGCACTCTGACATTGCGAAGCAGCAGAAGCAGAAGATCAAAGGATGGAAAAAGTAATGCAAGTCCTTTATTTTGAAGGCAGGTTTGCCTTGGCTAAAATCAGGATGAAGGTAGAGGCTCGGGTGCTGGGGAGAGGGCTGTGTAAGAAGCCCTTTCTGTGGAGTTACCCATTTTATGCTCAAGGCAGGGAAATTTGCAAGGAGAAAAAAGAGGACAAATCTTCATTGGAAAAGCTAGAGCAGATGGGACTGTGGAAATCATCCAGTACTCTTTTCCCTGCACTGATGCGGAAAGGGGGCCCCTGAAGGAGAGCTGCAGTGACACACCTGGTTGGTGCAGAGTCAGGCTGGAACTTGGTGCTCTTCTCTGGAGTCCCTTCAAGTCTGAGCTGATGGGCTGCTCACAGATGATTCGGACACCTTTAGCAAGATGCAAATGTTTCTTGACAGACTTCTCAGAAGGGCAAGTAACCTTTAGTTTTCTCCATACATTTTTTTCAGAGATGCCTGTGGAAAATCTCTTTTCTGAATTGCACACTCTTTTTTTTTCTTTTTCAACGTTTATTTATTTTTGGGATAGAGAGAGACAGAGCATGAACGGGGGAGGGGCAGAGAGAGAGGGAGACACAGAATCGGAAACAGGCTCCAGGCTCTGAGCCATCAGCCCAGAGCCTGACGCGGGGCTCTAACTCACGGACCGCGAGATCGTGACCTGGCTGAAGTCGGACGCTTAACCGACTGTGCCACCCAGGCGCCCCGTGAATTGCACACTCTTAATGAAGACATTTGTTCTGCTTTTGATAAAATAAACTTTGAACAGTGAACTATGGTGCTATATTACATCAAAATGTATTTCCCTAGGCTTCATTGTAATTCTTCTTTTATACTGAAAGCACATGTAATTTAGAGAGCTTTATGTTGCTTGATATATAACTTGTAATTAAATGTAGGGTTTGATCATATTTCTTTAAAAGTTGGGCATTAGGGTCTTGATTAATATTGTAACATCCCTTATACTATGGTTTCTATGAGAAAGTCAGCCTTCTTCCTAAGAAAAGAACGTAATCTATGTCAATCTGGTTAACATTGATTTGATTAATGTATCAGACATACATTCATTCATTCATTCATTCATTCACTCATTCATCATATAGTCCTTGAGTGATGAATCAGGCAAAGTGCTTGCTCTCGGGTAGTTTTCCTTCTAGTGAGAGAGGGAGACATTAATGTCTGTCGTTGATTTTAAAGTTCAGTGAAGAAAAGTAGTGCAGGGTAAGGGGATGGGAGGATTGGGACAGGGTTATTTTTCATAGGATCATCGAGTGGTCAGGGAGGGTCTCTTTGCCGAGGTGAGATGTCAGCAGAGGACAGAGTGAAGTGAGCGAGTGAGTCTTGAGATCTGGAGGAAGATCTCTATTCAAGGCAGAGAGACTGGCCACTGCTAAGGCCTTGAGGCAAGAGTGAACTTGATGTGGCCAGAGGAGCAGCAGGCAGGCCAGCCAGCTGTAGAGTGGAGGGTGAGGCCCAGTGTGATAGCAGGTGAGCTTGGAGCAATAGGCAGGGCTGGGTGAGGTAGGGCCTTACAGGCCATGGTAGAAGTTTGGATTTTAGTCTGTAGGTAACGGGTGGTCATCGGAGCATGCTGAGTAGGGGAGTGACATGTCCAGCTGCTGAATGGAGAACTGACTGGGGAAGCAGTGTGGAAACAGGGAGGCAGTTAGACCGCTGCAAGGGTCTAGGGTCATGATGCTGGTGGCTTGGATGGCTGGTGGCATGGGGTTGGTGACATGTGATCAGAATGGAGGCAGAACCAGAACAAAGGTAGGCAGGTGGATGATGGAGCCTTTGGTCTGGGTGGGAAGTGCTGCAGGAGGAGCACATTTGACGGGAGAAAGTTGAGAGTTCTTGTTACATCTTGTTAGATAAACCAGTGGGGATGTGGAGTAGGCAATTGGATGTAAAATTTTGGAGATTGGCAGAGAGGTTAGAATGGGAGATGGGTTTGGCAGTCTCTGGCCTCTCACCACATATAAAGCCATGGGACTGGAGTTGATCCCCCGGGGGGTGAGCAGGCCATCACTTAGAGACCAGGAAAGAGAGGGGAGGGTAGGAGGAAAGAGAGGAGAGTGCAACACCCCATCCAGAGAGAAGAGTGTCTCTCCAGATGGACGAGGTGACTGTGCCAGTGCAGCTGAAAGCATTAAATATATTACCAGCCTGAGAATAGTGTCCTCTAGATGATTGCCTGGATTTTTATGTGCTTGTGGGCCTTGTGTCCCCCATTAGACTGGGAACTCACCAAAGCCAGGGATTATTTCACTGTTCTCCTGCTTGCACTTGGAGCCACTTCAAGCTACGGCTAAACCACCTACTGAGTGGACACTTACTTGTAGAAGCTGCTTAGAGAGTCATCCATCAATGGGACTGTGGGAACAGTGTTGATGAGGAAGGGGCAGAATGAGTCCTGCTCTTGGCAAAGAGGCCAGTGATATCCCAATTCTGAGTAGAAGGACTTGGGTGGCAAAGAAGACAGATGGGAAGAGCAGGAAGGAAGCAGGACTGTCAGATTCCTGATTTGGGGAGCGATCGGCCCCTTACATGTAGTCATATAGTTCCCTCCTGAGGAAGGGGGGCCCTGAAAAGTCAGGAACTCTTTGAATGGCTGTTGATTGATGCAGCAGTTGGAATCTTTACCTCTGTCTGCAAAATATGTGCATCTATCTATCTATCTATCTATCATCTATCTATCTATCTTTCTGTGGCTTAAGAAGGATGGAGAAGCCTGTAATGACTTCCCTTGGAGGTACCTGATTCAGAACCAGCAGTTCAGATCCTGACAAAGAGCAGAGTCCCAATGGGACCTGAGTCTGGACAGGAGTTCTGTGGTGGTGCTCGGGGGCTGTCATGGCCTCTTCTGTTGACTGGGTTCCATCGATCTGTATCTGTGGGGAGTAACTGGGCCTGAAAGTCTGGCCATCTCTGACTGGGGGTAGTGTCTGGGGTAGACCAGCCTCAAAGATCCCTAAGGGCTGGGCACACTAGGAGTTAATCTGCATAAGGAGAGAGATGAGTTTCCCGGCCATCAGGAGTCTGGGATAATAACTGGATTCTGTCCTGTTTCTTGTCTCTTATGTAGACATAATGAAACCAGAGGACTCATAGGATCATAGGAAAGCATAGGAATAGTTTCCGCTGGGACACTGTGAGAGTTTTGAAGAGATGGGAGGCCATCTTGATGAGACAGGACCAGAAGTTGAGAGTCCTTGACAGCATAAAGGAGACCCTGCTTGTGGAATGAGGGCAGATCCTTGGCCCTCCAGAGTTTAAGCTGGTAATAAGCCTGCAAGCCAAGGGTCCATACCCTGGAGTTACCCTGGGAACCTAATAACTAAATTTTTCCAGGCGATCCTGATCATGGGGCTTGATAAAGCCCAAGCCTGTTGCTAAAACTACGTTAAGATAAAAGCTCTTTTTATTAATTTGATACCCATTAAAACCATCACAGATTAATTAATTTTCAAAAGAAAGAAAACTGTGCCACAGTTCTGCAAGTAACTTATGTCCAAATGTTGACATCTTGGGACAGCCTGTCATGCTTAAAAATATTGTAAGAAATCTTTAGACAGTAAAACCTAAAAATAAAACCCCCAAAATTAAAAAGAAGAATAAGGGAAAAGCATTGTAGTTCAAGAGATTTATTGGTTTATTTATTTTTGAAAAGAATATAAAGTTAACAACTTAATACCAGATTCCAAGACCTAGGTATCCCCACTTTTGTAGTGGGGAGGGAAGGTAATTATAAAATGCAAGAAAGCACCCAAGGGAGAAAACTATAAAAATCACTGGAGGCTTAGCTGACTAGCCAGTGGTTTCTACAAGCTAGAGTTAGTGAAGCGCATGAACCCTTGATGTGAACAAGTGGTGCAGGGGGGCACAGGGAAGAGATCGCGTTTGATTAATTCATGGTGCCTGAGGAAGATTTGGAACCACTGACAACTTCCATATCTACCAGCCTCCCATTAAGCCACCTGGGGTGAACTGAAATTGTAGTGGATGAGTTGAAATTGTATTCATAACATTATCCCTGACTGTGTTCTTTTCTCAGTGCCTGGGGTGAGTCTGGAGCACATTCATAGCAGTATTTCCGCCCTGTTGCCCCATTCATATAGCTGCCTGCTCAGATCTCAGCTTTCTCTGGGTTGCAGCTAGAGCGGTTCTGGGCCAGATTTCCAGGACGACATCCGCGGTGTTCTTACCTCTTCTTCTGAACTATGCCAGCTCGCGTCCCGCTGACCTCCAGCCGTGCCATATCCCTCGGATCAGGCATCCCCCACCTTTTGTGGGTGATATGGTTGTTACGGAGAGGCCCACCTAGTGCTCTCAGTGGAGGGTGAGGAGAGAGTGACAAGCATCCTGGGATGGTGGCAGGACTTGCAGTTTCCTTGCCCACAAATGGAATGCAGGTAGAAGCTTGTCCAAAAGTTTATACAACACAAGCCCAGGGTCTGATACTGCGGGTGAGCATCTGGATTTAGGAGGGCCTGCTTGGTCAGGTGGGAGAAGTGAGTGACATGGGAGGAGAAACTGTGGTCTGTGCATTCCAGACAGGGGGACTCAAAAGGGAGGTCTTCCCGCTCAACAGATGTTTCCCCTCTTTCAAACCAAAGCCTTGGAAGGACCTCAAATGAAGGGAACTTTAGATGAAAATCAAGAAGATGAAAATCAATAAAAATAGATAAGGAAAAAATAATAAAAATATTTTTCACTTACAATTTTTTTTTGAAGCAACTAAACATGGACAGAATGTGATGGGGTTGATGAGAGTCTAAGCTAAAGACTATAGGGAGAGTGTGTTTTGCTACCTTTTCTTTAGGTTATGGTTGATAACCATGGAGGGTCTGAGATTTCACCTGTGTGCAAGCTAATGAGTTAGCTACGGTGTCATGGGACCTGTGGGTTAGGCATAAATAACTTTTTGATTCACAATGATAACAGTGGCCTGGGTACCAGCATTTTCTCACACTGGGTCTTTGAGCTTCAGTCCCAACAGGGTGATGCAGAGGGCCAGGTGGCACCTGTGCACATGGGAGAGAGAAATCTTGAGCTTAGGGAACTCAAATCTTGTATAATGGACAGTAAGTGTACGTGTGCTTTGCTCCAAAGGCGTACACGATCTCGCTTGTTTACGACATAGGTATCCTTGAAAAGATAGTCTGGAACAAGGTCACTCCATGCTTCTACTTGGAAGGTGTGCAGAACTGAGAAAGAACCATGGAGAATGGCTTCCACATGCTGCATCGATAGAGAGGGAAAGGAAGCTGGTGTTACCACCTCCTTGTTACTCACCAGGCAGTGAGCAGGAGACCTCGTTCTTTACCTCATCAGAGCTCAGAGGTGGTACTGTTGTTAGATCAGTAAGGAGCTGGTGAGTAATGGGACTGAGACATCCAGCTGCAGGATTTATGTAGGTATTACCTACTTCTTATATGTGAAGCATCGTGTTAAAAAATAGCTAGAGCTTAGTCAGATGTTTATTGGCTCACAGTTCTAAGGGCTGTCCATGCATTGTGTAATTCTCATAACTAAGATTATCAGGTGCTGCTGAGGAAACTGTGGGGGACACTGAGGCACAGTGAGTTGATGGGGCTAGGATTCAAACCTGCATGTTTAGCCACTCTACTCCTCTGTTCTTTCTTCAGCCCTCAGGGTCACACAGGGAAGGTCATGGTGAAACTAGCATATGCACTGAGGATGTGGAAGGGTTTGGAAACCATGCCGCGTAGGAATAGTGGAAGGGCCAAGGGTGTCTCGTCTACAGAAGGATAAAGGATAAATGGTGACTGTCTTCAAATATTTGTAGGCATGTCTTGTAGCAGAGTACAGTTTACTCTTCATGACCCCGGGGGGCAGAATGGGGTCCAGTTAGGAGGCATATCATCCCTCAGCCTGCAATGGAATAGGCTGCTTGTGAGTGTGGGAACTTCTCGAAGGATTTTCTGGGAGATTGCCTTTTGGGATGCCATGGGTGGGATCTGTCAATGGCCCCTCAGTAAGCACCTCTGTTTCTATTCTCTACAGGAGCTAGGTGATGGAGGAGGAGGTTTCTAGTGAGATATTCTAGACCTTTCCTAAGAGAGCAGGCCCAGCTGAACACAGTGGCCCAAACTCCCTCCCCTGCCATGCCTTTCTGTCCCCTTTCTAAGAATTCTCTACTGTCAGGCATGCATGGATGTTCCTGAATGGATGAGGGAGTTCCTGCATGGATGAGGCTGTGTCCTAAATGGGGACTCCAGCCCACCGTAAGGGGCTGGAGAAGTCCATCTCAGCTGTAGGCCTGCTCTGTCTCATGAAGGGACCCACCAGGATCTTGGCTCAGTCCTGCCTCTAACTCTGATGGGTTTGGTTCCATCCCTGTCTGAGCCTATAATCACCAGCCTCCTGGCTTGACCAGGCTCTAGCAAGTAGCCTCACACACACCAGACCCACTGTTGCCCAGTTTGGGACAGAACAGGATTCCTATACTGGGTGGGAGGTTGAATTATGACATCTCTGTGGTCTCTTAACTGTATCTGTGGTTCTGTGATTCACCCTTCCTTTCTTTGTCAACAGCCCATGCTTTAAAAAGCAAGTGGGAACAAGTGGTTGGATCCAGTACTCCTCTGTAAGGACCTAGCTGTGACCCAGTGGTCACTCTCTGGTCTTGGGCAGCTCCGGTCCTGAGCAGAGCAGGTCTGGTTCAAGTGCAGGTCCAGGGAGGCACTTGGGGAGATGGTAAGGAATGGATGGTGGCAACTGCTTTAATGGCATCTGTTGCACTCAGCCAGAAATGTCTTCTTTTGGAAGCTAAAGACTCCCTCAATATGGTCTCAATTAGCCTGTGCATATCTTTAAAATAATTACATTTTCATCAAAGGGTTTTTGAGAGTGATGTTTAGCCCAGTGTAAAGGGCATGATCAGGATTTGATCCTGAAATAATGTCTCTGCTATCCCAGATGTCAGGAGTAACTAAAAATATACTCATAACTCAGAGGAATTCTTGGTTTATTGGACCCATCTCCTCTTCCTCTTAACCTCCCTCCAGAAAGTGAGAGGGTGATGAAGTGAGCCAAAATTCTTTAATTATCCAGTCTGCTGACATTATTTTATCTGCATCACTGATATTAAATTTGTACAGCATTCCATTTCAGTCACAGAGCTAGGAGCAGCCTCTGCAAATGCGGGCCTTTGTCCTTCTGCTGGTTGTGGCCAATGTTCTGCTTTCCAGTCCACCCCACCCTCCCTCAGACTTCTTAAATTCCAGAGCTTTCTGTGGCACCGGAAATTATCTGTCTGTGGAATGTCCATACTTCAGGAAAGTCCCTGAACTGTGTATCCCAATTCTGCTTCCCCCAACTCATCTTGGCCATTTGTGGTTAGGTTTTGGCATGCGCCTATCATTGGAGAAAGCTGGGTTTGGCGGGAGCATTTCATCGTGTTTCTATTATTGACATCAACGCAATTTCATCGCTTCCTATCATTGACATCCATGGAGAAGGAAGGGAAAGTGTGGCTAGTTTTTTTTTTTTTTCTTCTTCTTCTTCCTTCATGTACAAATTTAATTTTCCCTGTTATATCCTTAACTTTTCTGGCCAGTCAGATGCATCTTTGGTTTCAGTTTGGTTCTCTAGGCTGTGACCTTTCCATCTGACTTCATGGTAACACACTCAGCTGGTTTACTTAGCACCTGGTTGATGCTACTCTTACTGCTACAACCAGGTCATATTTATTGAGGGCTGCTGGATGCCAAGCACTCGCTGAGGGCTCCAGTCCTCACAGCCTCTTGAGGCAAGTACTATTACCGTCCTCTCCATTGTACAAGTGAGGACACAGAGATTCGAGAATTGGCTGAAGATCCTGCAGCAGGGCTAGGGTTGGAAGCCAGGCAGCTGGCTGACTTCACCGCGCCTCCCTCCCACCCCGCCCCACTAACTGCCTCCCGGCCCTCCGCTGTGCACGAAACCAGTGTCCCCACTAACCCTCCAGGAAGTGTTCCTGTCTTTCTAAAACCCTGTCCTCAGCAAATGTTTAATGAGAACTGAGTGTGCAGGCCATTCTGCCATGGAGATGCAAAGATCTACAGACGTGATTCCCACCCTCCCCCCACAACCTCTCAGACACTGTGGCCAGACAGAGCCTGAGCTCTGCTAAGGGGCCATATTTTCTGTCAGCTTATCCCTGGTGCCACCATCAGCAGAAATGCCTGGTAGCACTTACCTGGGCCCACACTGCTTGTGGTGAGCCCTCACAGACATTTCCCTGACCAGAGCCAGCATTGTGGCTGGACCAGACCTTGTGGTCCTTATTACAAGATAAGACAACAAGCATCAGGGAACTTGGAAAAGACAGGGGTTATTACTTATGTATGAGTCCTAGAGGGTACATGGCATGCCTGGGGCCACACAGCAAGGTCATGGGGAGAGAGCGAGGGCTGTCTTGGGGTTCTGCTTTTCTGGGGCCAAAGGTGGGGGCCTAGGGTCTCCCAGGATCACTCTTTATTGGTAAATTTAAAACCTAAGAGTGGGAATTAAAGTGTGGGAAGGGAAAGGTCAAAGGACCAGTGGTTTAAGTCAACCACAGCTCTCTAAAAAGCGAACTTGGAGGGTGGGGCGACTTGGCTCTTCATCTAGCATGTAGCTGGCAGTGTGCTTGTTTGAGACGGATGTCTTTGAAGTGGATGCTTCAGTAACCAAAAGCTTAACGTCAGGACCTTACATTACAGTCAGAAAAGCTGTCGGGTGCTTTTGCCAACGGTGCCTTTGTGGCATTCACTGCTGTTTCCAGGGTCGTTTAAGTATCTGACTTCTGCTCAGGTCATGATCTCTTGGTCTGTGAGTTTGAGCCCCACATCAGGCTCTGCACTAGCAGCTTAGAGCCTGGAGCCTGCTTCAGATTTTGTGTCTCCCTCTCTCTCTGCCCCTCCCCCACTGATGCTCTGTGTCTGTCTCTCTCTCTCAAAAATAAGTAAACATTTAAAAAAGTGATGAACAAACTACCAATTAAACAAAGCTGTGGACATTTTTACAAATGAATGAGAGAATATTTTAATTACCAAAAAGGTAATTAGATTGAAGGATGGCCTGTTAAACTATGTACATTGAGTGTATGCAAAACCATGCGCCATCCTTGTTTTCATATTTTCTCACAGATTCGTGGGAACTTGGTCCTGGATAGGTGCCTGTGACCCCATGTTATAGATCCTGCTAGATCTAGGCCTCAGAGCGGTGGGACTTTGAGATTAGAGTAGGACTCAGCTGCATGGAAAAGACTGCCCATACCATTCCAGAACTACCTGTACTGGCAACATTGTATAGGAGAGGGCGGAAGGCCTTTAGGTTTTGCTTGATAACAACAGTGGTCTTGAACTTCATGACTCCTTCCAGTTGGATCCTTTCCTGTCTTGCTCAACACTTGCCTCACTTCCCAAGCCTTGCCTAACTTGGTTGGATATCTAAGTGCACATCCCTCCAAACTGTGCAGGAATCCCTAGACCTGGCCCTTGCTTAAGGCCTGGCACTAGATCAAGGAGCTCAAGCTCAAACTGGAGCTGAAGAAGGAGAGAAAAATATTTAGGGGGCCATGAGCCAGCCCAGGTAGTAGGCTGACATGAATCAAGAGGACCCAGATGCAAAAGCCATAAAAATTTCATGCACTTTGACTCAGTAATTGAAATTCTTAAAATATATCTTGGGGAAATAATCTAGACTGAAGGAAAAGTTATATGCATGAAACTGTGACTTGTGAGGTCATCTGTTTTTAGTGAAATTGAAAGCAACCTAAATGGTAAATAACAGGGGCACGATTGAGTAAATTATGGTTCATCCACTTGGCAGAATATTGCAAAGTCATTAAAAATGAGACTTATAAAGAGTGTTCCATAACCAGGAAAAAGTTTGTGGCTTAGCCTGAAGAAAAGTATGAAAATGAAGGCATTGATACTATATAAATAAAATTAAAAAAAATTTTTTTAAGGTTTATTCATTTCTCAGAGACAGACAGAGTGTGAGTGGGGGAGGGGCAGAGAGAGAGAGAGAGAGAGAGAGAGAGAGAGAGAGAGAGAGAGAGAGAGAATCTGAAACAGGCTTCAGGCTCCCAGCTGTCAGCACAGATCCTGATGCGGGGCTTGAACTCATGGGCCACGAGATCATGACCTGAGCCAAAGTCGGATGCTTAACCGACTGAGCCACCCAGGTGCCCCTATATAAATATAATTTTGATTTGAAAGGTACATATATAGAAAAAAACCCAGGAGAAATGTACATGAAAAATGATAGTATTTGTGTCAGGAAAAAAGTCATCTGTAACCCTTTCCACAACTAGACTTTAGCAGATACTGTTTAAGAACAATGACAAAAGAGTCTGGAAGAGGGGGACTGGAGTGAGTTCAAAGTTCATGCAGGGAGTCAGCAATCAAGACACTGTCTAGAAGAGGGGGAAGGACACATATGAGAACATGTCCAAATATAACCCAGTGTGTGAAATAACATAACCGTTTCCTGAACTGAAGGCAGGTGAAGCATGAATAGGGTGAACGTGGCCAAGGAAGAAGTCTGTGAAGTCACGTCTCACATGTAGACTAGGAAGACTGTGGAAGGATGGGAGTGGCCACACATTCATCCTGGTTCCCCTAGACAGTCCCGGCAAAAGGATTAATAGGATCCCTTTTCATTGTCAAAAGAGTCCTGGTTTGGATAATCTGTCACATGGTCACCTTAGATGTTGAAAAGGAAGGAGAAGGCCACTCTAGGTTGATGATAATTGTTCTGCTGGTCACCTCAAGCACTTAAGAGTGAATGGATTAAGATTCCCTGATGCTGAAGTGGGCCCAGCCTGATGGAGAGGTGGCCCAGGTGTAACATTTGAATACTGCCCCACTTCCTGTTTAGTTGAAGGCTAATCAGGGTGGTTATTCCCAAGCTTCCCCACCTGTAGCTGGAATTTGTATTTTGCTCTGGCCAGGAACTCCTCTCTCCTTGATTCCTTCTTCACCCATCCCACAGATCTGGTGCATGACTATTAAAATTTTCAGTGAGCAGAAGCAGTACAAGTAGATAATTTGCCAGCCGAGCCTTCCCCTGTTTGTGTACCTGGGAGCATTTCTCCTCAGAGAAGTTCTTGACTTTTAATAGAAAAGCTCATGTATGGCTAGTGCAGAAATAAGTTCAAATGGCAGAAGATGATAACTTTAAGCAGATCGGGGCTTGGCCTGGGGTGGGCTCTGTTTACCTCTTGGTGTCTACCCTCTGTTCTGTTGCCCCTGTCAAGGCAGGCTTATGGGGAAGCCCATTGCTGTGCAGAGCACCAAGCTCACCAGCTGCGATTCAGCCTGGAAGCCAAGCCTAGGTTTGGGTTGCAGGAAAAATGGGGTTGGGTTGTGGAGGAGGCCTCCTCCCCTGTGCCCACAGGAGAACTAGTGTGACCCTGAGTGCCCCAAGATGCCTGCCTGTGACAGAAGAGGCAAAGGACCTTCTTTAGGCAGCATCTCTTACAGACAGTCTCAGCCCAGAGGTTGAGGAGGAGGCCAGAGGAGCCAGACAGATGCCCTCACTTTGTACATGAACAAACAGATAAATGCTTTGGGGATTGCCTAAGTGAAGAAATAGCTGGGCCTTTTGTGAATCTTTTGTCCTGCTGTTTGGTTGAGGAATACAAGTGGTGAGTGTGGGGTTAGTGAGTGTGTTGAACCTCTCATCTTATTTATGCTTGTGGTGGTCATTGTAGGTGCTCAGAAACACACAGCGGTGTGTATGTGGACAGGCTGTGTGCATTTTAACCCTTAAGTGGGGGTTCTTCTCTGTTGGGAGCACAAACTTGATGAACCTGGCTTGGTTGGCCCAGATGATCAACATGTGGCCCTGATAACATAAATGTTCTAAGTAGTCAAGAGGGAGCTGATTGTGTCAGCGTGTCTTTGTCCAGCCATGGAACAGGCTTTGTAAGACAAACATCCGGGGCCTAAGAAGTTGGGATCTGGAAGAAGATTCTTATAGATGTGAACCACAGGAATGAATGAACTTCTGGAATTTCCTTGCTGAGAGGGGTGTGCATGCTTGTGGCTGTGGCTTTTGGCTACTGTATATACATTCTGCTTCCTGGTGCACAAGACTTACCTAATTACTAGCAGACTAGCTCATCACTTCAGAACCAGAAGTGACTGGCTACTGTCACACAAGCTCCCTTAACACGCTCATCCAGGTCCCTGAGGAATAGTTAAGCGTAGCTTGTCTGAGCTGCTGTCCGCAGACCAAAGTATGTGAAGGGCCCCACAGGTGTTTGGCTCACAAGAGGCAGACAAGGTGTGCACATCATATTATAAATTATGTTCATCTGTATATACAGATAATACACATCCAGGAGAAATGTTAGAGGTCTTCTAACCCCAGAGAGGTTAGGACACTTTTCCAGGAGCCACTGTTAGCAGGTCCTGTCCCTGAAATTTGGTGGCTCTAGCCTTATGCCAGCCCTTCTCTCCGGATTTTGGTTTTCTTAACTATAAACTGAGAAGGTGACCAAATGTCCCCCTGTGTCTGGGACTGTGTGCAATCTAGTGGCAGAACCAGGACAAGACACCAGGACCTTGGACTCCAGCTACCTCCCAGGTCCTTCCCATGGCATCTTTAAACACTGTGTGACACTGTTACCAAGGGTCTGAACCTTGGTGCCAGAGACCTGGGTTCAAAGCCAACTGATAAGAAGTAGCTGTTATTGTTAGTTCTGCGACCTTGGATGTATTGCTCAACTCCTGAGTCTTCTCTTCAAAATGAAAATAATATCCATCTTACAGAGTTGCTTTGAAAATGGAAGTTAACTAGGTAAAACCCTCACTATGGTAGCTGGCCCCCAGGATGCATTCAATTAAATAGGTTATTTTTGTTTGTAACAGTAGATAGTGTGCATCACTTCATTTGTCCGGACCTGAGGTTTCCTTTCTGTGAAACAGTAGTGTTGGACTGGACCCGTGCTTCTCTGACTTTGCCGTCCCCAAGGGAAGTGGAGAAAGAGCATGTGCTCAGCGACAGGGGCTTGGGGCATAGTCTGAAGAAGCTTATGGAAAGCATCACATTTCTCTGAAGTCCTAGATTTATTTGTAAATCTACTTATCATTGTCATTTTATACAATAAGGTGAATGCATTATTGCTTTTATTGTTTTAATATAAAAATGTTTCCCCCACATCTTTGAGTATAGTTGATGTTCTGGGATGAGATGGCCTCGAGTATCCCCAGAGGGCACAGAGCTATACGCCCGTGGGGATGGAGGTGGGATTGTATCATTTCCAAGATCCCTCCCAGCTCCGGCATCCCATGTTCCTGGGGTAAGTGGTACCTAGGAATCCTGAAGGAACCTCAGATGGGCAGGCTCCCCTATGCCCCTGCCCCTAGTGGGACAGGGCAGTGTGAGGTAGGGGTGGAAGCAGCAGAAGGGAGGGAGAAGATGCAGTCTCTGGAAGTGAAAGACAAAGAAGGCTGGAGGAGCAGGGCTGTGTCTGAGCCTGACTTTTGGCCCGTGGGCTGATAAACCTGGCCGGTTTGGGTTGGCAGCCCTCCACCACCCCAGGTAAGTTGCAGGAAACACTAAGCCATTGTTTCTCATCTCCAGCTGGAAGCTGTCCAGGGCATGGGCCCTCATATCATGGAAGGGTGGGTGAGGGCAAGGGGTGAACTGCATGTGGAAACATAGGGCTTGCCACACTGCCAAAGCATCCTCCTGGCAGTGCTGATGTAGCATCCAAAGGCAAGGTCTGGGGTTGTGCCCAGCCAATGGGAGGAGAGTGGAGGCGAGCCTGGAAAAGAGCAGCAGGCTTTGGGGGAGAACACAGATTTCTGGCCTGTGAATGGGAAGAGAGAGCATCTGGGCAGGGGTGTGGAAGACAGATGTGCATGGACTCTCTCAGGCATGAGGGATTGAAATGAAGTCACCTATTTGTTTAGGACAAGTATAGGGGCTTTCCCTGGGCAAGGGATTGACTGCATTAGTCAAATTTGTACCCATCAGATAGCATTCCAATGAATCTAAGAGAATATCACAAAAGTTGTTACACTGGAAATGTCCTGTTTGGCATGGTATTTATTATAATAATAAGATTTAACATATCTAGATGAATTCTTCCTGAGCACGTTACCAAATAGAGCTAGGATTTGGCGTTAAGAAGGATTGGATTCCACTTCTGCTTTGTTATGACCTCAGGCAAGTCACTCTGTCTTAGAGCCTCAGATTTCCCATCAATAAATGGGGTTATAATATATTTCAGTATATTGTGACGTTCTGGATTGGGAAATCATTTTGTAAGTTATCAATAGCATAATGTTAATTTGTGTAAGTTTATTTATTTTTGAGAGTGAGAGAGTACATGCATGCTTGAGCAGGGGAGGGGCAGAGAGAGAGAGAAAGAGAGAGAGAGAGAGAGAGAGAGAGAGAGAAAATCCCAAGCAGGCTCCTGGCTGTCAGCGTGGAGCCCAGCATGGGGCTTGATCTCATGAACCATGAGACCTGACCTGAGCCGAAATCAGGAGTCGGATGTTTAACCAACTGAGCCACACAGGCGCCCCTAATGTTAATTTCAAATAAAAACCCTTTTGGCAGCATTAACAAACAGCATTGCTATCTTCTAGGCCCTCCACAACCTTGTCTTAATGAGTTTAAAGATTGTGACTCTCTAAACTTCTCTTGATTGAAATCATCCTTTGTAACTCAAAAACATCCCTTTTTCAGATAAGTTTCCTTGCTCTTAGACATGCATTATCATCTCCCCACTTCTAGTTTAGCTCTGTACTGCAGGGCTCACCTGCCCAGATAGCCCTGGACTGTTCTCTGTGCCATACAAACCTCAGAGATCCCTGTACCTGTCTTTGAAGATACATTGGTTCACTCTGGGACCCAGTTACTTCATCTGTAAAATAAGGGGAAAAGGTGGTTGGACTAGATGATTTAGGTCCTCTTCCAGCCCTCGTATTCTGTGATCCAGCCATATTCCAGAGTGCTTACAGTAAGCCAGAATTTGGGAAGATGAGAGCAATGCATATTGCCTAGCCAATGACAACTGGTAAAAATAAATCAATATTCAAATGTGCATTAGTAATCTACTCTTTGCAAGAGGGCAATATTTGCAGCAATATTTAAAATAAATTAGAACATCTAAATGAAATGTGATCTCTTATTCTTCATAATAATTGTTTCATCAATTGATAAATAATTATCAATTATTTGATAATTATGAAATATTTATATTTGAGGGAGGGATTGCTGTGTGTAAGGCATTGTTAGAAGTACTTTGCATATTATAGTTACAAAGTATTGGGTATTCCAAGTATATACTCCGTGTTAGATACTTGAAGTCACTTCTAATCTCTTTAGAGCCCTACAAAACAGGTTTACAGACAGAGAAATTGAGGTTTAGAGAGAGTAAGTAAATTGCCCAAGGTCATTTAGCTACTAAGTGGCAGAGGCAGGTTCAAGTCCGGGCATTTTTGTCTGACTACAGGTCCTGTGATGACCTGTGATGACCTGTGACCCCTCACTGGAGCCATTGGCTGGCTGTCACTACCTAGCTTGCTCTTAAACTGCCCATCTGTTGTTACCCGTGTCTTAGGACTGGTGGTTATGGCAGCTGTGTTTTTGATTCAGTGTGGGAATTGGTCCCTTCTGTCTAGCTGAGGCAGTCGGCCTAAAAACTGTGTGGGGAAAACCCCACTGGAATTAGCACACTCCCTCCTCTGGCATGTTGGAGACACCCAGCCTTGGCTCCCTCCTCAATCTGCTTCCCTCGCACCTGCCCTCTGGTCTCCATGCTAGTCAAGGGTGTCAGGAACACTAGAAATCCCTAACAGTTTGCCAGGCCTTTGGCTTCAGCCAGAGGAGACACGATGTGTTGGTGGGAGTAATTGGAAAACAGCTGTACACTCGAATTTAGCGTTGGGGCCCATGGGAGCTGACGCATCACGTTGGCTCATGCCTCATTTTCCTATGCTGTGTCACAAGGGAGAGAATTTGCAAGAGAAGTGTCCCCAGGCCTCTAAGTAAGGAAAGCTTGCATGAAGCACGCACATGCTAGAACCAGATGCACTGCCCTGGGCCCCAGGAGGTCCAGCAGCGGCTGTGGACAGCTTGTGGCTAGAGATGAGCTTCAAACCCTGCCCTGGTTCTTATCAGCATGCCACATCTCCGCAGCCCCTCCTGCTGGTGGGGCTTCCTGCTGCTGCCCTTGTCCTTGGAAGACACTGTTCTAGCCCAATGCCTGAGGCTCTCGCACCAAAAGGCGGGGCTCCCACAAAGTGGCCCTCCTCATTCTGTCTCCTCAGATCGGTCTGTCCTCAAATCAGCCTGACGTTAGTCCAACCACAGAGCTATTTTCCCAGGAGAAACAGGCCTGGGGATGCTGGCAGCTCCCCTAAACCGTGAGGAGAGAGCAGGGACTGCGTTCAGCAGCCAGGCCTGGGCAGGCTATGCTCACCCTCATGTATATCTGTGTTCTTAGAATCTACAGGCCCTCCCAGCACAGCGTCCTCTAGGCCTGTCCCTTCAGATCTCTGTCACACCGCAGCTCCCTGCAGAAAGCAGAGAGGTAACGCGTGCTTTAGGCTGACTCAGAAAGAAGGGGTGGGGCATGCCAGTCTGGAGCTCGATCAGCTGTTCAGAGCCCCCTCTAGGGCAAGGAGTGGTTAGCAACATCATGAGGCTTACTTCCTTCCTGGGCCTTCTTTTTCAGAGCTTTTCTGGACTTCTCTGAAGATCAGGAGAGGAGGCAGGGGGCACACTCATGGCGCAGAGTGGTGACCTCTCCTTTACTCCCTCCCCCTATCCTTTCTAGATCTTCCTTCATCCCTCTGACACTAAGTTACTAAATGTTGGCTGAACTGGGGCAGGAGAGTGAGAGAAGAATAAAGCAATAGAAAGAAAAGTAATATGTTTCATTTACTTTATAAGTGAATGAAAATACTCTCCCCCATTGATTTTGCTGTTAATATATGCCACTCTAAGGGACTAAATGAGGTAAGTCGTCTTAAACACTCCAGTAGTACTCTTGACACATAGTAAGTGCTCACTAAATAGTAGCTATTATTGGTTCTCTCTTTTTCTCCTCTCCTCCCCACCTGGGGTTTCCTCCCAGCTTTTTCAACCCCAGTTTCTTTCTGGACAGACCTCATAAAACCAGAGGCTCAACTTGGGAGCTGGCCAGAGGCCAGCAGAGCTGGAATAACCATAGAGTGCCCATTCTTAGCACTGGCCCAGTCTCTGTCCTCATGGCAGTGCTGATGTCTCATAGGTGTGCCTTGATGACTGGTGTGCCTGCCTGATTCAGCTGTCCAGCCTGTGAGGCCCTGTGTGGTGGGCTGGGAACAGAAGCTTCTTTCTTCCTCTCCTGGTGTCCTGCATCATGTTCCTGCTCCGGGCTTGGCTCCCTCTGCAGTACCTTTTCCCACCTGTCCAGGTGCCCCGTGGAGGGCTGGCAGCAGTCCAGAAGACACAGGTGCACTAGGGCAGGAAGTGTCCAGAGAGGCCCATCAGGCCACACAGAGAGAGGACCACAGGGAGAGAAGGGAAGTGACTTTCTTAAGATGCTGGTTAAGGTGCAGCCACAGTGAGAACCAGAGTTGCTGACTGCCTCTTTGGTGCCGTTTTACCCTCCAGTGATGCCTCCTGGTTTCTCCTGTGGCCCCTTCCATGGCCGAGGCTGCTTCTATCCTCCGAGCTTCTGAAAGAAATCTTAAAACAACAATGATGTTAACCACAGCAGCTGCCATGGATTGAGCACTTCTTCTCTGCCAGAGACGGGGCTCTGGCTGCTTTTCAAACACACTGCCGATCCCCACGGCAGCCCTGCAGAAAATGGGGTCTTAGTAGGAGCCCTGTTTTACAGATAAGTAAACTAAGACTTTCAGAGGTTTTCGCTTGCCTCGAGGCCACACAGTTTAGCGGTGGTGAATGCAACATCTGACTGTAGAGTGCTCTGTTTTCCTCTGTGGGGCGTCCTAGGGACAGAAGCCTGTGCCTCTTCCCTGAGGTGATTCTCTGGGCTCCCGTGGTCTTAGGGTGATAGGGCTGCCTCTACATGAGCATCACAACTCTCATCTCTTTAGGAAACTGGGCACAATTGGTATGGCTTAACAGAATGGAGGGAGGAGGCATGGTGTTTGAGAAGGGGGTGGTTGGATCAACACACTTGTGACCCCAGACTTACTTTTGTAGCAATAATACCTGATAATGGAATGAACACACATTGGGATTGTTGCTAGATTGTGACAGAAATGTGTCTTTTGCTAATTTAGTTATGATCAGGGTCTCTGGTTCTGGCTTTGATATATTTTTTGTTTTGCATGTGACTTCTATTGCAAAAAGTTTCTCTCAGCCTGTTCTCATTAAATCCCAAATTAAGCAAGAATCCCAACAGGAAGAGAACAGCTCCAGGAGACCAGGCCTCACTCGTTCACACTGTGTATGTGGTTGGGTGTGTTTATTTGATTTGATCTGTGTGTGTGCGTGTGTGTGTGTGCGTGTGTGTGTGTGTGTCCCCTTTTAAGAAAATTTAAAAATAACTTTCTGCCAAAGATGTGGGCACTCAGAGTAGTGTTGCTGAGCCGACATCCTCCTCCCGCCCGTGGTCTGCTGCTCTGCTGATGTGGCCAGGCTGACGTGGGCAGCTCATCTGCCTGTGGACACCCAGCCCTCCTTTAATGTGCTTTTCAAGAGGAAAGACCCAGGAAGCCCAAGGGAGGGGACAGACTGCCTGATGGCTCAGGGAAGAACTCCACTATGGGGGACACAGTGGGCTGGCTTTGAGTAATCTCACTTGGGAAGCTGAGGACCTGGATCCAAGTCGCCTGGAAGTGCCGGCAGGAAACCCCAGCAGGAAACTCAGAAGGTCTATCCAAGGCAGGACATCATCATGCCTGTTTCACACACTGGAAGACTGAGAAGCAGAGTAGGAAAGATACACGAGTTACATGCCTGGTTTAAAGCCAGATTAGCACCCATGTGTCTGGAACCAAGTACCTGTGGGCTCCAGAGGGTAGATTTTTTTTTATTGTTGTGATCTGTTCATCCATTTCTTTTCCTACATCCTCTCTCTAATGTTCTCGAGATTCCATGCAATAAAGTTAAGTGCTGTCATAGCTTGGAGGAGATTTTTTAAATTCTTTTTTAGCTCGAATTTCTATTCATTCATATATTCCACAGGTATTTATTGAGAATGTATCATGTGCTCATTAATATTGTAGGCACTGGGGACATGGTAGTTAGTGAATCACAGGGGGCCTGTGACCCGGTGGAGTTTGTGTTCTAGTGGGGGAGACAGATGTTTGTCCTATACATGCACAACTACGTGACTGTCAACTATGGTCTGTGGGACAAAGAGGACATAAGGGATTTGATGCATGCTGCTAATGCTAACATGGGGCCCGGCCTAATCATGGGGCCAGAGATCTGTGTCCAGTGTTTCCAATCAGCCCTTTTGCACTTGGGCAGTTGTTTTGATTTTGCTTTCGAGCCTCAGTACTGGAATTTAACAGTTGTTCTTTTAAGTTTCCTCTCAAGCTCTGGTCCATTTTGCTGACTTTTCAGGGCTGTATTTAACAGCCAGCATGTCAGCTGTTCCCACTTGCTTAGTGTAACCCACAGGATTGATGGACACGCCTCCCATGTTTTTGTCCATACCATTGTCCTTGGTTCTGTCCAGTTCAAAACGAGTTTCCATTCTTGTTGCCACCACCAGAGACCTCCATCTAAGACTTAGAACCAGATTCACTCTGTTCCTCAGTGGTGAACAGCATTGTGTTTTGGATTTATTTCTTCCTTTATTAGCCATAAAGTATTAAGATATTTGCCATGTCTTCCAGAGGTCTGGGGTTTATTTATATTCAGTCTTGGCCAAGGACTTAATTGACTTAAGGGTGTTCTCTTCATCAGTATCTGTCTCTACTTCAAATCTCTCTGGGGCACATTTGTTCAACCATTGTCTTTGGAAGAAAAGGTAGAATCAAATTAGATATTGTTTCACCATCTTCCCACCCATTCTTCAAAGCCACACTCTACTATTCCTGTAAAACCACTTTTCCCTTTCCAGTTGTGCATTTTTAGGAGGGTAGACATGAGAGCACATGGTGATGGGCAGAACAAGGGGCTGGGTTAAAGCAACAGTTCTCAAAGTGTGCCCGCGGGGGATCTTTGGGATCCCCAAGACTCCTTCAGGGGCCCAGAGGTCCAAGTCATCTTTGTAATAAGATGGCATTTGCCTTTTTCACCCTCTTTCTCTCTCAAGTGGAGTTTTCCAGCAGCTTCAAATACTGTGATATCATAGAAGGCTGGATGTGGAAGCAGGTATGAAAATCTAGTGCTGTCTTCTGTTGGCCAGACATTAAAGAAATTTGCAAAAATGAACAATTCTTCTTACTAAACTTTTATTTTGGAAAATAATTTATTTTTATTAAAAAATTTTTTTTAATGTTTATTTATTTTTGAAGGAGAGAGAGACAGAGCATGAGCAGGGGAGGGGCAGAGAGAGAGGGAGACACAGAATCTGAAGTAGGCTCCAGGCTCTGAACTGTCAGCACAGAGCCTGATGTGGGGTTCGAACTCACCAACCATGAGATCATGACCTGAGCTGAAGTCGGATGCCCAACTGACTGAACCACCCAGGCGCCCCAATATATTATTTCTTTTAAAAGTGTTATTTATGTTAACATATAAGGGGCTTCTTTTGATGTTTTGAATGAATTAGTATTTATTAGTTTTGATTTTGAATGCTGTAAACACTGTCAACAATAACTCATAAACAAAAGCTCTTTGGGAACCTCACTAAGTTTTAGGAGCATAAAGGGGCTCTGAGACCAAAGAGTTTGAGAACTGCTGAGCTAGAGGGTAAGGGGTCACCTAAGTGTTACAGGAATCCCAGTTACTCAAGGATCGGACAGGGCTCAATGGAAAAGCTTAAAGTCATGTCATTGCTGATTGAGACATCTGCAGTTTGTCCCATGGCGTGAGTTGCATAGGATGAGAGATCCCTTTGGAACTATGGAAATCCTCTCCCCTGGAGGAGAAGGACTGGGCGCGGCATCACCTTGCTACCATGTATTAGAGGCATGCACCAAGGACCAGTCCTGCAGCTCCACAGGGGTCAGGATGCACCCTGCTAGGTCCTGTGCACGACTTGAACCCTTGGAGTCTGGCTCACATCTCAGCCCAGATTCCTTAAGATAATTGCAGCACGGGGTTCCCCATCCATCTGTTCCCTGGGCTTGCCTCTCACTACAGGGACCGTATGCAGGGCTTCTCTAGCTTAAGGAGTAAAGAACTGGTCTCAGGAGGCACATGTCCCATGAGTCCTGTGTGCTAATCCCATGCCAGATGTGCCAAGGGGTGAATGACAGTCCAGGCAGGTTGTGGATCTGGACAGTCCAGGCAGGTTGTGGATCGCCCCTCTGAGGGCTCAGCTCTCTGCTTGACAGCCTCCCCCCTTCCCTCCACCCTGAGATTGGAATCGGCAGCTCTGAATGAGTAAAAACCTGTGAGCTTCCTCTCCTGGACTCCCTGGGACTCCACTGAGAGCCTCTACAGCTGGCGGCCAGGGGTTTCAAAGGCCACCCCAGCTGGGTGGATTAGAACAACAGATCTCCCTGACTGAGCGGAGTTGGCTGCCCCGGCGGAAGGCAAGTTGCAACATCTGCGAGCAGAGTCAGGCACACGCCCCTTAGCTTTTCAGTCTAGCCCTGGGCTCCACAGCGTCCCTGGCTCTCCGTCACCGTCTTCCTTCTCAGACGGACCTTGGACAGGAATCTCTGCAGTCCACTGGTAAAGCGTGGCTGCCCATGCGGCCCGACGCATGGGATTGCTGCCCGGGGAAGAGGCCACGGTAAGGCATGTCAGTTCTCTGGTGTATGGCCCTGCCCCACCGCTTGCTTCTGTGGGTCACAGCAAGTCCACCTGGCACAGCCTGCAGCCAAGGAGAAGCTCACTCCGGTATTAGAAGCGATTAGGGAATTGGTCAGGATTTGAGTGCGCAGCAGAGAGAAGATTAAGGTTTGGGGGGGGGGGAGGAAAGCTGTCGTTGCCTGGGGCCCTTGCACCTGGGTGGTTTGCTGCCTCCACTGCGTGCCAGGACTGGAGCGCGGGTTCACAGCCGGCTGCCAGGCTTCCAGTGCACAGCCTGCTGGGAGCCTGGCCCTATAGGGAAGGTATGGTATTTCCAGGATGCCTTGCTGCTAGCTCAGGTGCCTAGAGACCACAGTCATTTAAAATGTATGTACTTTGGGTAGAGAAGAGGACAGCTGGTTTCTCTAAACTTGTTCTGCTGTATCACTTGGTCCCTAATTTGTAAACTTTTCTTCAGAGTCTTTTTGCCTCAGAGTTCACTCTCTTTGGGCCATAGTTGAAAATGTTCTTTTCTGGGTTCAAGAGACAATTTAGAGTGCTTTTGATCAAATTAAAGTCAAGTTAACTTAGTGCTGCTTTGGATGATTAATTATGTTACTTGTAAAAACCTTATTTGGAGGTGAGCTTTGGCCCGAGCATTGGGGGGGCGGGGGGCTGTTCTAGCTCTCTTTGACCCCCCTCCTCCATTTTTTTCTCTTCTTAATTCTCTGTTCTTTGATCTGCATTTAACTGGTATTGAACGAATCTCTGAGCTGGGGTGTGTTTCCAGCAATTGAGCACTGCGTGCCAGTAGAGAAATTATTGCAGAGTTAGCCAGCTCCTCTGGTATTCTCAACTGGAACATGGTCATCAGGCTGCAAGAGAGATTAGGAGGGAATAAGAATGGTATGGTTTGATTTATTATTATGATTATGATTATGATTATTATTATCATTTTAAAGGTTTTTTTTTAAGTAATCTCTATACCCAACGGGGGGCTTGAACTCACAACCCCGAGATCAAGAGTCTCATGCTCCACTGACTGAGCCTGCCAGGCACCCTTGATTTATGATTATTTTTTGATAGAACATTCCAAATATGTCAGTAACCATTACTTCTCAATGTAGACAGATTCTGTTTATGCTGCTGATGGCAGTGGGTGGGGTGATGGGCTGAGCGAAGCTGTTTGGTGTGTCTGGCCAGCCTGGGACTGGACTCTGGTCCTGCTCGCCTAATAGTTAAGTAACCACCCCACCCCCTACCACCACCTTATGGGGGACTGGATGTCTCCTGGCTATATTGACTTGCCTGTTCCTTTTCTAACCATGAAGCCAGACCTCCCCTACATATAGATGACTTTTATCCTCTGTGCTCTTGGAGCCAAGCACTTTCCCAGTGATGATAGCATCCAGGGCCTTCAGGAGATTTAGAGGGATCTCAGAAGATCTTGGTTCAGGACAGTTTGTAGAGAGGGTCCTGAGCCTGATGTCACCACTCTTCATTTCCAGCTGCCCAGAAAGCATAAGGGGGACAGTCTTGTGTCTTCCAAAGCCAGACCTAAGAGCAGAAGGGGAGGCACATTCCCTGTCCCCTGTCCTCTGTGTGGTTCCTAAGCTTCTGCTACTACATCTCCCTTTACTGGGGACAGTAGGAAACATCTCGTCTGGGTCATGGGGCCCTCTAGGAGGCCTGCAGGGTATGACTGAGGTCAGACTTGGGTTTGGTTTCTACCTCTTAGCTCTATGACCTTGGACAAGCTTTATTGGCTTTCTGAGCTTGCCTCCTCCTTTGTGAAAGGAGCATAGTCAGAACTGCCTTGTAAGACCATGGGGACTGCCTGTTCTGTAGCAGTGTTGGAAGACGTGACGCTGCTGAGGGAGGCTGCGGTGGTCCTGGAACCCTCCTTCCCTGCCTCCTCACAGAGTGCTGCCGTCTACTTCCTACTACTGGTCACAGTAATCCTGCTCAGATACTTTTGCCCTGAAGGTCACTGGGCTGGCCTGGGCTCCTTGCTGTTCTCAGTGGAGAGGGTTGGTGTCCTGCAGGGTCGGGAGAGTGGTTTCCCTTTGGGACCTGGATGATGGCAATGTTGATCAGCTACCACTGATTGAACCCCTTTCATGCTGTTCTGTGTGTTTTATATGTGCTCTCACTCAAATCCCATCCTCCCTGTGACACTCTGAGGCTGATGTTATCACAGCCATTTTACAGAAAAGGAAACTGAGGCCGAGAGACTTGAAGTACCTTACAGTTCACAGCTGGAAAGTAACAGTGCCCCTGGATTTGTGGCAGGGTCTGATCCTCATGAAACCTATGCCCTCCCCTACCACCTCCCCATGCTGGCAACAGAGTGTATCTGTCCCCTCCTCAGTGGTATCAGAGGAGGGCACAGCGAGCAGTGTCCCCTCTAGGGGATGGTCCTAGGTAGCTGTGCAGGACTTAAGAACCCCATTCCTTCCCTACCACCGTGTTACCACACTTGCCACGCACATGTCATTGTTCATTGCTGTATCCCAAGTACCTCACTTGGCACATGGTTGGTGTTCAAGAGATATATTTTACTTGACTGAATGAATATATCCTGACTTTTGCCATTAAAATATCACAACTACTTTGAAATTGTTGTGTGAACATATACAAACACGATGATATAAATATGGCAAAATGTTCTTTGTTGAATCTACATGATGGGTATTTGAGGTGCTCGTTTTCTCATTCTTTCAACTTTTGTGTATGTTTGAAATTTTCCATAGTAAAACTTATTTTGAGTTTAAAATTCCTATATTATTCAATTCCTATCGTTATCTTCCTTGTAAATATACACTCGCATAACCCCCTGATATTCCACTGTGTTTAACCAGTTCCCACTGTTGAATATTTAACTGGGTCTTTCTTTCTATTTCTACTCCACAGGATAATTTTTCTATTTCTTCTGCTATAAATAATGTGCTTAGCCTTCTTAGATATAAATTTTGTGCTGCATCTCTGATTCTTGCCTAATAATACATTTTCTAAATGGAGGCTTTCTGGGAGGAGAGATAGACTTTTTTTTTTTTTTCTCCAGAATCTCTCTGCCAAATTGCTTTCTGGAGAGATCACACCAATTTACATTCCCCCCAGGAGGGTGTGAGTGAAACACCTTACCACAGTCTTCCCGGCACTTCATGTTATCTTGTTTTTTAAATGCCTGTTTGGTCAATTTTTGAAAAAGAAGATAGGTTGTTCTTAATTTGTGCTCTTGCATTCTTACTGAGACCAGGCAGTATCCATTTGTTCAGTGGTCATTCGGTGTCTTCAGTGAGCCACCCACATCATAGCCTCTGCCCGTTTATCTGCTGGGCTGTTTTCTTCTCAGATGTAAAGTATTCCAGTCCTTTGTTTTTGTTGCAAACACTTGTTCCCAGACTACCATCCATCTTCTAATGTTGTTGATGGTATATTTTTTGTTTGTTTGTTTTTAATTTAAATTCAAGTCAGTTAACGTACAGTATAGTCTTCCCTTCAGGAGTAGAACCCAGTGATTCATCTCTTATGTATGACACCCAGTGCTCATCCTGAAAAGTGCCCTCCTTAATGCCCGTCACCCATTTAACCCATCCTCCCACCAACTTCCCCTCCAGCAACCCTCAGTTTATTCTCTGTACTTAAGAATCTCTTATGGTTTGCCTCCCTCTCTTTTTTTAATCTTATTTTTCCTTCCCTTCCCCTATGTTCATCTGTTGAGGTTCTCAAATTCCACATATGAGTGAAATCATATATCTGTCTTTCTCTGTTTCGCTTAGCATACTATGCTATAGTTCCATCCATGTTGTTGCAAACAGCAAGATTTCATCGTTTTTCATTGCTGAGTAATATTCCATTGTATATATAAACCACACCTTTATCCATTTATCAGTTGCTGGACATTTGTTTGACATGCAGAAAAATCTTAATTTTATATGTGATATGCTAACGCTGTCTACTTTTTCACTTGTTACCCCAACCTCAGACCCTTTTTCCACCAGCCAACTGACTGCTTACAGGAGGCAAGAGAGCCAGTGGTTAAGGGTAGGAGCCCTGGCACCAGACTCCTGGTGGTTCAAATGCCAGTTCTGGCCCCTACTAAACGCCATGACCTTGGGCAAATTTCTTAATCTCATTGTGCCTCAGTTTCTAATCTATGAAATGGGGATGATAAGATTATCTGCCTCATAGTGTTGTGAGGAGCAAATGAGTTGTTATTTAAAAGTGCTTAGCATAGTTCCTGATAGATAGTGCTACATAAGTTTTGCTTCTACTGTTATCTACTGCCGTGAGCCTGTGAATCTTACCATTTGGAAAGGATTTTGTTTGCAAAATTAATACATTTTCAGCAAAAGAGAAAGCTAGGTTTGTCAAGCAGGGGATGTGCCCTGTCACAAACAAACCTAAGTCTTTGTTACTTTAACTTGAGCTTCAGAAGACACATGCCTACTTACTTTATTGTTGTTAAATGTTGTTAAACTTACACCAACTAATTACATGCCCCAGATACCACTGTTCCATGGCAAGTAAGACGTGGTCCCCAACCTTGAGTTGTTCCAGCCTGGTGAGGCTCCCACCTGGACTTGGAACCTTGAGCAGGGATACTTAAGACGTTATTCCACCTGGTGCCCGTGGGTATCAGTGACTTTGACTGGGGTCTGACCGCCCAGCTTCTTCTCAGCTGCTGCTTGTTCTCCCAGCCTTGTCCTCCAGTCTTTCCTGTGCATTTGGGGAACTCCTCCTCCCCCATCTTTCCCACAAATCCCTTCTCTACTTATGAGAACCCCTGAGTCTCTTTCTGTTGCTTCCCACCAAGATCTGAGATTCACACCTGTTACCAATTCCACTAAGGAAGTCCCTTTGTTCCTGCTAACATGCCAGTCCCCATCTACATCCTGTCCTGTCCCACCTGGGCCCTGTGCCAGGAGCCGGGAGCCTGAGGTATTCTTGCCAGTGATGCCATCATTTTGCTTTGTCTCTTTGGGCTAGTGACTTACCCTCTCTGGGCTCAGTTATAAACAGAAGAATTTGCCTGAATAATCTTAGAATGTTCCCTTCCCTAATGTTCTGTGACCTTCGAGGCTTTCCACAATCTAGTCCCTAGATGTGGGATGTCCTCCCTAGATGTGCTTCCTTCTCTCCATTCATCTGTTCACTTTCACCTCACTTCACCTCGGCCGGGATTCTTGCTGTTTTAACCCCAACTCTTTCCTTTCTGGGAATATGGATCCTGTTTTTCTTTAGCCTGTGAACTCTCATAGATCACGCAAAAGCAGCTTTTACTTTCTGCCATGAGTGCCTGATGTACTTGTTAATCCTGAAGGGCCAATGACTATTAACTACTGATTTTAGATGTCAGTTGTAGAAATGCTGAGATCAGCTGGTCTCTCCATTCTTATCCTACCTGCCCCTTTCCTAGAAGTTCTCCATTGGGTTCTGAGGAGGCCAGCATGTGGTCCTGGTGCTGGTGTCTGGGCCAGGCTGGGACTTACCCTGGCAGCCTTGCGTGTGGAGCACACAGAGCTTCTCATTCCCAGAGAGGAGCTCTAACAGACCCTGACGTAACGGGGTGCCTGTTCCCCACAGAACCCACGACACAGGGGCCCCACCAGCACACTGGGAATGCTCGCCACGCATAGGGATGAGGGCCTATACTTTGTCTCATCTGACCTGGTCTTCCTTCCTGTTTGCAGACCATGGGGGATGTGAAGCTGGCTGCCTCAACACAGGTTTCCAAAACCTCCATCAGTGTGGATCACTCGAGAGTCGGTTCCATGCCCCTGACCGAGGCCCCTGCTTTCATTGTGCCCCCTCGGAACCTCTGCATCAGAGAAGGAGCCACCGCCAAGTTTGAAGGGAGGGTAAGAAGCATGGCTGGAGGGGAGGCTGGAGAAGAGATGGGCAAGGTCATCACTGCTTCTCGAGCCCTTTCCTCAGCAGACTGGATCTGGCGGAAGGCCTGGTTTTCTTTGGACCCACACATAAAGTGAATGTATTTCAGTTTGACCGACTTCTTTTGTTTATGATTGACTTTGGTCTGTGTCAGACAGCTCAAGGGTGGGAAGTGGCACTGAGATGTTTTGCTGTTAATGTAGGTCATTACATTATGTGCTGCCTAATTATAGAAGATGACATGGGCTGGTGGCAGGAACCATACAGCTTGGGTTTAAATATGTGTCCTCAAATCTGGACAGCTGAGAACCGACTGTAGCTTTTCTTTCACTTTCTTCTTCAAAGGAGTATTTCATTAACTAGCCCTCTCATGTGTCGTCTTGGCACATCCAGAATAGTGGGGTGGAAGATAAGACCCCTTATCAGTTTGGTCCCCTTGTGCTAATTAATATTGGTCTCTTACTCTTACTGGGCCTCCATTTCTTCTGCAAATGGGCGTGATAATTCCTTGCCCACCTTGTACTAGAAAGGAGAAGAAGAAGATGAGGACATTGAAGAGTAGCTGTGAGAGTCCTGAGGTTATTATGCCTGAGTGAAGGGACCTGTGGTGAGCTGCTGGCTCAGGCCTCCAGGACGTCAAATTATCCACCTGACATGGAGATGCATGTGCAAGTCAGGAATGTTTGCAAGTAATATTTGTCCTGGGATTAAACGTGGGGAATCTACCCCAGGAAACACTTTAGAGGCTAGAAGGCTTTGATTGAGCAAAAGACAGCTGAGGTGATGAGAAATTCATAGGTTGCGTTATAAATCTACAATTTAAGAGCAGGCTCCTATGTGCTTGTGGGAAGGATGGGGTCAAGTGCATCACCGTCCCAGATGACACCGGACCTTGCCTTTGTTTAAGCACTAGGTCTGGCTTTGTGCAGGATGGCCCTCACCATCTGGAGAGTGTGCAGGGTGCCCTGGGATGGACGCTTTGCATGGGCCCTGTGGTTAAGACTGTTTGCCAGTGAATCTGACCTTCCCCCTGAAGAAGATCATGGGGGAATGTTGGTGATGCTGCTGAGGGTTCGGTTTCTTCTTTCTGGGCCCCTGCTGGAATGAGAGATCTTTTCTGTTGCCCTGACTGCGGGCCCTGCATCCCCACAGCTGGCAGGAAAGAAACAACAGAAGAATCCCTGGGGATTTAGAAATGGCTTAAAGCCATGAAAAGGAGTGACATACTGATACACGCTGCAATGTGGATGCACATTGAGAAGATTATGCTAAGTGAGACAAGCCAGGCACAAAAAAAGATCACATGGTGAATGTCCTCGTGGGTATGAGATGTCCAGAATAGGCAAACCTATCATAGATCTGTGGTCGTTGGGGGTCAGGGGGGAGTGGGGAGGGACTGCTAATAGGTAGAGGGTTTCTGTTGGAGATGATGGAGGTGTTCTGGAATTAGATCATGATGGTGGCTGTTCCACTTTGTGAATGTGTTCTAAAACACTGACTTTATACTTAAAAAACAAAATATAAAAAATGAACTTGAAAAATAGCTTAGCAAACTGATCTCACCTCCAATACCTACACTCCTGCCCAACTGCCTCTGAGAGATGAACTCCTCCTCAAATTCAGGCAGACATGGAGAGGAAGAGAGGACTTAGCTTCCTTTATACGTGGTGGTGCTTCTGCTTCCTTTGCTGCCTTTGGAAGCCATGAAGGAACCAGGCCCTTGAGTTACTTGATTTGGAACCTTTGTGGAATGAGTGCTGACCCAGGAATCGGCACACTGAGTTCTTTGTTGCTTGGTCATCCTTCGGTTGGCTTTATACATTCTGTGGACCTGGTGGCTTTCCAGGTGGCTTTCATACATTCTGTGGACCAGATAGGTTTCCCTATCTGAGAAGAAACAACTAGCCTACAGGAGTGTGAAGAAAATGAGTTGAGGAAGAAAATGGTAAAACCACTTCATACAGTTAACAAGTGTAGGAATACAGTAGTATTTTTTTAAATGAGGTGAAATTCATGCATCATAAATTTAACTATCATAAAGTAAACAATTCAGTGGATTTAATGCATTCACATTGTAGACTGCAGTATTCTTGTATAGCATTCTCTATTTGAAATTTTTATTTTGCTAATGTTGATGAAACTTGACTTTCTTTTTATTAAAATTTTTTTTTTATGTTTATTTTTGAGAGAGAGAAAGAGAGTGCGTGTGAGCAGGGGAGGGGCGGAGAGAGAGGGAGACACAGAATCGGAAGCAGGCTCCAGGCTGTCAGCAGAAAGCCTGATGCAGGGCTTGAACCCACAAACTGTGAGATCATAACCTGAGCCGGAGCCAAACATTTAACTGACTGAGCCACCCAGGCACCCCGAAAGTTGACTTTCTATATTACATGTGGACTATATGTCAAAATGAATGTTTTCCTTAAAAGTCAGCCTGCACAGCTACTTTACCCCTTCCAACCTGCCTGGAATTAACACAGAACACCTTGCAGGCATGTGATGGATAGTGGACACAGAAGGAAGACAATTCCAGAGAGATCTTAGATGGAGTGTCTGGCTCCATCTGAGAGCTTGCATATGGAAAGGCAGAGGGAGAGGCTGTCATAGAAAGCACTCTGAAACTAACATGCTGCAAGTGTGTGTAATCTCCATAGCAAAGGGCACAGAGGGATGTTTTGCATCAAGGAAGAACCACCTCAAAAGATTACAGAATGAGGATGCTGGTTGTTTTGCTAGCAGAGATGGGAATAGGGAGTGTTACTGACCTGATGCCCTCAGAGAAGGAAGAGGTAAGGTGGTGTGGGCCTGGAGTGGCGTTGGGCTTTGAGCAGGAGTTGCTAGTTATAAAAGACTGAGCAGGGTTACCCACTGAGTGTGGTCAGTGGTTCTCTGCCTCCAGGGCATGTTACTTTTCACTGCTGCAGCCACTAGACCCTGCCTGCATCGGACCTCTCCCTCCAGGAGCTAGGGTGCATCCTGTTCTAGATGCCCATTCTGCACAAACCGGTCCTGGTGTCTGTCACAGCCGCCTTGGGAATCTCTGCTCTTCAGTACCTGGGCTCTGGCAGAATCTCTTATGAGTGAGTGACTTTTTAAAATTAAGCTTCTTCTCAGGTCCAGGCTGGTGCCCATCGCAGCAGGCATGAACCCCCCCCTCTCGTAGTGGCAGTCCCTAAGAGCTCCATCCACTCCCCTCTTTAAAGTTGCCACCACCAGCTCGAGTCCTAAAGCCTGGCATGGAAAGTGCCGGGATGTCCCAGCTTCTTCAGCTCAGGGCACAAGGACCCTCCCATCACTTCAGGGAAACACCGTGGACACCAGGATGTGAGAAAGTTATAAAGGTTTGCTTCCTGCTGCCTTCTGAAGCTGGTAATTAGAAGTTGGTTCAAACTTGTACTTTTTCGTCGTATTCCTGAAAGAGAGAAATTTGTTGCTACCCTGCCCTCACTTCCTTGTTATACCTATATTTAGGCCAAGGATTTAATGAATGCTTTCCTCCAATAAAGCCCCTCTTTCTATTAAGAAGATTTGGTTGACATGAAGGTAGGACCATAGGTGCTCCTGGGGCTTATATCTTTTGAGAAGCTCCAAACTATGAGATGTTCAGCTCTGTAGGTCTCAGTACCTCCCATCCATTAGGGCTTTTGCTCTTTATGGCTGACCCATTACCAATTCCCTTTGCCCTTGATCTTTTCTACTCTAGAAGCTACTGTAGAGGCTTCCTTTGCAGCTAGAGGTGGCTCAGTGACACATTCTGGCTGAAGTTGGCTAGGAAACTTCTGGGAAAGCTCTTGCTTTTCATTCTTTTTTTTTTTTTAACAGGTTTATTTTATTATTATTATTTTGTGCATATGTCCACACCAGAGCAGGAGAGGGGCAGAGGAAGAGGGAGAGAGAATCCCAAGCAGGCTCCATGCCCAGTGCAGAACCCAAAGTGGGGCTTGATTTCATGACCATGAGATCATGACCTGAGCCAAAAATCAAGAATCGGATACTTAACCAACTGAGTCACCCAGGCGCCCTATTATTATTATTATCATTATTATCATTATTAGTTTGCTTTTCTGATTAAAAAAAATCACTGGTGCTCTCATGTTCCACCTCTTCTCTGCCTCCTGCCTTGAATGCAAGTATGATGCCTGATGCTCAGCAGCCATATTGAAACCATGAGGCAACAAATCAGAACACTGAGGATTGGTTGGGTTGGGCATAGGATGGGGATACAGCGGTGGGGGAGCATAATGACCAGCAACTAAGAGACAAAAAGTCCCAAGGCTTAAACACTTTATTAGATAGGATCTTTGACTGTGGTTATTCACACAAGAAATTTTACAAAAACATATTCCTAACTGATAAACACCCAATGATGCATGTGGAGATACTCTGTCTTTAACTGATGGGAATAAATAAGGAAGAAGACATAGCACAGAGAAGAACTAAAAAACTCCTTCAGATCAGACAGAGAAAGACAAATAGTGTATGATCTCTCTTACATGTGGAATCTAAAAAAAAGAAAAACAAAACAAAACCCAAACTCATAGATACAGAGAACAGATTGGTGGTTGGCAGAGGTGGGGGTGGGGTGTGGGCAAAATGGGTAAAGGCAGAAATGTACAAAGTTACAGTTATAAAATAAATAAGTCATGGAGATGTCACGTACAGCATGGTGACTATAGTTAACAGTACTGTATTGTATATTTACAAGTTGCTAAGAGAGTAATCTTAAAAGTTCTCATCACAAGAAAAAAAAATTAAAACCGTGTGTCATGATGGATGTTAACTAGATTTACTGTGGTGATCATTTCACAATATATACTTATATCCAACCATTGGGTTATATACCTGAAACTAACATAATATTGTAGGTCAATTATATTGCAAGAAAAAAGGGATAAAAAAACCTCTTTAGATCCTTACCAAATTGACCAGTAGTGATGAGAGTATCTTATTCTGAGTTGAAGGTGGCCCTGCAGTTAACAGCATTCTAGAAGAATTCCTTCCTTCCTGACTGTAGCCTTTGGCCTGAACTGACAGGGTCTAGGATCTATGAGAGGAAGTCAGTCATATGGATTTAGGAGGTAAGTTAATATCATTTAACTGTTAATGACATTTTCTATAATATCATTCTAGAAAACCACTATTCAATCAGGGTCTACTGAGTAGGCCAAACCTGCCTACCTTTTAAAAAATTTTCTTGGCTCTGTCAACTGGAGACTATATTTTCGGAAACTCGTAAAGCTTTGGATCTCTATCTCTTCAGTACTACCTTTAGATCCAGGCAGTGAGCCCACATTCTAGAAACCCTGGCTCCTTCATCTGGCTGTACCCTCACCTCACAGCAGGGCATCTGTCTGCCCCAGGGATGTGCCCACTGGAGCCACACCATCCCCCATGTTCTGAGCACCCAGGCACCCAGGGTTCTCTACCCAATGACCCTGACCCCACTCCAATGCCTGTGTAGGCCTCTTCCCGTGAGAAGGCCTGCTGGGCCTGAATGGGGTGGTCAAGGGGAAGCTGCTTGCTTGGGGGAACAAGTCCGTAGACGAAATTCAGATGTGGGGCTCTGTTGTCCGCCCACGTGCATGGGGGACCCCCACAGCACAGGCTGCCGCGAGGGTGAGAACAGTAGTATCCCGGACTGTGCTGCTGGTGGTGAACCTCTCCGGGACCCCAGGCGCGGGGGCTTCCTTGGGCAGATAGCCAGGGCCCCACCAGTGCCAGGGGCTGACGGGAACCCTTCCAGCTGTCCTGTTGCCCATACAGGCAGCTGAAGTGCCGATGGACTGCTTCCCCCAGTACAGGGTCACATATGAAAGGAGCAAGCTGGTGGGGAAATATACTGAAATTACTGGAGATTTCTTCCCCTTCGCCCTGGAATTCATTCTTACCAGAAAAAGCAAACATGGTGATAAGCCCTGGCTGTGCCGTGAATCAAATGAGCTGATACTTCAGTGCCTCTTGAGAAGTCCAGCCCAAGTGAGGCTTTCATCCAAACTGAGGGTCTCTGTGTTTACTGAAGTGGGCTTCCAAATGAAGAGCCAGCCTGGCCTCATCAAGGCATGTTTATATTTAAGTCATGGAGGGAGGAGGAAGGGAACGGAGAAGTCCTGACCCACAAAAGCATGAATAATTCCTCAGTTTTCCACTTTAGCAATGGTAGTATCCAGCCCACATTAACTTCTTCCCAGTTTACTTCTTTTGGGTTTTTTTTTTATTAATTTTTTTTAATGTTTATTTTTGAGAGAGAGAGAGAGAGAGAGCGCGCGCGCGCGCGCGCATGAGTGGGGGAGGGGCAGAGAGAGAGGGAGACACAGAATCTGAAGCAGGCTCCAGGCTCCGAGCTGTCAGCACAGAGCCTGACACGGGGCTCGAACTCACGAGCCGTGAGATCATGACCTGAGCCGAAGTGGGACGCTCAATTGACTGAGCCACCCAGGCGCCGCCCCCCCCTTTTTTTTTAATTTAAATTTTAGTTAACATACAGTGCAGTATTGGTTTCGGGAGTGTAATTCAGTGATTTATCACTTACATACAACACCAAGTGCCCTCCTTATACCCATCACCCATCTAGCCCATCCCCCACCCACATCCCTCCATCAATCCTGTTTCTTCTCTTTTTACGGTTAAGAGTCTCTTGTGGTTTGTTTCCCTCTTTTCTTCCCCCCCCTTCCTATATGTTAACTGCTTTGTTTTTAAATTCCACATTTCCACATGTGAGTGAAATCGTGTAGTATTTGTCTTTCTCTGATTGACTTATTTCACTGGGCGTAATACCTTCTAGTTCCATCCACATCACTGCAAATGGCAAGGTTTCATTCTTTTTTTTTTTAATGTTTGTTTATTTTCGAAAGAGAGAGAGAGTGTGAGCAGGGGAGGGCCAGAGAGAGAGGGAGACACAGAAACCGAAGCAGGGTCCAGGCTCTGAGCTATCAGAACAGAGCCTGATGTGGGGCTCGAACTCACGAACTGTGAGATCATGACCTGAGCCAAAGTCAGATGCTTAACCGACTGAACCACCCAGGAACCCCAAGACTTCATTCTTTGTGATGGCTGAGTAATATTCTATTGTGTATGTGTATACACACACACACACACACACACACACACACACACACACTACATCTTCTTTATCCATTCATCAGTCAATGGACATTTGGGCTCTCTCCATAGTTTGGCTATTGTTGATAGTGCTGCTATAGACATCGGGGTGCATGTTCTCATGCAAATCTGTATCTTTGTATCCTTTGGGTAAATACCTGATAGAATCATTGCTGGATTGTAGTTCAGTTCTAACTCAGAAGTGCTTAACCACTTTGAGAAATTTGAGGGAAGTACCTGCTTTGTTCTGTGCTTTCTGTGCTTTGGAATCTTGACGTAGTTCTGGAGACAAATGTGTGTATATAAAACAGTAGGATATGACAGTGTATAATTAGAGGCTTGAAATAGTTCAACAAATTGCCTGTACTGTAGGAATTGAGAGGAGATTAAGGCAAAGTTTGCAGTGGCTTGGAAACCTGTTTCCCACTTTCTGACCCCTGGGCTTCCAGTTTGTCCTTCCACAGTGCAGGTCTGACCGTGTACCCCCTGCTGTGTGTCTCTGAGCCTTGTGTACAGCTCTTCAGCACTGCCTTAAAGGCCTTTGCCACCAGCTCCTAGGTCTCCAGCACTGTCCTGCTCTCCTCCCTTCCTCCTCCTAACATAGCCAGCCCTAGCCCTGCTCACCCAGCCCACAGCACACATAATGGGGACTTCGTTCTGCTTTCACTTTTATGGAGAAAGGATAAATAAGGAAAATATTTTATCTTCCCTGTCAATCTGGGGTTAGGAATGGGGCAGAGTGTGAAAGGAAGGGAAGTAGCATTTGTGGATACCCTGTGGGGCATGTAAAATGTCAGCCCCATTTTTTTGTTTTTTTTTTATAGAGGAAGAACTGGGGCCTCAGAGCAATTATAAAACTTGTTACGGTGATGTCAGTAAGTTATGGAGGCAGTACTTTTGGGTCTAAATATGGCATTTCTCATACTATATGATGCCATCCCTGTCACATGTCTCATCTGGTTTTTTGAACTCAGTGACTGTTTCTTATTCATCTTTGTGCCCCAGGAGTAACACAGTGCCTGGCACATGATAGGTGCTCAGTAAATGTTTGGTTCCCCCAAGAACCAAGTTGGTGGGGCCTAAGACTCTAGACTTCTTGCCAACTCAAGTTCATAGGGATTTTGTCTTATGTTTCTTATAGGGTCTTATCTCCCCTTATCCCATCCCAGTCCCTGTCTGGCCCTTCTAGACCCCTCACTGTTCACCCACACCCCTGCGTCCCTGCTCCTTTCCTTTCCTCAGGCCGTGCCTCTATCAAGAATGCCCTTTCTTGGGGCACCTGGGTGGCTCAGCCAGTTAAGTGTCAGACTCTTGGTTTCAGCTCAGGTCAGGATCTCACAGTTCGTGGGTTCGAGCCCTGCTGTGTCAGACTCTGCCCTGACGACAATGTGGAGCCTGCTTGGGATTCTCTGTTTCCCTCTCTCTGCCCCTCCCCCACTCGCTCTCTCACTCTCTCTCAAAATAAATAAACATTAAAAAAAATACTCTTTCTTCTCTTCTCCATCTCATCCAGAATAGGAGTCCAAATTAAATTCTGCCTCCTTCAGGCTACTCTCCTTAAGTGTGCTTTCTTTGTAAAGCATCTTATTAGAGTACAGAAGAACTGTGGCCATAGGATGTGGAATATTCCCAATAATCACATAAAATCATTTGTGAGTAATAACCACAGGAAAGAGTTGTCTTCTTTGGCCTTTTAAAAATGTATTATTTGTTAATCATATTTCTGCTTATAACCTTGTTATAGAGAAAAAAAAATTGTTTAATTGTTAAACTGTGAAAAATTCAAACAATGTAAGCAAGTTCCTTGCCTTGACCCTTACTTCTGTTCTCCAGAGGTAATCACTGTCAACAATTAGGGCATCCTTCCAGAAATGTTCTATGCACATAGAAGCGTGTATCTGCATTTGCTTTTATATTTACCAATGGGCCCATGTATGCATACCTATCTGCAACTTGGTCTTTTGACTTCACATCTTTTGACATTTATTTTTCACATTAGCACATAGATCTACCTCACAGATCTAAACATGAACTTTCTAATACTCACTTGCTCCCTCTCTGAATTTCTGTAATGCTCACATGTATGATTCATCTTTACCTTTATCAGTTTACAGTTTTATCAGTTATTGTTTATTGTCTTTTGTTTCCTCAGTGAGAATGAGTTGCCCAAGGTCTAGAGCGATATTATCCAGTAGGGTGGCCACTAGCCACATGTGGCTATTTCAGTTTAGGTTAAGATTAATTAAAATTAAATAAAATTTTAAATTCAGTTCCTCAGCCACTGCAATCACATTTTAAGTGCTCAGTATGCACACAGGGCTACTAGCTACTTTGTTGGGCCACACAGATTATTGAACATTTCTGTCATTGCAGAAAGTGCTGTTCGACAGGGCTGGTCGAGACCACTCTTACATTTAATTCAGTTCCCATAAACCAGAGACCCAGAGCCAGAAGAGATCTTAAAAATAGTTGTTCCTAAATGAATAAATAAATAAAAATAGTTGTTCCATTTACATTAGAGATAAGACATTAAATTCTTGAGCATTTATTTAGGGCATAAGATTCATTCGAAGAAAAATGTAATCTCTTCATGAAAGAATCTCTGTCTTCCATTTTCATTGAAGAAGGGTAATCTTACTATCTAGCAGACTTGAACATGCTCCCAAAGGTTCCCTGGCTGTCCATTTCAGGTGGCTCAGAAATTCTCAGGGCAAGGAGGCTGGCAGAGGGCTGCCTGGGTGTTACCGAGTTCCTGTAGTGTTCCACGGAAAGGCAGCAGAATGGGGCAAGTACGCTCAAACTACCGTTGTCAGCACGTAGCCACTTCTGGTTCAAAATGTCAGAACTGAACAGACTTACTGACTTCTCCTCCCCCCAAATAGGCCATTGAAATGAACAGATAGGGTTAAAAAGAGAATGAATTCTGAGCCGTACTGAGAACAGGGGTGGGAATGTGAGTGGGTGAGGGATTTTCTTGGGATTGCATGGAAGGCTGTATCAACACCTCCCGCCATAGCAGATGAGTGGTGAGGCTTCAGCAGTGAGAGCCACGTATGTGAAGTAAAACCATGCAGAGATTAGGAGTGGGCTGTAGGACAGAGGTCCGGGTGACTAAAGGATGTTTTACTTAATATCCATACAGAGAAAACTAAAGTTCTTAGTATGGATATTAGGATCTCAGAAGAATGTCTTTTTACTTTGCCTGCAGGTGAAATGGTTGGATGTGCTATCTGTCTAGTTGCTCTGTGCCCGAACTTTCTAAGTAAAGCCTGCCAGTAGGTGTGCCCCACTCAGGAGCACTGAACTCACAGGCCCCTCATCTGGGGAGACAGGACTATACCCAAGGAATGGAAAACCTACACCAGCTACCTACATTTGGAAACTAGTTCTTCAGTTATAGATTGTGAACAGTTCATTCATGGCCACCAGATGTTTGAAGAAAATATTTATACAATAGAATATTGTTATCAAAAAAAATTGCCCTGTTTTCAAAATCAACCCATAGACAAAGCTCAAAAGTGTTAGTTATAGTCACAGAATAGAAAGTAAACTCCGTGAGCTCTGCAAAGCCGAAAGTAAAGGGATCATGAGTGGTAAGATAGGGGCAGGAAAAGAGAGGAAGAGAAAACTCTAAGGACACTAATGTCCTCATCTGACATTACTTCTTATCTGAGAAGTGAGGAGATACCATCTAAAGCAGATGGATCAAAAAATAAGTCTGAGGGGTGCCTAGGTAGCTCAGTCAGTTAAGCGACTGACTTTGGCTCAGGTCATGATCTCGTGGTTTGTGAGTTCGAGCCCCATGTCGGGCTCTGTGCTGACAGCTCAGAGCCTGGAGTCTGCTTCAGATTCTGTGTCTCCCTCTTTCTCTGCCCCTCCCCCACTCGTGTTCTGTCTCTCTTTCAAAAATAAATAAACATTAAAAAAAACCAAAAAAAAAAAATAAGTTTGAGTATATGACTTAAAACCATAATACCAGAGGTAAAAAATGGTCAGCCAGTTGGCCATATTCGGCACACAGACCTTTTGTGTTTGGCCAGTGGTGTTCTCAAAAACTTTGAGCTAAGATTTACAAATGGAAAGCTTACACATCCAATTAATTTCTGAATGGCTTTGTTCAAAAAGTAAGCTTTGGCAGTGCTTCCACGTAGCAGCATTTGGGCAGTGGGTGTTACCGCCTGCATCCAAGGGTGTCTTTGCCGGGTTGCTACAGTCCTCCCCATCCCTAGCCATGTCCCAGCACATGGACAAGAGTCTGTTGCCAGTTGTGACTTTGCCTTTTCCCTAGCCACGTTCGTGTTAATAGTGGGAGAGCAAAAGGTAGGCAGGGAGGGGCCCTCATGACACCTCTTGTCCACCCACTCCCTGTGCTTGTGTGTTCTGACCAGACTCCATAAGCATTTGAGTTTGTGATCTTGTCATCAATGTCCAATAGAAGATCTAACAGTCAAAACAAGACTGGCAAGGGGGAGGCAGTGTAAGTCAGTGGAATTCCTCATCATTCTGAGTGGGAATTCACTAAATGCTACCTAAATTCCTTAATCAAGAAATAGACACAGGATACTATCTAGAATTACAGATAAGAATGATAATAGAAAGATGATTTCACTGCTTATATCTGGAAAGTGATAGTATTGCAGGGAGGGGAAAGAGCGAAGGGGAAAGAAAACTTTTTGCCCTCAACTTTCACCTTTTATCTTATGTATGTTCTTATTGCTTGAATTTTTAAACGATAGATAGGAATTACTTCTGAAGTTTCTAAAAACTACAATGAAATTGCCTAGGTATATCTATCTGAGCTCAGCATCCAGATTCCACTTAAAAAATGGTCATAGATGAATACACAATTTATATCAAAAGAAACAGGTAGGGGTGTCTGGGTGGCTCAGTCAGTTAAGCATCTGACTTCAGCTTAGGTCCTCATCTCACAGCTTGTGGGTTCAAGCCCTGCATTGGGCTCTGTGCTGACAGTTCAGAACCTGGAGCCTGCTTCGGATTCTGTGTCTCCCTCTCTCTCTGCCCCTCTCTCACTCACACTCTGTCTCTCTCTCTCTCTCAAAAATAAGTAAACATTTTTTATTTATTTAAAAAATGTTTTTAAATTTAATGTTTATTTTTTTGAGGTGGAGGGAGGGGCAGAGAGAGACAGAGACAACAGAATCTGAAGCAAGCTCCAGGGTCTGAGCTGTTAGCACAGAGCCTAACGCAGGGCTTGAAATCACGAGCCATGAGATCATGACCTGAGTCAAAGTCGGATGCTTAACTGATTGAGCCACCCAAGTGCCCCAAAAATAAATAAACATTTGAAAACAATTAAAAAAATCGTGTCTTTATTTTTTAAATTTCACAGTGGTAGTTTACCTATCAGGGAGAAATAGAGAAGGCTGGTGCTATCTGGATGCATCTGTCTCCTTACTAAGGAGGCTTTTAGGCACCTATTATTTTAACATGTTTCCAATTATCTTGACTTGAAATGGAAGCAAGATTCTGTGGCAAAATGAGCCATGAGAGATGGAGAGACCAAATTAGGCTCTTCTTACTCTGTGTGCTCACGGTGGCCCAAAGGGCAAGGTATGAAGTGCCAGGTTTGGCATTCATCAGTGCAGAGGCATAGGAGACATCAGTGTGGCCTGGCATAGATAGTTTCTGCAGGACCCAAGATGTTCACATTCCTTATAACATGCAACTTCCTTCCAACTTTAAATTAATAACTGAGATGCTACTTTTTAAAAAGTTGGCAAACATGAGTTGAGTTTCTTCTGTGCCCTGGACACCAGGACTACACAGAAAAATAGAATGTGATCCCCATGATCAGCAGCCTTGCAACTAATGGATTATCAATTTTGGTTACAGAAAATTAGACTTCTCCTCTCTGAAGCCTCTTCCAGCTCACTGTGTTCTTTTCCATTGCCACGTTCTAAAAGGGTTATATTCTGCACTCTGCAATTTAGAATGTAATTAGATGATTAACATAACATGTTTGGAAAGAACACTGGACTTGGGTTCTCATTTCTATGAAGTTGCCTTAAAACTTTCAACAAACCACTCAACCTCCCTGAGTCTCAGATCCCTTCGTATCAGATCACAAGTTTGGTGTCCATTAGGCCCTTTGCGATCTGAAATTCAATGATTTGTATACTGTCATGTGTGTTCCCTACTTCATATATCAATTTTTAAAAAACACACCTCAGTCCCACCTCCTGGTAAGTGCCGAGTAAAGAAGGATTATTTGTTTGGCCTCTGGATTTTCTGAATTTTAATCACTTACATCATTAAAGTAATGTTCCGCTTTTATTTATGGTAGACTTCAAGTGTCTGGAGTTGATTCATTTAACTAATGTTTATTGAGCACTTTACTATGAGTCAGGGACTGTGTTAGTTTAGAACAGGAAGGGTTTAAGGAGGCTAGACCCTCATTTGTGAAGATTATAGTGTTTGGGATCTACAAATCAGATTGGGAGTTGGATCAAATAATCTTGACAGTTGTTCCCATCTTTAACATTTTATTATTTTATTCCATTCCAACAACTTGGTTTGGAGTTTTCTTTGTATTTTGTTTTGATCATGTCTTATTTTTTAGTTAAGATATAATGACATATAGCATATTAGTTTCAGGTACACAACATAATGATTCAATATTTGTGTATATTGCAAAATGATCACTACAGTAGGATTAGTTAACATCCATCACCATAAATAGTTACAACATTCCTTTTCTTGTGATGTGAACTTCTAAGATCCACTCTTCCTAACAACTTTCAAATATATAATATGGTATTATTAACTATGGTCACCATTCTATACATTACCTCCTGTGACTTACTTATTTTATAACTGGAAGTTTGACTTCACCCATTTCACCCACCTCCCACCCCCTGCCTCTGGCAACCACCAGTCTGTCCTCTGTACCTGTGAACTCGTTTTTAGATTCTACATATAAGTGAGATCATATGGTATTTGTCTTTCTCTGCCTGACTTACTTCACTTAGCATAATGCCTTCAGGGTCTGTCTATGTTTTCACAAATGACAGGATTTCCTTTTTTATAGCTGGATGATATTCTCATATATGAGAATATATATATATGTATGTGTATACATACGTATATATACACACACACACACACACACATATATATGTATATATATATATGTGTGTGTGTATATATATATATATATATATATATATATATACACACATATATAGTATCTTCCCACTAGAGTCTGGACCCCACAAGAGTGCTGTCCAGATTCTACTCTGCTGCTACCAGGGAGCCCATCCTGCTTCTGGCCAGTTATTGTCTCCTCCCTTCTGAAGTCACCGGAGGTTTTCTCACATTGTATATCTTTGGCTTTATGTGCTTGTCACTGGAATGAGAGCCCCTTGAGGGTGATTTCCTACTCGTTTTGGTGCTCTCCACAGGATCTAGGATGGTGCTCTGCCCATGGTAGGTTTTCAGGTTTCAGTAAGGCCTGAGTAGATTGTGGCTAACAAGGATGGATTTAAATACACTGGGGCACTATAGTCACCTTGGTGATGCCCAGATGCCATCCTTTGCAACATCTTTGCTTGGCGATTTGCTGGTTATCATGGGGAGCTGGCTTCTCTTAGGACCAGGGTGACAGTAGGAGGGCTGGGCTGGCATTCAGGTGCCTGGGTCTTTACTTCTAAGTCTCTCTGGCCCCCGAGCTTTAGTTTCCTCATCTATGAATGAGGAGATAAGACCAAATGACTCTCATGCTTCTTCCTGCTGTAATAGTCCATGATTACATCAAGATAAAATTTAAATGAGGTTTTAGGGTAGAGACCTAGTGGTTTCACTAGTGTGTCCGGTGTTCCATGAAGCTTTGACACTCAGGAAGGACAACTCCAATGGCTGGTGTACAGGTTAATTTAGTTCAGCAAACAGTAGTTATAGGTAGGATGTATACCTGGGATAAAAACATGACAGAGAGGACCAAGAGACTTTCCCTACATTCAAGGGATTCACATTCTCAAATCGCTGAGGCTGTGAATCTGCCCCTCCACGCCTACTCTACACACACCAGCCTTGAATGCCGGGATGCTGTCTGGGAAGGTAAGAAGTGAATTCTGATGTTGCATGTCAGACCTGAGAGCTCCTTCAAGTTTGAGCTCTGTGCCCTGCCCCTGCTCAAGAGCACATTGAAATGAAAGGGAGGGGGTGGGGGCTCAGTGACAGTGATTAGACACCTGTGTCCTCCTGACAGAGCTGTCTGAGTGGTGGTAAGGATGATGCCTCATTTTTTTCTCATCTGGTGGCGCACTGAGTCCCTGAGTGACTCCTAAGAGATGCAGGTCCATCCCTCTCAGAAGACTCCAGCAGGGTTTAGGGCAGGCCAAGGCAGCATGAGTAAGGTGGGGCCTGTTGGGTGCTGGTGTTTGAGATGGCAGGCACAGGCTTGGGAGGCAGGGCTGCCTGTGAAATGTGAAGGACTTGGCAAGCTCAGCCCCAAACCCTGGGAAGCCTGACAGGGGAGTAAAAAATGAGACTGGGAGAGTTGGAGCCAGGAAGGCAAGGAAAAGCAAATCAAATCTGGATCCTGATTTAAAAGGCATTAGGCTGAGCAGAGCCGGGCACCTGAACATACTTTCCACAGCCTGTCATGCAGGGCTTGCATCATCCGTGAGCAGTGAGGGGAGGTTGAGTCCGTGGGGACTGGTTCCCCCGGCTGCAGCCCCCACAAGCAGGCTGCTCAGAGGCAGACACCACTCCACAGAATACCAGAGGGCAGGGTGACCTGCCAAGGTTAAGTCCAGGAAGGAGAGGGGAGACACTGGTCTCTGGAAGTGGTGAACATAATGGCCCAGTGCCGGTCAGCCACACACACATATAACCAGTGCTGGCACTTGACTGATGACTTACTTGGGGCAAAGCTCTTTTATAATAAAGTCAGGTCAGCCACCACTACACTTCTACCTGCTCATTTCCAGCCAAGGTATGGTTATTGGAAGCTTGGGGTGAAATCTGGACATCTAGGTGCCTGAATCATTGATGGAGACACTGTGTAGAGTGGTTTCTTACAAGGGGTCCATCAGAACCTACTGGGGCACTTGAAGTCTCCCACACCTTATCCCAAGGGGGTGAGACCAAGAAATTTGCATCTGAACACATTCACATCCCATACAGGTTATTCTTTAAGCCGCCAAAGGGCGACCATTGGAAGCAAAGGTCATGACCTCAGGCTTTGCTTCATGTTGGGGAGCATGTGGGAATGGCCAAAGCAGTGGAAAAGGAGGTACAATTTTCCTTCTGGGAATGATGTATCTGACAATTGAGAAGGTGTTCTCTCTCTTTTTTTAAAAAAATGTTTATTTATTTTTGAGACAGAAAGAGCACAAGCTGGGAAGCTGCAAAGAGAGAAGGGGACATCCAAAAAAGCAGGCTCTGCACTGACAGCAGAGGGCCTGATGTGGGCCTCGAACTCACGAACCATGAAATCATGATCTGAACTGAAGTCAGATAGATGCTCAACCAACTGAGCCACCCAGGCTCTGTGAGAAGATGTTCTCCTAATTGATGGGCTGCGCAAGCACATGGTTGACTCATATAGATTAGTGGTTCTCACTGTACCTGCTTATCCACATGTATATACATTTAGTACATAAGCAGATACAGAGCATATCTGTGCCTTATACATAAAAAGGAAGATTTTTGCCTCTCCTCCCTAAACCCGATTTCACCTCCCTGGGGTGTACCCTCATACAAGATTAACTTTTATAATGGTTAGAATCTTCGACTGGGATGGAGTTAAGGGATCAGAAAAGAGCAAAGGGAAGATATGGGGTAAGAATAGCACACAGAGATGAGTGCTCTACAGTTTGTGTAGTTGCAAAAGATGGGCTACTAATTTGACTATAAGCTTCCTAAAAATCATGATCAGGCGCAAGAACCATTTTGTCCTCAAAAAGTAAACCAGTTTCAGGGTGCATGTGTGGCTTAGTCGGCTAAGCATCTGACTCTTGATTTCAGCTCAGGTCATGATCTCATGGTTCGTGAATTCAAGCCCCATGTTGAGCTCTGCACTGGCAATGCAGAGCCTGCTTGGGGTTCTCTCTCTCCCTCTCTCTTTGCCCCTCCCTCCCTCCCTCTCTCTTGCTCTCTCTCAAAATAAATAAATAAGCATTAAAAAAAAAAAAGTAAACTGGTTGCTCAGGAGGTGCCATCACAGGACATAAGTAGTAGGGGGTCTCGAGATGGTGTGTGCCTATGTATATGTACGTACTTATCCTTGTGCAAATAAGGGGAGCGATCTAGATTTTTAAAGCAGTGAGAGATGCTATTTGGGCAGAAGAATAGAGGACCCTGGCTCTGTCACAGTCCTCTCTCCTGTGATTCTCTCCTAAAACTCACCATGGTCATCTGCCCTGCCTTTTCCCAAACTGGCTCACCTGTTTTTCTTCACCTCATCTCCTTTGTGGCCCTGAGATCTCTCTGTTCTACATTCCTTCATGCTCCCTGAACCTCTCAGTGCCCCCAGTCAGGTGAGAGGTGTGGCCTCCAGAGGTAGAAGTTGTGGGGGAGGGGGGGTGCGGTAAGTAGACAGAACTCCCGCTGTGGCTGAAGGCCATCAGTGCCTCTGGGAGGCCTAGTTCACCTTGACTTCTTCTTCAGGAAGAAGTGGCCAGCCCTGTGCTCATAAGCATGTGCTTGCCAAGGCTCAAATGGCCATAAAATGTCGGGGCAGGACACAGAGAACCTCCGTGCATACCTTGTGCAATGGGGCCGTGGGAGGAGTAGAAAGACCATGGGCTTTGCAGCCAGGACATCTGGGTTTGAATTTCTTCTACTTAGTTCTCTAAGCTTCACAGATGAGCTGGGAATAATAATTCCCATTTCACAGCATGAGTGGGAGGGAGGGTTGATACAATAGAAGTGTGCCAGCACATAGTAGTTGCCTAATAAAATGATAGGCATTGTACCAGTAATATGATCAGGATCACTGGTCTGCCATAACACCACTCTAAAAGTCTTGTTCTAAGAATGTTTTAAAGTAAAAATATAATATGCTATTTAAGAACATTTAGAAAAGCAAAAGTAGAAAAAAGCTTAAAACTACTTACTCATCGTTCCACCTTGCTATATTATAATTTTGTTTGATGGTTCTTGTGTTTCTTTGTTAAGCTGGGGGTTTCTTTTGTTGTCAAGATAAGGATAACTATAGGATTTATAGGGGCAGGGGCCAGACTTGATTTTGAATTCAGTCCCATCCTTTTGTAGCTGTAACCTTGGGTAATTTGCTTAGTTACTCTGGAAGTCACTTTCCTATCTGTAAATAGGAATACTACTACCCATATTGTGGCATTGTTTAAAGAAAGTATATTTGCTGCATATGTCATATAAATAAGTGCTTAATCACTGATAGTCATAATTAAAATCATTCATACTGTTTTGTATCCTGCTTTTTTCACCCAACGCTTCGTTCTTCAAATCACTGTCAACATAATTTTAATGGTTAATATTCCATTAAATTCGACATACTACCATTTACTGAGACATTTCTCTACTGGTGGTTATTTAGATTATTTTTAATATTTCCTTTTACAAATTAAATTCTGATGAACATCTTTATATGAGGCTTTCAATGCCATATCCTGGGTTAGCTTAGTTTATAGCAGGGGGATTCGTGGAAGAAAGGCTTTGGGCATTTTTAAGTTCAAATGCTTTCCATTAGGCTAGTCTTCAGCTAGCACTGGCATCAGTGAGGGATGAGACAGCCCCAGTCTTTAGGACCCATCTGCTCCTGCATCTGTGTTGTGCACACTCTGTCCTCGTGGCATGCCCTTCCGCCAGCATCTTCCTGCCTCACCTCTCAGTCTGGTTCTTCCCCATCTCTGCCACACTTCTCTCTGAGCCAGAATCCTTCATTGGGCCTCAGTCTGCAACTGTCCTCTGGCTTCACCTCCTGGTGCTGGCTTCCCAGTCCTGGTTAATTTATCAGTTTATTAATTTATATCGTTAATTTATTCAGTCACAAAAGAAGGACATGGTGCTCAATTATGCTCTCAAGAATACTCCTGTGGGAGTTGGGGAAGGGGCACTGGTGAAAAATCTTGTCAAAAGACTAGGTGGTATTGGAATAGCTTTTTGATATCTGGAACCTTCTTGCCTGTGATCCTATTACTTCCCTGAAAGGCTACAGTGGAAAAAGCATGAATTTAGAGACCTTGTACAAATAACTTACCTGCTTTGACCTTCATTTTCCTTACCTGTAAAATTAGCATAGTAATGAGGACCTTCCAGGTCTATTGGGAGGATTAAGTGAAATGATGTGCACAGTGAGGTCAAACGCCCATCCCTTCCATCCTGTGTAGCAGGAGGAAGAGTGGAAGGCCTTGGAAGGCCTGTGCTGTTGTCTTTGTGACCCTGCAAAAGTGTTAGAACCCCAGCCTGACCTGCTTGTACGTTGCTTAGGAGAGGAGCTGAGAAGTGACAGGAAAAAGGTTTCGTGTGCAGTTCATGAGTTAAGAGAATATCACTTAATTGTGGGCTTGATGGAAAACATTATGTGAGGTTGGTTTAGATCTTTCCAGAGGTCTGCCAGCAACCTCAGAAGTGGAGCCTTATTGAAAACAGCTGGGGAGGAGGTTGGCGCCCAGCCTCTCCCTGCTTTTCCATGCCCCAGAGCTGTCTTGCTCTGTGGACAGAGCTCAGCCCCAGGACTCTGCCAAGGGCCCTGGCAGCCTCAGCTGGGGACAGGCGGTGGCTCTGCCCAGCTGCAGACTCCAGCTTAAAGGTTGAAACCAGTTAAACCAGAGAGGATTTGGCTAGGACTGCCAGTTAGTATTTCTTTCAGGGCTTGGAGTTAACCACTGACTTGAGTCCTTGCAGGATGAGTTAACTATTGTGAGGTTCTCTGGGCAGAGGCGAGGGCTGCCTGCTGGGCGAGTGGCACATGGACTCCATTGTCCTTTGAAGTCCTCTGAGCTGTCCTGCTGGGCTCCAGCTAGGGAATGAGGACGCTGTTCCAGGCACCCATGTGGAAGCCCTTCCCCACCCCCCCCTGCCCCGCCCACCGCTGTGAAGGGCCTTCCATGGAGCATGCTGCCTGCTCTGCTACAGCCAGAGCCCATTTGGTCTCATTCCAAATGGTCACCAGCCATGCTGACTTCAGCCGAATTTTCATAAAGGATGGGGTGTCATTCTCTCAGCCTTCCTTTCTGAGGGGACTCACAGCTAGTCTCTTTTTTTATTTAGTCTCATCAAAATGTGCTCCTAGCAAATTTGCATAATTTGAACCTAAGTTGTTCAACTTTTTTGGTTCTTTGAAAGTAGAATATATTCATTGTAAAAGTAAAAATTGAAAATACAGAAAACATGGAAAAGCAAATAATCCCACCACTAGAGATAATAGCTTTTACATTTTTGTAGATTTCCTACTAATTTTTTTCTTTTATAACAGGAAGAAAGTATGTGGTTATTAAATGGCATCTTATCCATATTAAATAACTATAGTTTGTAAGCTCCCTTTTTACTTATTATTTAATGAACATTTTCTTACATGCCTCAAGATTATAATTTTTAGCAATGTATATAGTATTTTACCTTCTTGTTGTATTGTAATTATTTTAAATAGACTGTATTAGGCTTTGGATTTCTAGTATTTAATCTTTTAAATAACTTAAACTTACATCCATTTTCCAGGACATCTTTGATAATTCCTAAGGCAGATAAGAGACTTAGTGAATCTTGTTAAGTCTTTTGATAGTTTTTTCCAAACTGTTAAGGTAGCCATATGCAATCAGCATGACTATGCTAATCTTATAAGAAAGAAAAATGAAGATCAGATTATTACCCTCACATCAGTAACATTTAAAAATTTAACTTTCCCCGACTCTCATAAGTATTAGTAATCACTTTAATTATTAACACACTTTAATCAAAGATATTACATTTTATTTTACATTTGCTTGCTGCCTTTAAATTAAACATTTCTTTGTATATTTGGCTGCCTCATGAACTTCTTGGTAATATCCTTTACTTTTCCCATTATGTGTTCTTTTTATTTAGACATAGAGACATTTTATATATGAAGAATCTCCACCTTTGTATTCTGTATATAATTTAGATATTTTTGGTTTGATTACCTTTTAATTCTGGTCATGGCTTTACTTTTGTACAAAGGTTTAAATTTATGTAGTCACATATCTTAAATTTTTTTTCACTATATGAAGTTTATTGTCAAATTGGTTTCCATACAACACCCAGTGCTCATCCCAAAAGGTGTCCTCCTCAATACCCATCACCCACCCTCCCCTCCCTCCCACCCCCCCATCAACCCTCAGTTTGTTCTCAGTTTTTAAGAGTCTCTTATGTTTTGGCTGTCTCGCACTCTAGCCTCTTTTTTTTTTTTTTTCCTTCCCCTCCCCCATGGGTTTCTGTTAAGTTTCTCAGGATCCACATAAGAGTGAAACCATATGGTATCTGTCTTTCTCTGTATGGCTTATTTCACTTAGCATCACACTCTCCAGTTCCATCCATGTTGCTACAAAGGGCCGTATTTCATTCTTTCTCATTGCCACGTAGTACTCCATTGTGTATATAAACCACAATTTCTTTATCCATTCATCAGTTGATGGACATTTAGGCTCTTTCCATAATTTGGCTATTGTTGAGAGTGCTGCTGTAAACATTGGGGTACAAGTGTCCCTATGCATCAGTACTCCTGTATCCCGTGGGTAAATTCCTAGCAGTGTTATTGCTGGGTCATAGGGTAGGTCTATTTTTAATTTTTTGAGGAACCTCCACACTGTTTTCCAGAGTGGCTGCACCAATTTGCATTCCCACCAACAGTGCAAGAGGGTTCCCGTTTCTCCACATCCTCTCCAGCATCTGTAGTCTCCTGACTTGTTCATTTTGGCCACTCTGACTGGCGTGAGGTGATATCTGAGTGTGGTTTTGATTTGTATTTCCCTGATGAGGAGCTATGTTGAGTATTCTTAAAATTTTTTTTAACGTTTATTCATTGTTTTGAGAGACAGAGAGAGCCAGAGCATGAGTGGAGGAGGGGCAGAGAGAGAGGGAGACATAGAATCCAAAGCAGGCTCCAGGCTCTGAGCTGTCAGTACAGAGCCCGACGTGGGGCTCGAACCCACAAACTGTGAGATCATGACCTGAGCCGAAGTCGGATGCTTAACTGACTGAGCCACCCAGGCACCCTTGTAGTTACATATCTTTATGGGTTCTGCCGTTAGTGTCAAGCTTGGGATCTCTAAGATTATATCTGCATTTCTTTTCTTTTTTTTTTTACTTTTAATATTTTATTTCAACCAAAATGGATGTTTCTATGTATAGTGTGAGGCAGGGATCTGACTAAGATTTTTTTCAAGTGATCCATATTTAATAATCCAATTTTTCCCATTAATTTGAAGCCACTTTTATCATATACTAAAGTCTCATGTGTAAAATTTGTTTTAGGATTTTCTGGACTATTTTACTAACCACTATGTATACTCTTGTATCAGAACCAAAATGGTTTTAATTATTATAGCTTTTTAACATTTCCATATCTAATAGCATAATCCCACTGATTACTTTGAAATCAAGGGCAAAGTACTTTTCATTATTGATTCAAAACATACGTTGTTTAGAAAGTTTTGAAACTGTCATTATATGGGAACTTTGCACTTACTAAGTTTATTCCTAGATGAAGTGTGTGTGTGTGTGTGTGTGTGTGTGTGTGTGTGTGTGTGAGTGTGTGTGTGTACTTTTTCTAACTGGTAATAGTTACTACATATGAAAACAGTCTTACTTTTTGAGTAGTTTATAACAGGATAAAGCCAATATCAGAGATATATGTGTAGACTTTAATGCTTTTATTATTGAACAAAAAAATACTAAAAATTAATGAACCATGCTTTCAACTCATAAAATCAAAGAATAGAACAAACTGAAGAAAAACAGAAGCAAGATATTTATATAGAAGAAGTAAGTTCATTATGAAGTAGGAAAATGATATTAATTAATAAATTTAAGGACTATTCTTGGAAATATGACATAGGTAAACCTAACCAGGCCAACCAAAGAAAAACACAAAATGTAGAAATGAGACTCTAACCACTGATCTGGAGTTGACAAAAATGACATTTTCATGTTTAACTTTGATAATACACTTGAAAATCTTGAAAGAAACAGATTTTTCGAAGAAAATAGGAGCTGCCAAAATTGACTAAAAAAGAAATTGAAAACGTGAAAAGTTTCGTGGAAGAAACTGGAAAGGTTGAGGAAATACATCCTGAAAAGATGCTAGACCAGATAGTTTCGTGAGTGAGTTTATGAAACCCTTCAAGGAATGCATCATTCTAAGCTCTGTATTTGTAGCACAAAGGTTATTTATGTTACAAATGGAATATTTCTTTCATGTCCTCTCTCACCTTAATGCATTCAGTTCCATTAAATTCTTAGAAAACTGGGACTTGGGTTGGAAGGTATCCCTGACTGACAACATCCCAGCCAGATGGTTCTCTAGCCTCCTTATGGACGCTTGTGCAGATGGGGATCTACCATGTTACATTTATGTTATCCCTCCTTGTATGAGCCTAAATCTGCCTGCCTACATGATGGACCCATATATCCCTGTTCGGTCCTCTGGAGCTGCACATCACAGAGAGTCTGTTAGATAAGAGCTCTTCATGTATTAAAAACAGATACGCTCTTATTTGGTGTGTTTTATTTCAGGCTAAGTATATCTACTTCCATCAGTTAATCTCTATGTTCCTTCAGTAAATTTCTGTTGAACACCTACAAGGTGCCAACAGGGCAGTGACCACTTTGCAGATCATGAGCCCCCTCATCAGTGTTCCATTAATGTGTGGCACTTGTATCTGGTGGTCAGGCTGAATGGGACTGCCTTCTCCTTATTTGGACACTGTGCTTTGTTAGTGGCTTGAGAGTGAGTAACATTTAGGAGACTTTGGCCCAGCTCCTTTTACATGTGAGCTACCGCCACCTCAGATTTTGCCTAGTTGAGGATTTAGAACCTTCACATGACTTGTTCTTTTTTCATTTCTATTTATTTGGACCTTTGGTCCTTTAGAATGTTGATTCTGTTAGCTAACATGTTATGCTCTGCAGCTCTCTGGGGGCCAGTATTGATGCCAACTTCAGTTCTCCTGAGCAGACTTGTGTAATCTTCATTCAAGTAATTAATAAAAATGTTGATGCAAGGGAGAAATATGGAGTCCTGGGACCTACCAAAGAGACTGTGTCATTAATTTAAAAATACATATTATTGATCACCTAGTGTGTGCCAAGCAGAGTGCTAGCAGTTGGTGATTCATCGGTGAACCAAACCATTATAGTTCTTTCTGGGGGCAGCAGATACAGCCTATTGCTGGGACAGATGAGAGTAACCATGCATAGAATGAATGATACAGTGTGATAAGACCCTGAAGGAAGAACACACAGTGCCATGAGAACATAACAGCATGGCCTCATTTGGGAAATCAAGAAAGGTGTCTCTGAAATGACACTTGAGCTGGGAGAGAAGAGAGATCAGCCAACCATCCATCCACTCAGTAGTGGATTTAGTAGTCATGCTGGGTATGGAGAGAACTTCAAAAGAGGTGTACTGTCTAGTTCCCCCTCTTGAGTAACTCACAGTCTTACAGGGAGTGGTGCCAAATGTGCCTGGAATAAACAAAATCATAACCTGTGTTAGTGGTAAAGGTGCTGTCATCCCAGATTGTTGTGAGCCATTCTGACTTAAAGTATTCTCACTTTTTCCAGTAAAGTCATCCAGCTATCCTTGGAGTTCCAATATTTTGATGTTGAAACTTTTATAACACCGACTCCTTTTTGCACCTGGAGGCTGCCCATAAATCACTTGTCAGATAATGTGTCCTGATTCTATGGAAAATATGGTCACCGTGCTTGCTGTGGGGCAGAAAGAAATATGAAAGGTGATGTAATGGCGATTGGTTGCCCCAGATTTTCTGAAATAGGCCTGATTTTAAACGGTCCGTTTTGAGATCAGATAACTGTCTGCTGGCTTTAAAAATGTAATCCCTGTAGATAATAGTGTAGGTGCAGGAAGTTGGGAGGTGGGGGAGCTCAGAGGGGGCTGGATAGTTGGAGAGGCTTTCTAGAGAGGGAGGGAGTGGTCCTAGGGGAGTGGCAGAGGGGAGGGATGGAGCATCTTGGACTTTCTCCTCACTTGGTTCTACTAGCCGTGCACATTGCTAGGGTGTCTGTCCTATTCACCTAGCAGTGTATGGTGTGTGCTTTTGAAAGGGCAAAATTAGGAGGGTAAAGCTGATGTGTGACACATCCTATATGCAAATATAAAAACTATAGTTATCTCCTTCTGCAAAAGGGAGATAACAGAGAATTGGTTGTATTGGCATTTAGCTCTGACTTTGGGATATTTTTCTGGGCTTTATAAATAATTACTACCTACTGAGAGACGGAGCTCTGTCCCCAGTATCCAATCTGCAGGTGTGTTTGGAGAACTAGGCCCTCTGGTGGCCAGGGGTCAGGAGTAGCAGTGGTCTGAGCCCAGAGTGCTCTTAGGGGTCTTTGACTTAGAGCAAGCCTTGGTGAGTCGCGCAAGTCAGACTTCCCTGTGTTCCATGGGTCTTCCCCTCAGATGACCCAGCAGGGCAGTCAGAGCCGAGAATTCTCTCTGCCATGGCCCGCATTCGTGGCTTGCACCCTGGTGGCAGATCCTGCCAGGGGCAGCAAAATCAGTTCAAAAGAAGCTGAGTGAGGGCCAAAGCAACATTGGTTTTTTCCATTTCTCCTTGTCCAGCAAAAAGAAGGAAAAAAATACCGACTTTGGAAATGGGACCCTGGCCCTGGACCCAGCTGTGAGGCTCTTAAAACAGAAAACGGCTTTGGAATAAACAGTGCTCTCATGCTTGCGTCCTGCAGCTCTCTGGGGGCCAGGAGTTCTGGGGCCCCAGGCGTGCCCATTCCTTCTAGGCGGTAGACTGGCCTGGCTCCCCTCTGTCTCCGGGGCAGGAACCCCCTGACTTGTTCAGGCTGCAGCAGGCTTGGTGGAGGGGGCAGGGAGTGTTACAGGAATTCCCAGAGTCTGGGGGCTCCCTGAGAAGGTGAGTGGTGTGGGTAGAAGGAGCTAAGCTTTTCTGGAATAACGTGGGCTCTCTAGGGACATAAGTTTACAGATCCTTTTCCCATACCCAACCTGAAGATGACCTTTTTAAACAAACAACAGAAAGTATGAACCAAGCAATTTCTCAGGAGCCCCCAGGACCACTCCCAACAGTCGGCTTCCCCCCAAAACATCCCATCAGCACATTCTTCCCTAGAACTTGCTTCTCCTGCCACTTCCTGCCACTCCCCAGGGGACCAACCTCACCCATCTTTCCCTCTTCCCCACCCCTCTCGTCAGGCCTGGAGGTGACTATGGCTGACTTGCTTCATTCAGTAAAGGCCTTATGTAGGGTGACCCTGGTGCCTGCCAGTGTGTCTAACAGCTGCTTGGACTGCACCTGGAATTCTCTCAGCTGGTTGGCTTCAGCAGTTACCTACACTGAGGTGGGGGCAAGCCCTGCCTACAGACTCCTTAACCCACGTTAGTAACAAGAGCTTTTATGTAACGGTGGCACTGTTTTTATTTGTTCCAGTTCTCTGTGACAAGAAAAGGAGAGCAGATGCTCCAGCTTTCTGTAGATGTCTGTTCACCATCCTTCTTGGATTAGGGATGTTCTAGGGGTTGGGGAAGAAGGCCTATTTGGGCTGCAGCGCCCCCCGCATAGCAAACCTTCGAGCTTCTCTTACAGCAATCTTGGAAATGGACTGGCTGTGAATCCCTCTCTACCAGCTGGGGGTTGTTTAGGCCAAAGCAGGATCCACTGACCCTGTTCACCGGCTCTGGGGGTGTAGGAGGCACCTAGACTTCTAGGCAATGACTATAGCTGCCATTTGCAGGGCTGGCCTCCTCTGGGGATGAACATACTTGGTACCAGCTCAGCTGGGCCCCAGTCCCTCTGGATCCCTGAGGATCACATAGGTGAAAGGAACATTGGCAGGTTGGGGGAGGGGGAGAAAGTTTGAATTTTGTTTTGACTAAATAACTGGGCAGCATTTCCCCTCCATTTTTTCTAGATGCTTCTTCAGAAATAAATTTCAGTGACTTGGACTGGGAAGTCTAAATCTGCTTTAAATGAGTGTTTTGAACTAGGATTCAAACCCCTCTGATATTCCCCTGCCCCCAACATGCCCCAACACACACCCAGTGAAGCACCACATGCACAGGCATGCTCACAGTAGGACCTCATTTGAGGGTCTTGGCAGTTGTTTCTTCTCTCTTTCCTGTGTCCCCTGGAGTCCTGCCCTGAAATTCCTGAGCTTGTGTAAGAACTTCACCGCGGACTAGATCAAGCCTATTAAAATAGCTGCCCTGGTTATACCGGAACTGTCTGTGGAGGGACATTCAGAGAACTGGAGGGAGCCCCAGGGCTCTGCTGGCCTGCACCTGCACCGCCCCGCCTGGGATCCTCCTTGGTTCAGGAGTCACCTCTCCTGGCCCATCCCAGCATGGGGTCCCTGAGGGGCTGCCAGAAGGATCAGCAGAGCTACTGGGGACCATCTGGCTTCTGGTAAAGCTTGAATGACTTGTTCTAGGGACCCAGCCCTTTCAGTCGCCCAGCCCAGCTCCCTTGGAGCACAGCACTGTGTTGAGAGGTGGCCTGGGATTCCTGCTGTAGTAACCACAATGATCCTCTCTCTCTATATGCTCCCACAGTCCTCCACACAAGCCTCTCTCAGGGCGCTGTCTATGCTCTGACAGGCTGCGCACCCCTGTCATCCAGCACACTGGGAGCCACTCCTGGCTGGAGAACTTGCTGTGTTCATCTTACTGCCTGGCCCAGAGAGAAAGCCTATGTGGGTAAGGACAGAGTGGGGCAGAACTAGGCAGGGACCAGGTCGTGCAGGGCCTTGTGAGCCATAGTGACTGGATTTTATTCTAGTGCAATAAGAAGCTGTTGGAAAATTTTTAAATAGAGAAGTAACTTTGGTCTCAATTACATTTTTTAAACTTTTATCTCTTGATTTTAATGGTTAAAGCTATTGTGTTACAGGCAATGTAGTGTTTGGCAAAGGGATACACCTATAGGTATTTGAAATAAAACAGAATTCAGAAATAAGTCTACATACATATGACTCATTGATTTTTTTTTTATCGTGTAAAACATACATAGCATAAAGTTGACCATTTTAACCATGCTTAAATGTCCCATTCAGCGGCACTTAATGCCCCCACCACCCATTCTCCCAAACTTTTTTCATCTTAGAAACCTGAAACTCTATACCTATTAATAATAATTCCGCATGCCCCCTCCTCCTACCCCCAGCAACCACCGTTCTGTTTTCTGACTACTCTGGGTACCTCCTAAAAGTAGAATCAGGCAGTATTTGTTCTTTAGTGACTGGCTTACTTCATTCAGCCTGATGTCTTCAGGGTTCATTCATTGTATTGTGTATCAGAATTTCCTTCCTTTCTAGGGCTGAATAATATTCCATCCTATGTGTGTACCACCTTTTGTTTTATGCATTCATCTATTGATGGAAACCAGGGTTGCTGCCTTCTTTTGTCTATTGTGAATAATGCTGCTACGAACGTGGTTGTGCAAATAACCATTCAAGTCCTGGTTTTCAGTTCTTTAGGGTTTATACTCACAAGTGGAATTGCTGAATTATATGGTAGTTATATTTTTAATTTTTTGAGGCCCCTCCATACTTTTTTTCCACAGCAGCTACGCCATTTTACATTTCCCCCAACAGTGCGCATCCCCCCACAATGTTCCCCCCAACGTTCCCCCCAACAGTGCACAGGGCTCCAGTTTCTCCTTGCCACCACTTGTTATTTTCTGTTGTTTTTTTTTTTTTATAATGACCATCCTTAAAATGTGCTTTTATAAAAAAGAAAATGGAAACTTGTAAAATTATGGCAACATAAACAAAAGCAGATGAGAGAAGTCAACAGGTTGATGGACAATGGAAAGTGAATAGATGACTGACTGGCTTTGGCTTCAGCATTTTATGTTGTGCAGTGCCTGTGGTTAGGGGAATGGACAACAAGAAAAATAAGCCAGGTTGTGCCAGAAAATTCCTAAAGGGCTGAGGAATTGGAGGCATCAAGTACTTTCAAAGCCTGGGTTGTGCAGTGAAGCTGAAAACTGGAGGGTTGATTAAAAGTCTAATAAGAATCAATTAGGCCTGGATCCCCTCCTGTGCTCTGTGCACCAGACCACTACTCCTTCTCTACACTCTGAAAGACCAAAGGTTCTCTATGGAGAGACTGAACCTGACCAACTCTCAACTCCTGGACACAAGGCCCAGCTGAAGCCAGAGGTCTACGGGCAAGTCAGTATACTAAATAAGAGCCTCATGGCCTTCCCTCACTCCCAGTGCTAAATGCTGGTAGACAGATGTAATTACCATGTCCCCATCACCACCATCAAAGCAGCAAATGGGAAGATTCTTCTTTGTGGAAACAGATCATCTTGAGAGAGAATTTCCACAAAAATTGACAGTTGAGGGTTTTTACCACTTTACTGGGAGGCCCAACAAGTTGCCAAGGCCCCACCTGTGTGCATGGAGCTTTTTAATTTCTTCACTTATACATATGAACATCAGTGGAGGATCATCAGATGTTCAAGGGAAGCCTCTGTTAGGAAAGAGACAAAAAGAACCAAGAAAGGAACCAGATAGAAATAGAGGCCACAAAAAACAGAAAACTTTGAAGAAATTTAATCTCACCTTAGAGATAAGATGTTGCTTCCATTAAACAAGAAGAGGCTATTATTCAAAACAGCTTTGAAAAACTGAAAAAGAAAGAGTTTTTTGAAGTTAATGATAGCCAAAATAATAACTTCAATAGACTGGAAAATAAAATTGAGCATATCTCCTGGAGAAAACAAAAATAAGGAAGAAGGAAATAAGTGAGAAAAAAAAGAAATGTAGAGGGTCAACTGGTTGGGCTAGTATCCAACTCATAAGAGTTCTAGAAAAAGAGCATTTAAAAAAAACACAGTGGAGCCAGAATTGTCAAAACACAAATTCCTAAAAATCAAAAGACAAAGTTTACCAATAATGAGAAGACTATTACCAAAGATCCAATATGAGTGAACAGAGAAGGCACCCACACAGGGCCGCCTGGGTGGCTGAGATTGTTAAGTGTCAGACTTAGGCTCAGCTCATGATCTCCCAGTTTGTGATTTTGAGCCCTGCATCAGGCTTTTTGCTGTCAGCACAGAGGCTGCTTGGGATCCTCTATCCCCCTCTCTCTTTGCTCCTCCTTTCTCTCTCTCTCTCTCTCTCTCTCTCAAAAGTAAGTAAACATTTTTAAAAAGAGAGAAAGCACCCACAAAAAGGCAAATCTTCATGACATTTTAGACTGTCAGAGATAAAAGGGAAGATTCTAAAAGTTTAGAAGTAAAACATACATACACACATGCGCGTGCGCAGCACATCAGAGATGAACGATCGGTGTGGCACTGTACCTGTCAGTAGCGACACTGGATGCCAGCGACATTGCTTTCAAATGCCATGAAATAATACCTTCAAAATGTTGAAGAAAAATTTTTTTTCCATTTAGAATTCTATTCCTAGATGAACTGTAAGTTGAGCATAAAGTTAAAATATTGACACTCAAAAATGCCAGGTTTAAAAATTGTAACCTTCTATGCATTCATTCTTAAGAAACCACTGGAAGAGGATATATTCAGTCAAAATGTTGATAGACACCAGGAAATGTCCGAGAGATGGGGAAGGACCACTATCCATCAGGCTTAGAAAGCATCCAGTTTAGATTGGAGGAGGAGGACAAAATATTCCAGGAAGGATATCTCCAAAGGAGAACAAAATCAAAGCAAGTGGTGAATTAATTATCTGATGTGTTTGATCATTATTGAGAAGAAGTTTAGAGTTCTCCTAAGAAGTTGAGGTTCTTAAAAAAGCTAAGAAAAACAAAAGTATGGCAGTTATTAACCCTAGAAAAAATGAAAAGTTCAAAACATTTAATTGTAATATACTCTGCAACTGGACAGTGAGCAAAGTTGAAATGAAAAAGTACTATACATTGACATAAAAAATTTGTGATGTTATTATTGGAGGTTAGGGGAGGTGTTTAAGGGGGAGGGGGATTTGAGAGCTAAAAGCTCAGATTCCGTACAGAGAAGTTAGGAAATAATCCCTAAGATTAAAAAGAATAAAGTAGTAGTTATGTATGGCTGTTGTTTAGAAATATGGGAGAAAATACCAGAAGAAATGGCAGCAAGAGTTGAAGATGATTCTCTAAAGGAGGTAGAAATTAGGGGTGGGAGGGGTGGAGCAGAGGCTTGCTTTTTTGTTGTTGTTGTTGTTGTTGTTATGACTTCTAGTACCAACCGATATTTTGGCCATGTACGTGTATTGTCTTGGTAACAATAAAACCATTTAAAAAAAAAAAAACATGTTTGGGGAAAAAAAAAAAAGCAAAACGTTTGATCGTGTTTTTCTGCCCGATGGGCAGTCAGACACTGACATTGAACAAGGAGCAACTTTTGACTCCTTACCCGGCATGATTCTCTATGCGGATCAGGATACTTTGGGGCAACTGGGGCCTGGAGAGGACATTCTGCCATAAAGTAGCAAGCTCCTATGTCTGCTCTCTGCCCCTCGTGCCGGGTGTTTTCTGACAGAATCGCAGAGACCCTCTCCTGGCCATATTGATGCAGACAGCCTGAAAGGTCCACTTTCAAAACCCCACCTGCTCCCTCCCTTCCTCACAGCCTGCCAGCTGGGAGAATCCAGGCAGAATGCACGCTTTGTGTGGTAACGTGTATGTGGAGCAGGTGTTGGGTCAGAGGGGCAGCCTGGAGAGACTAAAAATTGGAAATCAAGCCAAGGGGACCGAGTCAAGAGGTTTTGGGGTGGTTGGGACCCTCGGCTCATTTTTGCCCACCTCTGCTTTTAAACGGAATACTTCATATTCTCAGAGAGTCCTCATCATACAGGACCTTTCTGGTATGACCTGTGGCCAGTTTTAGAGTCTTATGGTATCTGGGCTCTGCTCTTTGAGGGGCAAGGAGGCATTGCCAAATGGTCTGCGTATTGTTTGGGGAGCAGTCCCGAGATGCATCTGTTCTGCCAGTGAGGTATGTCTGTCTCTCCTTCCAGGTCCAGCCACGACTGGCTAGAAACTCCAGATTTATTACCCCAGATTTATTTCCTTTCTGACACTCACCCATGCCCTTGAAATTCCAGGCCTGCATTAGTCAGTGAGGCAGAAATCAGGGGATAATCTCTGTCTCCAGGGTCCACGTGGTGTTACAGGAGTGGAATGGTGGTGCAGTGAAAAGTACAGACTGCGTGTTTGTTGTGAGATGTGCTCTGTGATGCTACATAAGAACAGTGATCGCTTCTCAAGTAAATATAATAAGTCCATTCAACTAAAGCAGAAGCTGTTCTCAAAGTATTAGGTTTTTACCTAATTGAGAGTGTAACACCTTGAGGGTGTCTTTAAGGATGTGAGTTGTACAGGACGAAGCCCAGCAAGCCTGGAGGTTTACAAGTATGCATGTTTCTTAGGGCATTTTCACACTGTCAATAAAGCTGGGAGCTGAATGGGTTCTGGGGTACCTTACTATGAAGAATTATTTACTCTGAGGAGAAGAGAGAGATCTAACTTGTAGACTTTCTTAATAATGTGCTTATCTCATTTGATCATTAACTTTTCCATGCAAGTGGATACTGGTATCATCCCATTGTACAGCTGTGTAAACTGAGGGCCATGTAAGTTAAATAACTTGGCCCAGGTTAGGCAACTGGTAATCGGTGCAGACAGCATTCATACACAGATGTGTCTGATTCCAGAGACAGTATGCCTTCCCAAATTAGGACTCTTGTTTGCAAGTGACAGAAACCACCTCTACCTGGGCTAAGCAAAAGAGATCAGTTGTCTTATACAACTGAGTGAATCCTGAGTCCAACACAGTTCAGTCAGGCAAGGTCTCCATCTCTTTTCTTCACTGTGCGTGTAATGTCTTATTCAGCAGGTGACTTCCTCCTCTTGGGTGGGGGCAAGAACACAGGAGCGGGGACGGGAGAAGAGGATAGCTGTAGATAGCTTCAGGCTTGCATCTTCTCAGCTTGAGATCTCTGTGAAAAGAGACAGCTTTGGTCTCCCCTTATTCTAACTTAAAACTGCAGTGAAGAGCTCTGATTGGCTGGCTTGGATCATGTGTCCATTTTTGGAGCCCAGGCACACTCGCCAGGAGGCAGCTGACTGACTGGTGTTCCCACCGTGTGGTAGGCAGAGGGGCATGGGGTGTGCGGCTTACACTGGGGAAGGTGGGCAGGAGATCTCGAGCAAGTCAAACAAAACCAAGTCACAGCACATATTTGTTAAAATCTCTGCAATGCCACATGCCTCCTGTTAATATTTTAATATGTCTGAGAGCATATCTCAACCCAGTAGCAGAAATGGAGAGCTCCTGGGCCAGCCTCATCAGCTGGAGAGGCCATGTCCTTGAAAGTCATCATGAGAACGAGTAAACCGAGAACCCCAGGGCTTTGTGAAGAGAGGCTACTGGTAGGGCTTAATAATCCTGCAGCCACCCCAGAGCAACTGGGAGTTTAAACAGAAGGACACTTGCTGTCATAAGGCAACTATGAAGTTATGGGAACTAGGAGAGCAAATATGTAAGGAGTCCTGGTTACACTTAGGATTTTGTTTCTTTGTTGGACTGCTTCAGGTGTTTTTAGGTGTTTGTATCATTAAAAGGGAATCAAATAAAAAAAGTTGCATGCATTGGTAAGCTTGATTTAGATAAAGGAAAATAGATTTTTTTTGAAAGATTCTGAAGGGCCTGAGGTGTAACCCAAGGCTGCCAAGACATCGCCTGCCTTGTGCTCTGAGTGGGATGAAACATGAAGTTCTCAGACTTGCACATATAGGGGTGCAGGGGTGCCCATGTCTTGGGCCATGGAACTTGCCATAAAAAGTGGAAGTGGCTGATCACAGAGGGAGACTTTCGGCATCTGTCCCTGAAGACATATGTGGCATTTGCTGAGCCACTTTGAGGAATGGTTCTTTACATTCTGATTTTATTTTTCATGGAACCACTTTTGCCCTCACTGTTTCACCTTGGACTAGGGGGAGGGTGTGCCAGAATTTCAGCTTCTCACTAACTGCTGTTTTTGGCTAGTCTGATTTCTTCCTGATGGATTCTGTGTGTTCAGTTAAGGCTTTTGACTTTTGGCAACGGGATTATTCGAAGTGCCTGCCTGTCTATAGGGCTGTGTGCCAGTTGCTAACACAGACACAGACCCCCAAGCTTGGTCATGCCATGCCCGTGGCTCACCCTTCACTCTTCACCCTCATAATGCATCCATGATGTCAGTTTTATAGACATTTTTTGTGGTTGAATTTGTTTGGGGTGTTAATGTTTTCATTCTCCTTTCTGTGTATCATATGCATTTATTTATTATCTGAGTGAGCTTATACTTGGAGTTGGGGCAGAGGATTCCTCTTCAACCAGTTCCTCGGCACCATTGGTTTATTTCCCGTTATTTTTTAGTTTTCAAATCACCAGCCCTGACCAAGTAATTTATCATAGGGGAACTTGTTTGTTATATAAGAAACAGCCTTGAAATAGGGTAAGAAGTTCAGAATCTTGTGTTGCAGGGAATTATAAGCCAGTAGACAGTCATGTTGCAGAGTCGGTATTGTCCTGCTCAGGGGAGAAACTTCTGCCTAACAGGTTTCTGAAATGTCTATCTGCTGGGCTCAGCCATTCCCAGCATCGATTCAGTGACTCAACGAGATTCCAATGGTTAGTCTTGGGTAACCCCTCGAGTCTACTGTTCCCAGCCCCGAAGTTTTTTAGCTCACGGCTCATGACTTCTTTTGTCTACCTACCTTCTCAGCCTTCTAGCATCCCACTGGGCGGCCTGTTTTCACCCTGGCCTCAGTGCAATCCTGGTTTCTCTCCTCTTGGTCTCCCTCCATCTCCAACAGGGGCGGACTCTCAGATACATCTCCTGCCCGACTTGGCTGATAACATCAGCCTTCAGTTGTGTGGGCTTGCAGTGTGCATGTGGAGACAGGCCTGACCAGAAACAAAGGACTTGCAGGAGATCATCAAAAACAGCAAAATCACCCCCTGTCTACCACTCCCCAAGCTAAGAAGACAGATATGCTGCCCCGAGTCTTGCCAGGGTTGTGGAGACAGGGAGCTTATCGCTCCTCTGGCCTTAGGCTGTGGTAGGCCATGGTAGCCTGTCCTGAGCACCTTGGAATAGACTGAAAGCCCTTCACACATGGCAGAGAAAAATCAAGAGTCTTAGTGCCTTTAAGAATGTTTCATTTTCGGTCATTAAGTAAATTTCAAAACAGCACCAGCTTTTGAAAAAATGTCTCTCGAGTATAACAGGTGGGTGTAACATAGCAGCTGAGCAACTGCCCGCTTTCTCCTCATCTCCCAACACATACAGAATGAGCCCCCATTCCCTCTACAGGCCTTTTGAGGACATAAAGGTTCGTGAGGACATTTTATGGAACTGGAGCACAGTTTTACTATTTTAAATTATTATAGGGGTTATGGTTATTCTATCTTTATTTTTATGACAAGCTGTTGGTTATGCTCTTGATTTATTTGATCCCAGGCTTTTGTTCAAGAACACAACCTCCAATTAAATGTGGTTACTGTGGCAAAAATATGATTCTCCTTAGAATGACCCTCTGTGGGGCTGTTTCCAAAAACTCATTATGGTGAAAAGGCAAGGCTAGCTGTTCATGTTCGTGAGCATGTCTCCTTGTGGTCACTTGGTTTTCCTGTATGGAGGATTAGAGGGTAGGAAGGCTGTGGGCTGGACCCAGAGGAGACTAGAGGGAGAGACAGGAAGCTAAGTGGGTCACTATTCAGAAATATACTATCTCACAAACGGCCTTAGGTATCAGGAGCTGTTTTCTCTTCTGTGAAAGAAGGAATACAACCTGAAGAGGCTAGGTAGCTAAGCCAGTCCCAGGACTCAGGCCTCAGGTCTCAAGCCGCCCTCCCTGTATCACACTGAATGTCCTGGGGGGTGTCTTGGGCACACGTATGGCACTAATCCAGACTATCTTAGACTGTTCACATTGCCATAACAGAAATACCATAGACTTGGTGGCTTAAACAACAGAAATTTATTTCTTACAGTTCTAGTGCCTGGGAAGTTCAGGATCAAGGCACCACTAGATTCAGTGTCTGGTGAAGGCTTGCTTCCTTGTTCTTGCTGTGTCCTCACATGATGGAAGAGGTGAGGGAGCTTTTCACTATCCCTTTTCTAAGGGCACTAATCCCATTCATGAAGGCTTCAATTTCAGGACCTAATGACCTCCCAAGGGCCCTATCCTAATACTATCACATTGGCAGTTAAATTTCAACTTATGAATTTGGAGGAACACAAGCATTTACTCTATAGCACTGCCCGATTGTTACTCTGGGGGAACACCCAAGACTTGTTTTTGGCCTGGCCATATCTTTTATGAACTCTTTGACTTTTTCTCAAAGTGGAGAGCAGATATTACTTTAATGAGAGATTCAGGGTCTATTAGAGAAAGAAAAGACACTTATCAGTGCTTTAGGTTCTACAGTATTTGTCCTACCAAAAACATGAATTTACAATGAGGAATAGAAAGATCTCCACTTAATGTGCCATTTACTGACTAATCATCTACTTCTTTGGGCCTCTTTCCTCAGCCCTTTGGACTTAATAATATGATTGGCTTTGTGTGCTGTGTCACTGACACTCTTGGAGCCCTACCCAGACCCCCTTCCCCAGACCAGTATACCCATTCCTAGACACTGTGTTGGCTAAGGGTTCACAGATGGGATTCCCTAAGCCCTTATTTTGGGTTCTGCTTTTGGATACCCCAACCCAAGACACTTCGCTCTTAGTGTTGCAAGAATGAAATGAGATTCTGTATGTGAAGGCCCTCTAAAAACTGAAGTATCAGTGGGTGTTTAGTGTGACCTGGGACCAAACTGCAAAATTTCTAGCTGTGGGTTCTTGGCTGAAGGTTCGTGATGAAGGCGGATAAGGCACCCAGGGAAGGCAGGGCTGTTGTCTTGTATCCCAAAGGTGTGAACCCAGGCTTCTCTCTTTTTCTCACCCAGGAGTCCAGGATAGTGGACAGACAGTAAAAATGGGTTTACATAAAGCTGATTGTCTTTAAGTAATGTTAGGTAGTGGTGGGAGGTTTTTCTCATATTAGGAAGATAAGAATTGGAGTTGCAAATCATTTAGACCTTGGAACTGAGCAAGGTCCCAGAAATCCTTGTGTGTGCTTCAGGTGCAAGGTGCTACAAAAGTCCTACTACAAACTGCAACTTTCTAAGAGGTGCCAGTTTCAGCATATTTAAAAATTCCTGGATATTTATTTTAACAGGACATTTCAGGGGTAAATTGGCAGAGGAGGAGAGGGTGGTGTAGAAAGCAAGAGGAACATTGAAAGAGGGAGCTGGGTCCCTGAGGTCTAGAATACTTGCAAAGTCCCAGTTAATCATTGATGCCCCAGGGCCTGATGGGCCACCAGAGGTGGCCAGGCTGCAGGGGGCCAGAGTACTTGCTAATGGAATGCTAGCGATGCCTTTGGTGCAGTTAATGATTTATCTCCTCCCATTACAGTGTTCTGCACTCCCTTTCTGTGACACTGTCAGGAGGCTAATCATCTTCTGGAGGTTAGGCTGGCTGTGTCTAACAGAGTGGAGGAGAAGACCATGGTGGTTTGCAAAATCACTACAGTACTTCCAACGGGCTGGGCTTCCTTTTGTAGGAAAGAGTGTCTTTCATTAGTTGTTTCCTAAAAATATGTTTTAACAAAGTAATTGTTGTCTGATGTTCCTTTGTGTGAACCTTTGTGCCAAGATAGCGTCACAGGATGATGTGATTTTATATGGGTACACAACATTTATCACCATCAAAGTTGCATAATGTTTATTTGCAGAGTGCTTTTATTTCCATTGCTAGATTTAAGTACCTTGAGGGCCTTGACAGATTAATGAATGTTTATATATTCGTTATACATAGTAATATAAAACAAATACATATATTCATTTAAAAAATTTTTTTCTACTTCACAAAGGCCAGCTATGTTACTTGCAGAAATACCAGAAAATACTCAGTAAAGAAAAAGAGGACAGACCCAGAGATAACCACTGTTAACACTTTGTTTCATATTATAATAGATGTCAGACCTTATCTGTCCAAGTGAATGTGGCCCCCTTCAGCACCATCAACCTTACAATAGGACTTGAGGGGCACCTGGGTGGCTCAGTTGGTTGAGAGTCTGACTGTTGTTTTTGGCTCAGGTCATGATCTCACTGTTTCTGGGTTTGAGCCCCAAGTCGGGCTTTGTGCTGGCAGTGCAAAGCCTGCTTGAGATTCTCTCTCTCTGCCCCTCCCCCACTCTCACTCACTGTCACTTTCAAAAAGAAAAAGGGGTGGCTCAGTCAGTTAAGCATCCAACTTTGGCTCAGGTTCATGATCTCATGGTTCATGAGTTCGAGCCCCGCGTCGGGCTCTGTGCTGACAGCTCAGAGCCCTGGAGCCTGCTTCGGATTCTCTGTCTCCCTCTCTCAGTGCCCCTCCCTTACTCACTCTCTCTCTCTCTCTCTCTCAAAATTAAAAACATTAAAAAAATTAAAAAACAAAAGATAGGACGTGAGTGTTTTGGTGAAGCTGCAGTGTCTTCAGACATTGTTTTCTGCTTCAGGGGGAAGTGACTTCAGAATCTGAGCATTCCCTCACAGATACTCAGTCTCTGTCACGAATGTGGTTTAGATTTCAATGAGAGAGGGATTTTTTGTTTCCAGAAATTATAGATAAGATGGGTAGGATTGATTTGAAGTTTTGATTTTGTTTTTTTGTTTTTTTGCGTTTTTCATGGAGGCCAGACCACACATTAGGGAGGATGGGGAAGCAGGCCTTGTGAGGTTCATAAAGTGGCATTGAAGGGATGACTATGGAATAACCAGAGAGGGGATTATTCATGTTGGGTCTTTTTTCTCTGTGATTCCAGGCTTCCTTTCCTAGGAAGACATTTGCATGCTGGCTGCTGAGAAATGGGTTTGAGGATGAATTGATGGCTGGATGCCTGGGAATGGAAATGAGCACAGTCCAAAGACAGCTCCTGAAGCTGTTAGCATGGTTGTTTCTGCATTGGTGTGCTTAGGGGAGTCGCTGTGTTTGGATGCCGATGTGCAATGCATGTACCTGCTTTCCCCGTCTCTGCTTTGTACCGATATAGCATCTCTCTGACCTTGCTGGGGATGTGAGGAGGATTATTGCTATAGGTCATTGAAAGCTCTCTTTGTAAATGCAGTTTGGGGTCATCCAGCAGATTGTGGTTTTGTCCCATCCATGTCCATTCTCTTTTGTCTTGCAGTGGATACATGGGTAGGAAAAAAAAAAAAAGCTGTTGCTACCACCAGTTTATAATGCAAACATTTTCTTTCTCGGGAGATTTTTGTGATGTTTTCTGTGCATTTTCCAGTGCTAAAATCCCTTAATTCTGGGTCCGAGGCTGTGCATCAATGGGCCGGTCTGAATCCTGCTCCTCCAAAGATGAGTCTATTCTGAAGAGCCTGTTGAGTTTCAGGGGTTGGAGGGCCCTTGGGGAAACTTCTTTCTCTGAAACTCAAGGTGATGTCTTTTCTTGGAATTTGTCCCTCTTAATCTTCCCGTCTTTGGGGAAACATCTCTCTCTGAACAAGTTACTATAAGGCTACAGGTACTTAGGAAAGTGCTTACCACTTGGCACTCAATAGATGTTGGCGGCTGTTATTAGAGACAGCCGTCTAGAGCTGCACAGCTCCATGAACACATCAAGCAGAAACACATGTGTTGTAACTTTTCTAGTACCGCATTAAGAAAGTGAAAAGAAGCAAGTAACATTCATTTTAATAATATATTTTACTTAACATGTCAAAAATACTATATTTTCTATGTGTAATCAACATTTTTAAATGATCAAGATAATTTTCCATTCTTTTGTTTGCACTAAGTCTTCAAAACTGGAGTGTAATTCACACTTATGGTGTAGCTCAGTTAGGACTAGCCCTGTTTGGAGTGCTCCGTTGCCATGTGTAGCTACCATGGCTACCAACCCCAGGTTACTCCAGTCTAGAACCTTGCCACTCAGGGTGAGTTCTGGAGACCAGAAGCATCAGCACCATCTGAGACCTTGTCTGAACTGAAGAATCTCTGGCTCCACTCCAGACCTAGAGAAGCAGAATCTGCATTTTAACAAGTGATTTATTTGAATATCCAAATGGGAAGCCCTGGTCCAGAATGCCCAGGCTTAGTCCCCACCCCCTGAAATTTTGATTTAATCTATCCAAGGTAGGAGCTGGGCACTAGTATTTTTTTAAAGCTTCCCCTGGTGATTCTAATATGTAGCCAGGCTTGAGTCACTTGCATAGTGGGCTCTGGAGCCAGGATGCCTGGCTCTGCCCCTTTCTACCTTTGAGGCCTCGGAAAATCTACCGAAAGACTCTCCGTGCCTCAGTTTCTTCATGCCATGAAAGTAGTATCTGCTCCAAGGGATGTTATGAGGATTAAGTGGTTAATACATGCAAAAGCACCCAGAACAACACCAGGCACATAAGAAGCACTCCTTAAGTATAAGCTCTCACCCTTTCTTCTTTTCCTTGAAGGTCCGGGGTTACCCAGAGCCCCAGGTGACGTGGCACCGAAATGGGCAACCCATCACCGGTGGGGGCCGCTTCCTGCTAGATTGCGGTATCCGGGGGACTTTCAGCCTTGTGATTCATGCTGTCCGTGAGGACGACAAGGGAAAATATACCTGTGAAGCCACCAATGATAGTGGTGCCCGCCAGGTGACAGTGGAGTTGACTGTAGAAGGTGAGTTTCAGGAAGCGAGAATTGTGGTGGGAGATGAGCTGTCAGTCTCCCCAAGGCCTGCAGCTCCTGTTTCTGCCCCTCTCGGGCAGAAGAGAAACCCACAAGGGAAAGTGTGCTGAGCTCTGAACTCAGGACCTTTTAGTCTAATGGGGGAGATGTGGTTCCTGAGAACAAGGGAGGCATCCCAGGAGACACGGTCAACCTCACATCACCTCACTTTCCTGCTCTAGCCTTCCTATGGCTTCCCCTCACACTGTGACTGAGACCAGACTGGCCCCACCTGGCTCTCCAGACTCATCAACCACTCCTGGCCAGGCTCCCTCCACTGTGGTCAAGCTGTCACCTCCCTGCTCCCCACCGCCCTTCCGTCAGCAAGCCTCAGGGCCTTCTCCTGCTGTTCCCTGTCCTCCTTCAGGTCTCTGTTTCCAGGTCTCCTCCTTAGAGGACCCTTTCTGACCACCCTAACCCCAGAACTCTCCGTCTTCCCACTCCCCCTGAACCTCTAACTAGAAATGCTAGGAAGAGAAGGACTTTATATTGTTTTTACTGTATCTCTAGCATCTAGAAAACTTCCTGGCATAGGATAGGTATTGAAATATTTGGAGAATGAATGAGCAGTGTTTCTTATCATCATTATAAAGTAATACTTGCTCATTTATAAAAATCTTGTAAAACTCAGAAAAATATATAGGAGATAAACATACCAATGTGTTAACACTAATTATTTTGTCTTCCTTTTCCCCTCTGTACTTAAAAAATTCTATCAACTTTATTAACTGTAAAACTTCCAGGAAAAACATTGACCATAAGTAAAACTGTTTCTTTTGCTGCTAGTGTATCCCCCACGTGCTGAAGCCCTTCCACTGAGGAGAACATTTCCAGTTCAGGCCACTGGCTGCTGCTTAAAGGCCTGATGTCTGAAAGGACATGGGGGTTTGTCAGACCCTCAGAGTTATGACGAGGCTCCCTTGACCTCAGCTTATAAGCCTTTCCAGGGGCTTATAAACCAGAAGGTCCGACTCACTTTCTCCTCTCTCAGGAGACAGTCTTCCCCACCTGGTTTTGAGGGACACTGTATGAGAGGATTAAGGTAGCCAGGGAAGGTTCCAGAGGGGGTGAGGTGCACCCGGGCCAATGTTTTCCCTGCTTCCCTACATCATTGAAAGACAGGCTGTTTCACAGAACAGAATGTGCATAGTTTGGATGCTTTCCCCAAATTATTTAACTGAGTGACTCATTCCTTTTAATGACCTTCAAGTGCCTGTGGGCTGGAGCATTCCAAATGGAAAGTGGCACCTGATCAGAGTCTCTGAGTGGCCCTCATCTTGGACAGTTCTGGTGCTGTGCTTTCCCCTACATTATGCACTTTTTCAATATCCATAAATAAAAATTACTTTCCCCCCTTGTATTAGTCAACTCAAGCTGCCATAACAAAATACCACAGACTGTCTGGCTTAAATAATAGAAATGTATTTTCTCACAGTTCTGGAGGGTGTGTTTGGTTTCTGATGAGAGCTCTCTTCCTAGCTTGCAGATGGCCATTGTGTCCTCATATGGCAGAGAGAGAGCACCAGTGTCTCTTCCTCTTCTTATAAGGGCAACAGCTCTACTGGATTAGGGCCCCACCCTTATGACCTCATTGAACCTTTATCACCTCTGTGGCCCATTCTCCAAATACAGTCACACTGAGGGGTAGGACTTCAACATATGAATTTGGGTAGACACAAAAGTTCAGTCTATAATACTCCTTTTCTGACTTTCTGTTTATTGCCGGGGAAATGGGGAATTATGAGTCAGAGATCCAAGGTTCTGGTCCCAGCTTTCACCAATCATATGTGTGACTTTAAACCTCTGGACCTCTGTTCCTACAGAATAAAGGGTTTAAATTCAGTGATCTCTATATCCTGGGCTAGCCTTTGTTTTCTGTGATCCATTTTAAAGGAATGGAGTTGGTTAGGCACGCAGAGGAGGTACCTAAAACCCAAGTAATATGAAACTTTTTTTTCAACTCCCACTTTTGAGGAAGTTAGAGCTGATGATCTACTAAAATTTTTTCCTGCATAATTGAGATGTGGGCAACAGAAAGGAAACAAGACAGGAGAGCTACAGAGGAAGGAGAGAAGACTAAGGCTCTCAATCCTGTCCCCTCCCATTTGGTTTTAATTTGGGAAGACTTAGGCTCAGACCACTTGAGACATTTTAGGTTCTAATCCTAGGAGATAGAGAATGGCCTAAAAGCTGCAGTGTCTTTAAATGTGAATGGCCGTGTATGCATTCTGCTTCTGCATCAAAGGGCCATTTCAGCTGTGGCTTAGGACCACCCTATAGATCATGGGCCTGGTGGGAATGGGAATTCTTACAAAGGGGATCTAGCAGCCACCTGCCTTCTCACCAGCTCTGTGCTAGGCTTCTTACTTGGAAAGATCAGAGGTCCTGGAATTAAGAGTACAATTCATATGTGAAGACTCTTGACCCCCTAGTGGTCAGACTCAGAAGGCAGCGTTGTTAAATGGTCTTGGAATTTAGTTCCACTCATTTCTAACTATGGGGAATTTCTCCTTTTGGAGCCTTATTTCCTTTTCTGTACACTGGAATTAACAGCTACCCCACAGAGCTGTGTAAGGATCAGTGCAGCATTGGAAAATAGTAGGTACTGGGTAAATGTAGCCTTGTGATATTTGAACCCAGTATCAACATCCTGAGCACTACTTCCAGAGAGAAATACTTGCATGGAGAATAGATGAATATGCTCTCTCGTCTGGTTGCCTGTTTGGTCACCAGGCCAGGAAACATACAACATCCTCTATGAGCACAGACGCCTTAACGATAGGACCATTCATACAATGACCTTATGTAGTGGAATGCAGCCCCAGTGTGAGCCCTGGAAAGGCTCTCCACAGCCAGTCCTGACACGCACCCACCTCCAAGGGGTTGGTCACAGGGACTTGCCACAGAGCAAGAAGAGACACAGCTCCTGCCCTCTGGGAGCTTTCCTTCTAGTCGCGGGGCCACAGGCCTGTTCTCCAGCACAGCTGTCCATAGAAATATAATGCGAGCCATGTATAGAATCTTAAGTTTTCTAAACCATGTATAGAATCTTAAGTAGCCACATTAAAAAAAAGAGGTGAACTCACGCCAGTCAGAGTGGCCAAAATGAACAAACCAGGAGGCTATAGATGCTGGCGAGGATGTGGAGAAACAGGAACCCTCTTGCACTGTTGGTGAGAATGCAAATTGGTGCAGCCACTCTGGAAAACAGTGTGGAGGTTCCTCAAAAAATTAAAAATAGACCTACCCTATGACCCAGCAATAGCACTGCTAGGAATTTATCCAAGGGATACAGGAGTACTGTTGCATAGGGGCACTTGTACCCCAATGTTTATAGCAGCACTCTCAACAATAGCCAAATTGTGGAAAAAGCCTAAATGTCCATCAACTGATGAATGGATAAAGAAATTGTGGTTTATATACACAATGGAGTACTACGTGGCAATGAGAAAGAATGAAATACGGCCCTTTGTAGCAACATGGATGGAACTGGAGAGTGTGATGCTAAGTGAAGTAAGCCATACAGAGAAAGACAGATACCATATGGTTTCACTCTTATGTGGATCCTGAGAAACTTAACAGAAACCCATGGGGGAGGGGAAGGAAAAAAAAAAAAAGTTAGAGTGCGAGAGAGCCAAAGCATAAGAGACTCTTAAAAACTGAGAACAAACTGAGGGTTGATGGGGGGTGGGAGGGAGGGGAGGGTGGGTGATGGGTATTGAGGAGGGCACCTTTTGGGATGAGCACTGGGTGTTGTATGGAAACCAATTTGACAATAAACTTCATATATTGAAAAAATAAAAATAAATAAATAAATAAAGAGGTGAAGACAATTTTCATAAAATATTTTCCTTAACCCAATATATCCAAGATACTAACATTTCAGCATATAATTAGTATAAAATTATTAATGAGATATTTTACAGTCTTCAGCCTTTGGGGTATATTTTACACTTACAGCACATCTTGATTCAGATTAATTGTATTTCAAGAGCTCAATAGCCACATATGGCTAATGCCTATTGTTGGACAGCACAGCTCCAGAAGCTCCCATTTAAATAGGGATAAACAAGGCTTAGCAGGAAAAAAAAAAAAAAAAAAGGGAAAGAAAACCCACCTTATATGAATAAGGTGGTGAATAGTCCTGGGCAATGACATCCACAGAGTGAGTCTAGAACTTCGGGTGGAGTGAGGGGTTGTGCTGAAATGACAGAGGTGCCCCATACTTGGTGGTCTGAGTTTTGTGTTGCAGGGACCAAGGATTCACTTAGCTCATTTCAAGTAATAAAGGGTTCATTTTAAGACTTGAGCTCAGGAGCCCAGGGTAAGCCAAACTGGCAGGCCCAGAGGAGATCCAGGCCTCAGGATGGCCTATACTCACCTTACAGGATTGTTTGGTGCAAACGCAGGGACACACGAATCCCCCTAGGAAACTTGTTAAAAATGCAGGTTCTGATTCCATGGGTCTGGAGTGGGAGCCTGAGTGTCTGCCGTTGTAACCAGTCCCAGAGGATGCCCATGCTGCTGGCCCGTGGATCACACTTTGAGTAGCAAAGAAGGATTCAATTACTGATGTGATATCTTTAGCCTAATACAGTAATTCTCAAATGTGAGCATGTATCAGAATCACCTGAAGGATATTTCTGAAACCACAAAATGCTAGGCCTTGCCCCAGAGTTTCTGATTTAGGAGGTTGGGATGGGCTCAAGAATTTTCACTTATAACAGTTTTCTTGGTGATGCTGCTGCTGCTGATACTGCTGCATACTGGGACCAATACTTTGAGAACCAGTGGGCTGGTGCTTATACCTATGGTTAGGGTACTCCAGAGAGACGGAATAGATTGTACATATATATGTAGAAAGAGATTCATTACAAGAAATTGGCTCACATGATTATGGAGGCTGACAAGTCCCAAGATGTGCAGTCAGCAAGCTGAAGACCCAGGGGAGCCAACCCTGTAGTTCCAATCCAAGTCCAAAGGCCTGAGAACCAGGGGAGTTGATGGTGTCATTTTAGGGCAAAGGCTGGCAGGCTCAAAACCCAGAAGAGTTGATATTCCAGATGGAGTCAACAACAGAGGAAGAACCCATGTCCCAGGTCAAAGGTAGTCAGGCAGGAGGAATGCCACCTTATTTGAGGGAGGGTCAGCCTTTTCATTCTATTCAGATCTTCAACTGATTAGATGAGGCCCACCCACATTGGAGATGGCAACTCTTTTACTCAGGCTACTGATTTCAATGTTGATCTCATCCAAAAACACCCTCACACAAACATCCAGAATAGTGTTTGACCAAATATCTAGGCAACCTTTGTCTCAGTAAATTGACAAACAAAATTAACCATCACACCTGCTAAATACTTTATTAGAATATTCCTGAATTATTTCATGGAATCTGATTAACATATTTCTCTTTTTTAAGCTATTCATTAGGAATATCAGCTAAGTAACACAAAGCTTCTATGAGAGTTAGCAGTGGTATATGATATGGTCTGGAAAGGCAGAATGGGAACATGTGCACATAGGTTGTGAGAAAGCAGCCACAAAGCCAAGAAAAGACATGCAGAGACCAGGTATAATATAACCAGAGCTAACTCTCAAACCATCCTTCCTCCATGTTGCTGGCAAGATTGGGATTGGTCATCCTTGGGACAGGTGCCACCATGTTCCAACCTGCACCGGTTACAGGTAATGGGCAGGTAATGGGTATAGAACATGGCTGCAGGTGGTTGTCACTTTTGCAGGCCTGTGGTCATGGCAGGTGTCACTAGGGTGTGGCTTATACTCTGCCAGTGTGATTACAAATGGAGCCTTCTTTGACTTTCAAAAGAGTCCCAGTGTAGATAATAAATTACATAGTTATCCTAGCCACGATTGATGTGTCCGGTGCAATGGGCAGTGAGAAAGCTATAAAGGTAACGTTGAGAAATAAAGGGTTATTTTAGGAGAAGAGGAGTAGCAAGAGCAGTAGTTTCAGAGGACGTAGATAAAGTTTACTTTCGTCTCTGAAACATACATTCCAGTCCATTGACCACTCTGCATTAGAATGCAGTGAACAGTTTTGGGGGCGCCTGGGTGGCTCAGTCAGCTAGCTAGGCATTCGACTCTTGATTTCGGCTCAGATCCTGATCCCAGGATGGTGGGATCGAGCGCTGCGGAGCTCCTTGCTGAGCATTGAGCCTGTCTAGGATTCTCTCTCGCCCTCTGCCCCTCTCCCATGTGCACCTGCTCTCTCTCTAAAATAATTTTTTAAAAATGTGAGGAACAATTTTTTTAAAGTAAATTTTAAAATAATGAATACGTGTTCACTGGGGAATAGATTTGGCCAGGAGCTCCCTCCTCTTGGGGAGTTTTCTTTGAAATAAATAGGAGGGTCAAAAACCTAGCTTCCCCCCTCTTTTTTGGACCCAGCCTTGGCCATCACTCTTTCTTCTCTCTCTGTTAGGTACCCCATCCTTCGTGCAGATTCCTCCTCCTCTGCCTCCTTCCACTGCCCTGTGCACCACTCTGCTCCTGTCTGTGTTAGGCACTGGAGACAGAGCAGAGCAGTTCAGACAGAGTAGCTGCCTCCTTGGAGTTATTGGGAAAGAGAGACTATAACTAAGTAACAAATATAACTTTGGCAGTAGAATTAAGAGCTCCCTGACCATGTGTGAGAAAGAGGGCCAGGTAGCGGGCTGCCTGGAATGTGACGACGGGACAAAGAGTGACCTCATGTCCTGGGATTTAAGGGAGAAGAGTGGCCCTGGGAACTCAGAGCTAACCGAAGGGTGCGGGAGCTCAAGTGTGTATTCTCATTTCCCCGTCTGTCATTACTTGAGGGCTTCTTCCTGACGTGGACTCTCCATCCCTCTGGCTTGGCCTCTATGTGATCCAAATCTGGTCCTGAGACCAGAAATAAAGCACCGAAAAGTTGTGGGAGTATTTGCAGACGTATTTTAGAGTGGGAAATAGCGAGACAGTTAGTGGGGTCAGCAGAGAGAGGATACGTCTGGAGAGGTAGGCAGGACTTAGACCCTGGTGACGGAAAGCCACTGGAGGGTATCAAGGAAGAAAATAACACGATTTGATTTGGGCAAAATATCTCACTGAAGGGTGTGGGGTGGGGTGGGGGGTGGACGGGGTGCAGGATGCCATTGGTTTCCTGTCTTTAAGCATCGATTTTCTGGAAATTGAGAAAACAGTTGTTTCCATTTCCCCATAGAAAGCATTTTCCAGATCCAAACTGGAGAGATCAGTGTGCTGGATCTTTTAATGGCACGCCGGCCAATGAAATGATAGAAAGCCGCTCCCCTCTGCCCCTCACCTCCACTTTGTTTGTTTAGCACTTGTTCCTTTATCCCAGAAAGATACGGATTTTCCTCAGTTCCTCCCTAATCCACACCACTGGCTGGCTCAGTGGGTGCTAAGGGCTGTAGGGGTTTGCTTTGCCTCTTAGTTGCCCCTCTTCCAAACAAGGCTTGTGCTCCTGGGGTCTGCCCGGCCTTCCTCTTCCAGAAGGTCGGCCTCCTGCTCACCTCCTACCCAAGCACACTTCCCACTTGCCCCAGCCTCCCCGGCGCTGCAGCCTCCACTCTCTATACCCCCATGAAACCCCTGTCCCGCAAACCAAGGCCCCCTGACAGTGTGGGAGAGAGAGGGTCAGGCGGCAAGCTGCTGGGAGTTTGGCAGCAGAGGGGACAGTGACCCCATGTCATGGGACCTAAGGGAGAAGAGTGGCCCTCATGACTGCTACTCCAGCTATACTGGCACCACTGACACCCGCTTTCCTAGGGGATTTTGAATTTGTAGGAAATGCTCCTGTGCCACATTTTTTTGCCACTACCCTTTGTAGGGACAGATTTCTCAGATCCCCTTTATTTTCACATTGGATTAGATTGATGACATAATGGATTTTGAGCCCATGTCTGTTTACAGCGGCTGAGTCTTAAATCATTGTATTCCTCAAGAATGCCTGTTGTGCCTCTCCTTGTGTGTGTGTTTGCCTGTGTGTGCTCTTATTTCTTTTGTACTATTTTTTTATATCTACATCTCCCACCTACCTAAAGATCTGTAATCATATTTCCCATTGACATTCTGTATAAACTCAGTTTATAACACTCCCTGATGCCCCTTCCTTTTTTGTAGGAGCATATGCCCTATCTAGGGGCACCTGGGTGGCTCAGTCGGTTAAGCGTTCAACTTTGGTTTAGATCATGATCTCACAGTTCATGAATTGAAGCCCTGTGTCGGGCTCTGTATTGACAGCTCAGAGCCTGGAGCCTGCTTGGGATTCTGTGTCTCCCTCTCTTCTCTTCCCCTGTTTGCTCTGTCTCTTTCTGTCTGTCAAAAATAAATAAAAAACATTAAAAAAAATTCAGCAGCACTTGGGTGGCTCAGTCGGTTAAGCCTCCGACTTTGGCTCAGGTCATGATCGTGCCATTCCCAAGTTCGAGCCCCACATCAGACTGTGTGCTGACAGCTCAGAGCCTGGAGCCTGTTTCAGATTCTGTGTTTCCCTCTCTCTCTGCCCCTCCCCCATTCACGTTCTGTCTCTCTCTCTCTCAAAAGTAAATAAACATTAAAAATTTTTTTTTAAATTTCAGCCAGGATTTTAAAAGCTCTGAGTTTTTGTCCGTTTCTGTCTCATCAAAGTTAACAATAAAAATGTGTTAGAAATGAACATTGTTCTTTCTGCCCCACAGATCTCTTGGTAGTGAAACAGTTGTGTGTCAAGACGGCCTTGGCAGAAGCCTCACTTACTTGCTATGTGGAAGAGCCACATGCAAATCATTTGGTCTCCTTTCTGCTCCTGAAGGGTGACTTCCAAACCCCCTTCACCTTGACTCCCTTTCCTCCTTTATTTTCACCCTCCCCTCTCCTTTCCCCTCTTTCCCCCTCCACAGTATTGCTAGTGCCCCTGACTGGCCCGGCTTTGTCCCTGCTGACATTGCCCCCTTTCACGGGTCTCACTCCTCCCCATCTCCGACCTGTCCCCAGCCCTTAGCCAGCAATCCATGGCTCTCATCAGACTGTATTGAATGTGCTGACTTTGTGCTGGGCTCTCAGGGCAGCAAGAGAGTTCGGTATTGCTCTCAAGAGACTGACTTTCTTGACCTCACATTTCATTATTATATTGCAGTTATGATTCAACATGTGGGTGTATTTATGAGGTGCTGACTTTGTGCGGTGCCATGTGGGAGACAGAGTACTTTGTCGGACCCTTTCTGCAGGAAGTTGGTTGGTCAGATAGGACCTAGGCTCATTAAAAGCTAAGTCAAAGCAGAACTCCAGCCAAGGCAGCACGGGTTTATTTGCCCAATAATCGGCACATGGGCTTTGTAAACTCGGAGAAGAATGAGACCCCTGGAGGCTAAAATAGTCTGCGATGTCTTCTTGGAGGACAGACTTGGGCGAGTCCTGGAGGAACGAGTCAGATTTAGGCACAGATTGGGATTCCGAAGATGAGGACGGGAGGAAAGGGGAGAGAGTTAGTGACACCATACACACAAGCACGTACACCACACACACACATGAGCACATGCACACACACACATACACAGTCTTGTGTTTTTCATTTTCTCTACCCCAGTGCTCTGTAACCTGTCTTGCTTTGTTATCTTCCTTTAAGGTCATTTCATGCTTTTTTTTTTTTTTTTGTATATAACATGTCTGTTCTGCCATTTATCCTAACACTACCTTTCTTTAGGCTATATTAGCATTTTTCTTTTTATTTTTTTCTCTCTTTATTGAGAAATAATTCTTTCTTCAACTCTTTTATTTTTCAGTTGTCCACCTGTTTACCTGTGTCCTTTCATTTTCCTGGACTGCTCGTACAGTGCTTTTCTACATCATTTGCTTTTAAATCCAGATATGCCCATGAGTCGGTGTGAGCATCTGACCTCATCGTGTCTTCTAGTGCACCTGAGCATTTACATACTGAAATAGTCATGGTTGGACATTTACATACTGAAATCAGTATCATTATAATTTATTTTCCCTTAATATTTTAGTTGGGGCTTTATATTTTCTTCTTGAGATGAAATATGGGAGTTAGCAGTAAACTTTAATTCAGGATGGCACAGGGGGCATCACTAAATACCTGTTATAAAAAATGGGCATTTTTTTCTGATAAAAACCACTGTTTGAGGGCACTTGGGTGGCCGAGGCAGTTCAGCATCCGACTCTTGATTTTGGCTCAGGTCATGATCTCATGGTTTGTGAGATGAGCCCAGTGTCGGGCTTTGCACTGGCAGCGTGGAGCCTGCCTGGGATTCTCTCTCTCCCTCTCTCTCTCTGCCCCTCCCCTCATCTGTAAATGAATAAATAAATAACTTCAAAACAACAACAACAACAACACTGTTTTAAGCAGTCCTTAAAATCCACTCTGAAGTTGCCTGCAAAGTAGGGCATCTGCTCCCTGGTTTGCCTGGAACAATCCCGGTTTACTTTTGTTGTCCTGGCAGATTATTACTTATGTCGCTTCCAGCGCAGAAAGTCCCTGTCTGGGTGATAGTTATACCATCACGTATTTTGGAAGCATCACTTCTCCTTGCCATCTTGACCACATCACTCCCCTTGTCAGCAGCATTCTCTGTCTCAGCCCGGTCTTTATGTGTCCTTTAACAAAAAAACCCTCGTTCCCTCCACTGTTGAACTTTTCACTCCTAAAACCTGCCAGCGTTCTCTTTTACTCGTCCTTGAAAAATCTAAGAGAACTGGTTCAATATTTTCAGTGCCTTGGCCTTTTCTTCCCCCCTCACTAACTCGACCCTGTCTTCACCAGTTCTCTTAACCTACTCTTCTATTTTTGGCTTTTCCATCCTAATCCCCTTTCCACTTATTTTCTTCCCTAGCCTTACTGTTCTGCCAGATTTTCATACTTTCACAAAATTAATTTTGCCTTATCTGACAACTTGCAACTTCAAATTTTTGCCTATAAATAGACCTTGGTGGTTATTTTAGCCCACATTCTCTTTTGGTTTTGATGTCCACTCTCCAGTGTTAACTCACATTAAAATAAGCACTCCGTTCCATTTCTAGCTGCCTGCTTGGTGTGTTACCTTTGGATCATACCATAAACTGCTCTCACCCTGATATAAAAGTTCCTCCAGACAGCATTCTTTTCCTGTTCTTTTAGGCAGTGCCATATTTTTGCTCTATTTTTTTTAAGTAATACAGGAATTTTAGCCTTCGGATTAAGATGTTTAGCTCCCAAGAGTCTTAAAAATGCTTAGCCTATTTTTTTTTTATTGTGGTTAAAATACACATCAATTTACCATTTTCACCATTTTAAAGTGTACAATTCAGTGGCAGTAAGTACATTCACCATATTGTGCTACTGTCACCACCATCTAGTTTTAATTTTTTTTAATGTTCATTTTTTCTTGAGAGAGAGAGAGAGAGAGCAGGGGAGGAGCAGAGAGAGAGAGAGAGAGACAGATCCCAAAGCAGGCTCCAGGCTTTGAGCTGCAGCTCAGAGCACGACACGGGGCTGGAACTCATGAGCTGTGAGATCATGACCTGAGCCGAAGTCCGACGCTCAACCAACTGAGCCACCCAGGCACCCCACCACCATCTAGTTTTAAAACTATTCATCATCCTGAACAGAGACACCCCCCCGCCCCCGCCCCTGGCATCCCCACTGAGCATTTACTCCCATCTGCCTCCCCCAGGCCCTGGAGAGCCACTAATGTGCATTGTCTCCATCCATTTGCCTCTTCTGAACATTTCCTATAAATGGAATCACATATATTTTTTTGAGTCTGGCTTTTTTCACTTGGCGAATTTCCTCAGAGTTCATCCGTGTAGTAACATGTACCAGTACTGTATTCCTCTGTATGGCTGAATAATATTCCATTATAGGAATAGACCACATTTTGCATATCCATTCATCAGATAATCAGTCTAATTTTTATCAAATCTTTGCTCCGAGATGAAATGAGTGATACAGTAGCATGATGAGGGCAGTGAATGGTACATAGATATTTTTCGGAGGGCGTCTCAGCGATTGGGTATGTGGCTAATACCATGGTGTTAGCCGATAGTAGTCTTCTGTTGGGGTAGCAGAATCTTTTTCCTTTTTTGGCTTTCTTTCTCCATCTGCCCCTTCTTTTTTTCCCCCCTTATTTTTGGTAACTAGATTACATTTTGTTTTTTCTTTACCATTATATTTATAGGTTTCAAAAAATACAGCTGAATAAATTACTCATAGTTCTCCCACCCAAAAATAATTACTATTAATAATATTTTGATGTATTTTCTTCTGGTTGTTTTCCTGTGCTTGGATGCTTTATTTTTTCCTAGTTAAGATCACATTGAGTTCATAATATTGTAGGATGCTCTCTCTCTCTCTCTCTCTCTCTCTTTTTTTCCATAAAGTTCATTTATTTTACAAGAATTTGAATCCTACAAGGATTTGGGCACTGTTCTGGATACTTCTGATGAATGAATAAGAAGTTCTGGTGGGGAGGGGCGCCTGGGTCGCTCAGTTGGTTAAGTGTCTGACTTTGGCTCAGGTCATGACCTCACAGTCTATGGGTTCGAACCCCACATGGGGCTCTGTGCGGACAGCTCAGAGCCTGGAGCCTGCTTCGGACTCTGCGTCTCCCTCTCTCTTTCATTCCTCCAATCATACTCCATCTCTCACTGTCTCAAAAATAAATAAGCATTAAAAAAATTAAAAAAGAAGAAGTTCTGGTGGGGATATGGTTTGGGAGTCATCAGCTTATAAATGATATCTAAAACTTCCTGTGGTGGGGGGGGTGGGTAGGGGGGGAGAATCAGCAGTGCACAACTAGGACCCACTCAGCCATGCGGGCCCTCCCACGTGCAAAGGTGGAACAGAGAAGGTGGTTGGCGAAGAGTAGGCACCTGGCAAAAGCCAGAGGGTCTGGAGGAGCATGTACTTGGGAGTGGAATAGCCCTATGTCAAATGCTGTTGAGCACCTGAGTGATGGGGGACAGAATTATCCATTGCGTCTGGCAAGACAGTAGTCAGGATGAGTTCATTAGAGTACAGAGGATCACAGCCCACCCAAGTGAAGTATGCCGAAGAGCAAATGATAAAATACTGCAATGTATTTCTGCATGTTTCATATATTCTTAAACATAATCTTGTGGCAGAATAAGATGTTCAGTTGTACACTTTACTTAACCACTTACTATCTTCCTACTGTGTGACATTTATAGTTTCTAATTTTTACTGTTACCAAGAAGACTGAAATGAAAAGCTTTGTAAACTTTCTTTTCTACTTTTAGCATCACTTCCTTTGATTTGGAGGCACAGAAAGGAAGGTGCTGGTCTAAGACCAGAGTCTCTTTAGAGCTTATGATTCTTATTCGCTCCAATACTTTAAAAAAGGACTGAATGGTTTGCCCTTCCTCCAAAGGTGTCTGAGGGGCCCCAGCATCTTGATTGCAGTTGTCAGTTGGGTCCTCCCAGAACAAGTTTCTCCTTTTATCTGCTTAGAAGTTCTTTTAACCTTGAATAGACTATTGAATGGCAAGAACCAAACCCACATTATGGAATGAAAACTATACACAATTCACTGAATAGTTGTGTTAAACAGAAATACATGTACAATAATTGACAGTCCACTGGAACCATAACTTACATGTGACGCTGGTGTTAGCTGTTAATCCTTTTCCACGAAGGTTCATTCATCCGTAAACCTGATACGGCCAAGGGAAATACGCAGTCTCCATTCCCGTGTTCCTGTGCCTTCCTACAGATGTGATCGGTGCTAGAATTTAAGGAAGTTTACCCCTCTTCCAGTAAACACCCTGCAGATTTCCCATTGCAGCTGCCTGCTGATATTCAGGGAATGACTTCGACACCTTCTATGTGTGCCTTGGGCAGGGTTTTATAAACATTCCCAGGTTGTGGCAAAAAGAGAACAACTTCCAGGCTGATCACCGTCTTGGAAATGTCCTCCTTTCCCAAACCTCCATATTCCTGAAAAACACCCCACCACTTTAAGGTCACTTCCTGGTCACATTAGGAGTTGTCCCACCCCAGTAGCAGCTGCCTGACTGGGTTTGCTATTTAACTGCTTCCTGTCCACCTTACCCAGGACCTGTAGTATCCACGGTGCTGCTGATGCAGATTCTGGTGAGGTGCTGGTGGCAATGTTGATTGTATCAAATGTGAATAGATCTAGTCTGAGAGATGCGTGTGCATCTCCTTCCCTTCAACAGGCTCATCTTCTGGAGAGGCCCTGGATCGCCACAGATAATCCCCTAAGTAGAAGGTCCAGTGGCATGGGATAGTTCAGCAGAATGGTTGAGTGTTCTACAACAGGCACACCTGGATGCATTTCTGCACTATTACTGGCTCTGTGACTTGGGCGAGCAACTTAACTTTTCTAAATCTCTTTTTTCTCGTCTGTTTAAAACATAGAAGGATAATGTAGTACCAGCCTCCTTAAATGATGTTATGTCAAGTGCCCACCATAGTGCCTGGCCCAGGACAGGCTCAGTCGGGGTGAACTGTTTCTGTCAGTATCCCATCCCCACCCCTGTTGTTGACTCTTCTGACTTTCATTGCTCTGAGTTGGTGGCTCAGACCTGACTCTTCAAGCCTCTCTCTCTTTGTTTTCTACTTGCAGGGACCTTTGTGAAGAAGCACAGTCAGCCTGTTGTTTCCAAAACCTTGGGGTAAGTTGTGGAATATTCAAACCAAGGGAAGGGCCAGATTGGCTTTTCCTGCTGACCTGGCAGAACCAGGTCTAGGGTGTGAGTATTCTTAGACATCCTGGGCTATAATAACTTAACACAGGAGCCTACAGGGATGTGAGGTGGCCCTCACACAATGCCTGTGGATAGCCCCTTTGACTGGTTCAACTGCTAAATGCTGAGGAAGAAGTGGCCATAGTCTGCAGGGATCACTGACAATCAAGGCAATAGTCAGAAGATGTAAGTAAGCAGACCTAGAAGAGGCAATCAATATGTGACACCTCTTATGGAAAGTAAACCTGTATTGGTAAAGATAAGTAACAGTTGCTGCTATAACAACTTATATCAAAGTCCACTTAGATATTCTTGAACAGGTGGAAAGCCTTGCCATCATCTTTCAGGGACCCAGGCTCCTTCCTTCTTATGGTTCCATCATCTCTTGGCCTTGGAGCTTCTCTTGGATCTTTTGCATCTAGAGAGAGAGTGTGGAGAATCTCACAGGCAGTTTTTGTGGGTTTAGTTGAGAGGTGGCAAACGTCACTTCCACTTGCAGTCTGTTGGCCAAAACCCAGGCTTTTGGCCAGAGCTCAGTAGAATTCAGGTATACCTTACTTCAAGGGAGGCTCTTATATGAAGTCTGGTTGGATGTTCAGGAGGTAGAAGAAATAGGCTTTGGTGCCACAGACATTTCCAGAGGGTACACGAGAAATGTGTTTAAGGCACGGCATTGGGAAGGTTGCCCTCTGCTGGTATCTGACCCAACTTAAGTGACGTGGGTGGAGGGCAGAGAGAATATCTGAATTGCTACTGCACTCTGCTGATTTCTTTCCAGGGACAGATTTGCAGCCCCCGCGGTGGAGACCCGTCCCAGCATCTGGGGAGAGTGCCCACCGAAGTTTGCTACCAAGCTGGGTCGAGCCGTAGTCAAAGAGGGACAGATGGGACGGTTCTCCTGCAAGATCACTGGCCGGCCCCAACCCCAGGTCACGTGGCTCAAGGTGAGGTTTTATCTGCCCCAACTCTGGCCCAGGCCTGGGGACCCTGAAGGTGGAGGGTTAGACCCTTGGACCGACAGGAGTCTGTCTTTCCAATCAGTTCCTTCTGTTTCAACTCTAGTCGTTCTCTAGGGTTCTCTGTAGGTCAGTAGTCATGCTTCTTCTTGCCCCTATTTGCACACTCTGCCTCTGTTACTCAGCCATCAATGTCCTGTAATCCATATACTCCCCAAACAGCATTAAACTTCTGAGTCAGTACAGACATGACCATGTCAAGAGAGTGGAATTTGAAGTCATGAGACTAGGTTTCAAGCCACAGCTCCATCATTCATGAAACATGTGATGCTGGGCAAGTCATTTGTCTCTTGGAACCCTGGTCTCCTTATCTGTGAGGCAGAGATGATCCCACCTATCTCAAAATACTCTCTGGAGTATTTCATCAGGGCTGGACAAGGTGAAGGCAGAACAGAGGAGAGGGGGAACAGGGCCTTGAGGAGATGTGGGGAACATTTGGGGTCAAGGCCTGCGAGAGTCGCTTTCATAGATGGAACTCCTGGATGAAAATGAGTGATGGGACACTTTTAGCTATTTCCTAATTCTCCTGGACTGACCCTGGAAAAAGAATAAAGGAGAGGGAGGCAAAGCAGAACCAAAGTGAGGAATGTAGGATGTCTTAGGCTCCTTTGGAACTAGGGCTCCTTTGGAACAACTTCCATATGCCTGCTCTAAGCTGGACCTGATGCCGCACCACACACATAGACCTCAAGTCAGGGCCCTTGGATTGTCCAAGGATTCCTCTCTGAGCACATTGACAGAGCCCAGAGCAAAGGGTTCTGCCTGTGCCTGGTGTCTGTCCCCCCGGGACTGGCAGGAGGTAGGATAGTGCCAAAAGGTAAACAGGTTTCTCTGACCAAACTACCCTCTGCCCATCCACAGGGAGATGTTCCCCTGAAGCCAAGTGCCCGTGTATCTATGTCTGAGAAGAATGGAGTACAAGTTCTGGAAATCCATGAGGTCAGCCGAGATGATGTGGGAGTGTACACGTGCATGGTGGTGAATGGGTCGGGGAAGGCCTCCATGTCGGCCGAGCTTTCTATCCAAGGTATCGACTGGTGGGCGGGCCAGTGCAGAAGGCCCCTCCTAGAAGGAGCTGCTGTTCATTACAGATCTGTGTGACACTGACCCGCCCACATACCCATGCCTTCCCTAGGGGCGAGATCTTGAACTTAGTCACTGCACTGTGCCCCACGCCTGTGTCTGCAGCCTTTTCTTCTTGCTCAGACTCCTTTTTGTATCTCTAATTGCCACTGGAAAAGTCGACGTTGCTCATGTCTCACCATCACCTCAACTTTAACCTGCCTAAGATTTAACTTATCATCTACTCTGTCCTTCTCTTCAAGTCTTCCCTCAACTTAACTCTTTCTACCCCTGGATTCTGCTTTTCTTTCTCACCCGGGCTGGGCATTTCAGCATCTCCTTTGACTCTTGCCTCCTCCTTGCTGTAGGCATCGGCCCCTGTCCGTTCTCCCTAGGAAATCTCTTTGAATATGTCTCCTCTTTGCATTCCCCTTGGCTCCGCCACATCCAGCCTGTGGAAGCAGGAGTGTGGGCAGGGAAGGGGATTGGCATCACTCCGCAGAGTGGGAACCTTGAGCAAGGTGGGATTTGGGGGAGTCAGGGAGAGAAATGACCTTCAATCTCCTCTTCCTGTCTCAGAAACGATTCCTCCTTGCCGTCTTCACCATTGATGTCTCAGGTGTTTTTCTCAACTCACAGAGAGTTCTACATTGCAACCCAGGACATAATATATATAAATATATATAAACATATCAAACCGAAACAAGTTTCATAAAACAGTCCCGAGTTGTACTATGTACAGTATGTGCTGGTATTCTCTATTCCATCCTATACTATCAAAAGTCCTGGTCCTGAAAGAAGTAGACTTTACAGCTCACCATGGGATGGAGACTCACTGTTGGACATTGAGAAGAGTGATTTAACCACTCCCTCTACTTGCCCTAGCACTGAATTAAAGAACTGCTCCCTTCTCAGATTCTTAATGGCAAAATGATACGTTGCCTGGGATATGTTTTAAAATACTCCCGGGGGAACCTGGGTGGCTCAGTCGGTTAAGCGTCCAACTTCGGCTCAAGTCATAATCTCATGGGTCATGAGTTTGAGCCCCATATCGGGCTCTCTGCTGTCAGAGCAGAACCCATTCTAGATCCTCTGTCCCCCTCTTTCTCTGTCCTTCCCCTTCTGGTTCTCTCTCTGTCTCTCTCTCTCTCAAAATAAATAAACTTATTAAAAAATACTCCCAGGAGAAATTCCTCTAAAAACCAAAACAAAGAGGGATAAGAAAGACTGGTAAAATGTCACTATTTTTTAAATCTGAGTGATGGCTTTCTGAGTTTGTTATATCCTCTCTACTAGTGTATGTTTTGAAATTTTCCAAAATAAAATTTTAAAAAAACAACGTGGCAGGAAAAAATATATGGTATTTTTTTCTCTTTGAAGAACTGACTGTATTTTTTTTTCAATGTTTATTTTTGAGAGACAGAGACAGAGTATGAGTGGGGGAGGGGCAGAGAGAGAGGGAGACCCAGAATCCAAAGCAGGCTCCAAGCTCTTAGCTTGTCAGCACAGAGCTGGACACAGAGCTCAAACTCACAGACCACAAGATCATGACCTGAGCTGTTCGATGCTTAACCGACTGAGCCACGCAGGCGCCCCATCACTGTATATTTTTAAAGCAAGTATTTGTGAAAACTGGTCACTTTGGGAAGTTTGTTTTCTAGGGCCATATGTAAGTTAAACTGTTTGGGTTTGAACTTTTCAGATGTTTATTTTTGTTTGTCCCATAATTGGTTTCCTTCTGTGGCTAGTGAACAGGACAGGTCCCGTGGCACAGAGTATGGCCACTGAGGCCACCATAGATGGCCCAGGGAAGCCCTGGAAATGTTGACATTGTCTCAGGGGAGGGCTCAGAGGAGCTCATCAGATCCACCTGAGTAGTTCAGGACCAGGAAGCTGAGGGAGTGAGGGAGGTAGGAGTGGAGGTGAGGGGCAGAGTGGGAGCTGGGGACGTGAACACTCCATAAGAAATGAAAAACAGTGTTGTCTTATCACTTTCTCGTCTCGGTACCTGTAATATTCCACTAACAGTCTACCCCTCTCCCTTTTTCCAGGTTTGGACAATGCCAATAGGTATGTCTAGGCTTGTAGTCGTTGTTTCCATCTTGGGATGCCCTGCAAGAAAAGAGGTTGTAATGGAGAAATGCCTCGAATTTCTGAGTCGTCATATAGGAGGGAGAACTGACTGTTGGGGGACATGGTTGTGTTTGGTCTCATTCTCCTGTTGCAGTAGGCCATACAGGTTCTGTAGTAGGCTTGCCATCGTAGTGAGACTCTTGAAGACACAATGCTGTCATCTTTCCCAGAGTCTGGCCAATGCCTTTACCAGTTAGCAGTCATTAGGAAGGGTGCTGTGCCAGGCAGAATCCACTCACCCATGTAGCACGTCTTCATCAGGAGCTTCCTTGTCCATGCGTGAGGCCCGGGGCTAGACGCTGGGTCTGCAGGGTGGGCAGACGTCTGGTGGAGAGAAGGGACTTTCAGCGGAGCTACCATAGTTACCAGCTGCCGTGCATCTGAGGAAGGGTAATGAGCAGCGCTAATTTAGATTAGAGGTTCAGAGAAGCCCATCCTGAACACTTGACATTGAGCTCAGGCCCTTGAAGGGTGGTGTTAACCAGAAGAGGAAAAGCTCAGGGAGGGAGCATTCTCAGGAGAGGGGTGGTACGGAGGGGAGCCGCAAGAGCACGTGTGTGGCTGTAGCATGGTAGGCGTCGAAGATAGTCTTGTGAGGTCCAGGAGGCAGCGGGAGCCGGCTCACATGGGCCATCTTGAGAAGCTCAGTGCAGCAAAGATCGGCTGTGCTTCTCACGCAGAATCCAAAATGGATGCAGAGAACCAAATGGATCAGAGGGGGCCAGCGGGGACAAGGGGGAGCCAGTTGTGTGGTGGGAACTAGGGTGGCACTTGGGTGGAGGGGGAGAAAAAAGGCTGATTGGATAAGTGCAGACAGAATTCTGGATTGGGATGAGGGGCAGGGAAGTGTCAGGAATGACTGCTTGCCTTCTGGGTTGGGATGCTGAGAAAGCTGCAGAGAGCAGCTTTCTTTGTACTGTACTCTGCCTGTACTCTGCCTTTGCCTGTACTCTGTCTTAATTGGTAGGCTTTCATGATCCCGTGAAGAGTAGTGTTGGTGAGTAACCAGATGATCATTCTATTTCTCCTCCTCCCTCCCCATTGCCCGCCCCTCCCCCTGCCAAACCACCACCACACAGGTCATTTGTGAGAGGAACAAAGGCAGCCAAATCAGATATCAGGAAGGAAGTGACCAATGGAGCGACGCAGGGGCCGAAACTGGGCAGCCTGGAGCCTGCAGCTGAAAGAAAAAACTGCTCTGGCACCCAGAGAGGTGGCTCCCCGACCTGGGCTACAGGTAGCCATCCTCAGCCCCTGCGGGAGTCCAAGCTGGAGCCGTCTGGGGACCCACCTAGGAAAGCCCTGAGCAGCCCCATCCTGCAGAAGACTTCCAGCACCATCACCCTGCAGGCCGCAAAAGTCCAGCCGGAACCAAGAGCACTGGCCTCAGGCGCCCTCTCTCCTTCTGGAGAAGACGGGGAGAGGCCAGCTGCCCCCCCTCCGGCCACCCTCCCCACCAGGCATTCTGGCCTGGGAAGCCAGGAGGTTGTGAGCAAGGTTGCTACCAGGAAAATCCCCATGGAGAGCCGGAGGGATTACACATTCCCCAAATTTGAAAGCAAGCCCCAAAGCCAGGAAGTCAGTGAAGATCAAATAGTCAAGTTCAGATGTGAGGGTGAGTAGAGCTGAAGAGGGTCACTGCCCCACCCCACCTCACCAATGTAGCCCCTGGGTGACTACTCCCTCCCACCTGGCCCAGAAGCCACCTCACAGGGGTCTTCCCTCAGGAAGGACTCAGTCTAGTAATGTGCCTTGTTCTGGAGAAACACCCAGCAGTGGCCCGATGTTCGTTGTTGGATAGGGCCTTGGCCCTGTGCCCTAATTCTTACCACTCTAGAGGGGAAAACCCATCATCAATATCACCATCAAAAAACAAGCCACAGGGGCTCCTCTTTTCTCCCTTCTGCTGGCTTTGGCTGATCTGGAGACCTGGCTTGTCATCCTATGTCTGTCCTCCCCAAGGACCCTGCCTCCATCTTGAGATGTTTACTCCTGCACAGTGCAGGGTGAGGGGTAAGAGCCTCTTCAGTGGGAGGGCAGCTCACACCAGCCCTAGCTCCTCCCATGGGCCCAGCATGCTGCCCGCCCCACTGGCACAGTACGCTTTCTGGGAGCCTCATGCCCTTTGCCTGGCCCTGTAGTTTCAGGGACCCCAAAGCCTGAAGTGACCTGGTTCCTGGAAGGTGCCCCCGTGAGAAGACGAGAAGGCATTGTTGAGGTTTATGAGGAAGGCGGATGCCATCACCTCTGCCTGCTCAGAGCACGGGCCAGGGACAGTGGGAACTACAGCTGCACGGCCTCCAATGTCCAAGGCCAGGTGTCCTGTGGCTGGACTCTCTTGGTGAAACGTGAGTACACTCCTCCAGTCACCCTGGGTTTTCCGTGGTGGGGCCATCCATGGGGTGCTTCCTACACCACAGGAGTGTCGCCCCCTACCACCCCCATGCAGGGTGTACAACCCCACAGAAGCACCGTCCCCACCCACATGCCAAGGCCAAAGTCATTGCTCCAGGACCGTGACTCCTGATCAGGAGCTCACACCACAGTCCCCTCAGAATAAGCATGCCCACACCCCATGCCCAGCCCTGCCCAGAGCTCCCTTTTCTGGGTTCCTCAGCTGTCCAAGGAGTGCCGTGACTCATTCTTGTAACCACAGAGAACCAAATGTTCACTAAATATACACATTTAGAGTCATAGGAGATGATGTGGGATCCCGCATCTTTTATGTTTACTGAAATATCTGTTTATAAAAGTTATGCATGTTCACGGTGGGGGATTTAAACACAAGATGATCTTATGACTCAGAAACATTAAAAGGTATTTTAATGTCTTTAAAACAAAATCGGCATTGTGCTGTTTGTATACTGCTTTCTATTCTAATTTGTTCATGTTACATAAGCATCTTTCTATATGATTTCTTTCTATATTACCTTAATATTCTTCAAAAACATGATTTTTAAAAAGTGTTTGCATACTTATTTTTAAGAAGGAGAGAGGGAGGGGCAGAGAGAGAGGGAGACACAGAATCCCAAACGTGGAGCTCAAACTCACGAACTATGAGATTGTGACCTGGGCCGAAACCAAGAGTCAGACACTTAACCGACTGAGCCATCCGGGCACACCTCAAAAACATGACTTGAACAGCCATATGATATTTCATAGAATAGCGTATCTGATTTAGGCTTGCTCTTATCATTGAATATTTACGTTGTTTCCATTTTTTTCACTGTCGTAACAAAACTGTGATAAATATCCTTATACCCATCTAACTCTATAAAATTTCCTCCTTATTTTGAATGCTACTTAGGGACCCTCAGCCCATTGAGGAACATATTAAACCACAGGGATAGAGTCAGCAAATTTCAGGCTGTTGGAAGTTCTATGGGACAAATACCCTCTGCCTATTTTTTTCAACAAATAAATTGCAAGAAAAAGAGGAGGAAGGAAAATTTCCAATTGGAAACTTTGATGAAAAGATACATGAGATATCAACAGTTGTAATCCATGGACTTTCTGTGGATTCTGATTGAGACGCCTTTAAAAATGTTTTTTAAATGAGAACACAAGGAAAGTTTGAGCATCCACAAGATATTTGATATAAAGGAATTAGTGCTATTTTTAAGATACGATGATCTTGTGGGGTTTTTTTAAGTCTGTGTAGTTTAGAAATATAAATTGAGTTATTTACTGGTGAAATCATATGATTTCTGATATTTTCTTCAGAAATAATCCATGTGTAGTGGGAGCTGGTGGGCATTAAAATGATATGAGATTGGCCATAAGTTGATAATTATTAAATTTGAGAAACAGATATATGATAATCCACTGTACTGCCCTCTTTACTAGAGTGTATGTTTGAAATTTGCCATGATAAATGTTTCCAAAAAAAGAAAGGAAAAGAAAAGAACTTAGTGCTTCATCCATACAGTAGGATTGCATGCAGCCAGTAAAACAAATATGGCGGATCTGTGGGCTCTGATGGTGAAGCATGTCCAAGATATACCAGTAAGGGAGAAGAGCCAAGTGCAGAGCTGTGTGTATCATATGCTATTTGCACAAAAGGAAAAGAATCTATGTAGATATGTGCACACAGATGCTTACGTGTGCATAAAACATTTCTGGAAGGGTCCACGACTTGTCTCAAGGAAGGGAAACTGGGGATTCTTAGGAAGAGGTGGGGGTAATCTTACTTCTCACTACATGAATACAGTTGATTTACTTCTCAATTGGGATTTTTCCTATGTTCATGAATTTCTTCATAAGAAATAGTATCCGTTCCATTTGGAGGTGGGAGTTCCTATAGAGTTCACAAGTCCAAGAGCCTGAGCCTCATCATCCCAGGCTCTATGCATGGGATGGACACATGGCATCATGTCCACCGAAAGTTAAAAAGCATCATTTTGCCAACCAACATTGTTGGAGTGTTAACTAGCATTATTATTAAATGGAAGCTATGCATCAAGATTCTCCTTACAGTCAGGTAGGGATGAAAGAGAATGTGGTCTTCAGAGCTACCACAGACCCGGGGCAAACGGGATGGGAATTAAGCCCGCCATAAAGCTGGCTCTTCTTACCAACAGTCAGCTGTTTGTTTTTGAATGAATGCTGCTCAGAATGTTGTAAGTCTTTGGTTAATGCCCAGAGTTCAGAAAAAGTTGAATTTGACTGTGTTTGCCAGTGTCCTTGTCACTTGTATGGAGGAGTGGATTTTAGAAGCCCTTATGCTGTCATTGCAAAAGTACTTCTCGACTCCCCCTCCTCCTGGAGACACTGGCTGGTCTAAAACCGTTCCTGATGACTTCACCAGCATGCAGGTCACCTGACACATGTCTTTTCACCTTCTCTTGCAACACCCTCTTTCTCCCTTTTGTCCCGTTGCTGCAGAAGAGCTGTCTGTCTCTGTTACCTGGACTTCCCTCTCCATCCTTTCCTCTCTCTACAAAGATCTTATTTAATGATGATTTACTCTCCCATCATTTCTTCAATCTGTCTCCCTCTCTTTATCCAGAGTCTCTCTCACTTCTCCCTAGAAGCATGCTCTGGTCTTCCCTATGCTGAAAAAGGAAAGAAAGTCTTCCTTCTGCTCGACGGCCCCTGAAGCTCCTCCTTGATTTCTCCACTGTCTTTCACCCCAAACTTGCTGCAGGTGTAGTATTGATGCACAGCTTCCATTTGATAACAACAGCTCACACTCCGCAAAGACCTGCTCAACGTGCCAGGCTTTGTGCTAGCATTTGTGCTAGCTTTGTGCTAAATGCTTTCTCTCTGGGGGTACCTGGGTGGCTCAGTCGGTTGAGCGTCCGACTTCGGCTCAGGTCATGATCTCGTGGTTTGTGGGTTCGAGCCCCGCGTCGGGCTCTGTGCTGACAGCTTGGAGCCTGGAGCCTGCTTCGGATTCTGTGTCTCCCTCTCTTTCTGCCCCTCCCCCACTCGTTCTCTCTCTCTCTTTCTCTCTCTCTCGTAAATAAATGAGCATTAAAAAAATTTTTGTTTTAATGACTTTGATTTTGGGCACCGGGGTGACTCAGTCAGTTAAGCATCTGACTTTAGCTCAGGTCATGATCTCATGGTTCGTGGGTTCGAGCCCCGCGTCAGGCTCTGTACTGACAGCTCGGAGCCTGGAGCTTGCTTCAGTTTCTGTGTCTCCTTCTCTCTCTGCCCCTCCCCCACTTGTGCTCTCTCTGTCTTTCAAAAATAAATGTAAAATAAATAAATAAATAAATAAATGCTTTATCTCTGTTATTCCATTCAGTTATCCCAACAGTCTCATGAGATCATTGTAGTCACACCCATTTTCCAGATGAGAATACTAAGCTGTAATGAAGCTAAATGACTTGTTGGAGGTCACACACCTTGTGAAAGGTGGCATATTTCTTACCCATGTTGGTCTGACAAAGAAGTCCGTATTTTTTCAATGGCTATCTACGGCATTTCCCTGGGAGGGAATTTGATGTTGGCTGGGAAAAGGGATAGAAGTGCCTTCCCACAGCTCTCGAGGTAGTCTGTTCATCCCTTCCCTCAGTGGCAGTGAAGATCACATGCACCATCATTCTGACTGTAGCTGCTCTCCTGCGGCCTTCTCTCCCCGTAGGGGAGCTCTGGTGTGGGGGTAGAAGGGCGGATGTAGCTGGGCAAAAAGCCTGTCTTCACCATTGGGCTTAACCTGGTCTGTAAAGTGAGCTTAAGATAGCAACCTCATGGCACTGTCACAGTCACATCTAGAAAAGTACTTGGCACATAGTAAGCCCTCAAGTACCCGTCTTTGCCCTTGAACTCCTGCAGTATAATATGGCTTACCCCTCACCACTGCCTGGACTAGCTTCTCTTGAAACGCACTGGTGAGGCTTTTTCTTAATGTTCATTTTTGAGAGAGAGAGAGAGAGAGTGGGGAAGGGGCAGAGACAGAGGGAGACAGAGGATCCAAAGCAGGCTCTGCACTGACGGCGGACAGTCTGACGCGGGGCTTACGAGCTGTGAGATCATGACCTGAGCTAAAGACAGACGCTGAACCAACTGAGCCACCCCACTGCTGAGGCCTCGTCTAATCACCAAACCCATTTCCTCTTCTCAGCTGTCAGCCACCTTGACGTTTCTGCAGCATGTTCCAGTTGTAGAAGAGATTATCTATTCCTATTGCTCTTAGTTAAGATCCCCAAACTACAAAATGCTCCCCAATTCACCAATGTAGAGGGCTTCTGGAAAGTTCAGCTCAGTGGTTCTCTACTCGAATATGCATCAGAATCATGAGGGAACTTAGTAATGCATAGTCCCAGGCCCCCAGTGGTCCTGAACCATCGACTTAGGTTGGAAAACTACAACACACGTGAGTCTTTGTCCTGGAATTGGAAAAAATAGTAATTAAAACTGAAACGTCCTTACCAGTGGGCATGTTGTCTCTACAAGTACAAAGATATTCCCAAGATTGTGCAGGTATGATAGAATATGTTAAAGGAGAGAAGGGGCATGAGAAAGTGGGGAAGAAGTTCTGTGGATGCTCCAGGACACAAAAGGAAGCCAACCTAGGAGGTGCCTGAGTCCCGGGTGCGGGGCGGGGGTTGGGGGAAGGGGTACAGGCCCGTGTCCTGAGCACTCCCAGACCTGGGCTGTTCTGTGACCATGAAATAGGCCCTGCCGCTTTCTCTGCCTCCCAGGCCAGGTCTCCACACCTGTGGTGCTGCCTGCCTCCAAGTGTGAAGATAGGTTAAGGTCCAGCCAGGCTCCTAAGGAAGCTCCGGGTGTTTGGGGCAGCGAGGCATCTGCCTGTGAGGCTCAGGGTGACTGCAGTCTGTCACCAGAGCAGGCCGGGGTGGTCTGAGGTGGCCTGTCTGTTCTTTGCCCTTGCAGAGCTGGCTGTGATGGAGGTGGCTCCCTCATTCTCCAGTGTCCTGAAGGACTGCACTGTCATTGAGGGCCAGGACTTTGTGCTGCAGTGCTCAGTGCAGGGGATCCCGGTCCCCCAAATCACTTGGCTGCTCAATGGTGAGTTCCCCCTGCTCCAGCCCTCTGGGCCCTTTGGCCCTGCCTGCATACTCACTTGGCTCTCCCCCATTTATTGCTCAGAACCATCTATGCATAAGTAGGAAATGCTGGGTACAGAGGTCACAGGGTGCAGAAAGATCACAGCCTACTATTGCCCGGCTGGGGACACTGGGCAAGTTACTATTCCTATCTGAGCCTTGAGCTCCGGCAACATGGGAATAACATTAACTACCTTCCAGAGTGGCAGATGTGAAAATTGAGTTAGTTCCTTAATACAGAACAGTTAACGTGCCTGGTACATGAGTGCACAAGCAATTTGGTTCATTTTTGTGGCCAGGCTCATAGTAGACCCTCAATAAACATTTGTTGAGTCAATAAATGAACAAGTTAAATTAGTGAACCACACTGGAAGTTACTCATGGAACCTCACCTTTTATTTAGTGGCAGTTGGTTTGGGGATTCATAGACCAGTAATTTTTTTAATGGTATAGTCCTAGAGAGACATGCCAACTTTTTGTTTGTTTGTTTTTGCCTGGTAAGGTCTTTTGGAAAGAAATTGGTTATCTCGTATTATCACTCTTCTCTTTTTAAAAAAGCCTTTCAATTCCAAAATTATGGGAGGAATCTAATTTTAGAACTAACAACACTTCATAACATTGATGCCATTGAGCAGCGTCTGCTTTGGGGATCCACAAGGAGGGTGAAGGGGCACCTGCCCATCAGGAGACAAAGGGCACTTCTCCTCTACCATCGAGTGGTCGGATGACCTTGGACACCCCACTTTACCTCTCTGGGCATCAGCTTCTTTATGGGTGAGGAAATGGGCTGGAACAAAAGGTTTGGGACCTCAGCCAGTTTTCAGGGCTGATAGAATATGCCCCTCAAGGGACAGCGGCACCCTGTCACCTATGCACCAAATAGCCCCTAGTTGTTTATCCCGTTGACGTGTTACCTATAAACCTTCCTAGTTGGTATAGTTTGCTGAGGCTGTGGTAGAAATTATCTCTAGTGAGTGAGAGAAGGTTCCATGTAGTCTTTCTATGTGTCATCTTCTTGGACAAATAAGTGAAAATTGAGGTCGCCCTTCCCTCCACTCCTCACTATGGACAGAGCTTCTGTCGGATCCTGTGACTGACTACAAACAGGCAGCCTCCTTGCAGCTGGAACAGAACATGGGCATGAAAGACTAGTCAAGGATCTGAGTAAGAGAGTTTCACTTCCATCTGGCTCAGAATCCAGACCAGAGGTCCAGACACATTTTCTATAAAGGGCCAGATAGTAAATATTTTCAGCTTTGCTGGCCATACAGCCTCTGTCACAACTACTCAACTGTGCTACTGTGGCATAAAAGCAGCCAGAGGCAAGTTGTAAATGAATAAGTATGGCAGTGTTGCAATAAAACTTTATTTGTGGACACTGAAATGTGAATTTCATATGATTTTCACGGATCACAAAATATTTTACCTTTGATTTTTTTTCAACGATTTAAAATATGTAAGAACTATTCTTAGCTTCCAGACCATACAAAGGCAGGCTGAAGATCAGATTGGGCCTGTGAGCAATAGTTTGCTGACCCCTGGTCTGCACCCCTCAGGACTGGGAAAAGCAACCCCACCTTCTTATTCTTGGTGAATCTTGGCATTTCCACACCATTACCACTAGAGGGAGAGCGTGCTCAAGTTCCCTTGGCTGCTGACTCTGGTCTTCCCAGTCTTGGGGTCCGAGAGTTCTGGGTCTCCCAATTCTATAATTCTGAGTGCCCTGAGCCAACAGCTCCTTTCTGGGGCCACCATTCCATCCCACGCTTGTAGGGCCAAAATGAGTTACCCCCCCAGTAACAAAAGAGGTGTCAAACATTTTATTGGCACATTTCGACAGCAGAGGCCCTTTGATGGCAGTCATGGAATGTACTGGTATTCTCAAGGAAGATAGGTTTTAGGGCGTCATTTTCACAAAAAGCAAAGAGTAGTGTTCAGTCATCTCAGTAGCAGGATCCTGACCCCCTTCATGAAGTGCAGTAGGTAGGGCAGAATCTCTTCTCTCCCGCCCTATGGCATGCTTGCTTGGCAGTCTCTGCAGTTGTCCCAGAGACACAAAGTGTTGCTATGTGCCTAAGAAAACATTGCATTGCAGGGAGAGGACTTCTTTCTGCACTTTGTCCCTCCCCTACCGCCCACCCTCAATTTTATGAAATGCAAACCAGGACCCTGGAGCCTGACAAGGGAAGAAATTGACAGTTGCTTCCAATATGGTGAATGGACACATTTCTGTTCTAAGGCCAGAATATTCAGTAATGAGATTTTTTTTTCCCCCTGGAAATGAAAGCTCACATCCTGGAATAATAAAGTCCCAGGAACATATAGCATTAAGGAAACCAATGACGTTCATAGCATGTGCCTCTATCTCCATGAAGGACTTTATGTGACCGGAATAAAGGGCATCTTGTAGCGGGGACTCTGAGAAGAAGGGACTAGAGTCATTTTTAGTTTCCCATATTTATCTTTTCCATGGACCCTAAAATGTACTGAAATGGACCCAACTGCAACATCAGGTGGAGGTCACACAACTGCCTTCTGATGAATATATGCAGTGGGAATGAAGTCATTATTTCTGGAGATGTCTAAAAGGAGCCAGGAGCCTCATGTTGTCTGGGTGAGGCCTGTTGTGCCTGAAGCTGGGCTATGGGCCAGATGACCCTGTAAGATTCTTTCCAGGCTCAGAATTCTGTGAAGTCCAGGATGTGGATGTAAGGACTGTTTGTTTAAACAAAATGCACAGAACTATGTCCCTTGCCCTTCTGCATTCTCAATGCCTCCAGAATCTCCCCCCACAGTCCTGCCCACCCCAGCCTTGCTCCTGCACCTCCCTCCATGGCACCTGCAAGCCTCTGTCCAGTTGGCTAGGAGTGGGCCTGCCATGTCATCGGCCCCCCGGTGGATCTGAGCAAGCGTGGCGACATGACAACAGCAGCCCTGCAGAGGACAGGGTTCACATCCCCTCCACTGGAAACCCATTGGCCTGAGCCCTCCTGTGCTTGCCTCCACAGAGCAGCCCATCCAGTATGCTCACTCCTCCTGTGAGGCCGGTGTGGCCGAGCTCCACATCCAGGACGCCCTGCCGGAGGACGATGGCATCTACACCTGTCTGGCCAAGAACACCTTGGGGCAGGTGTCCTGCAGCGCCCGGGTCACTGTCCATGGTAGGAGCCTCTGGGCACCTCTCTAGAAGCACCTTTGCTGCAGACATCTGCTTTGGAGAAAGAGCACTGCACCTGAAGGCAGGCAGGTGGAGGAAATAGCCTCTAGAATGGCCTCACAGTGACCGGGGTGTGCCAGGGCAGATGAATATTCAAAAGCCAATTCCCCACCTCCTCACCCGACCTGGGCTAAGGGAAGATTCAAGGGAAGGAGGCGAGGGCTCCCTTGGCTGAAGAAGCTCCCAGTGTGAAGACTTTGCACACTGAAAAATGACTTACGAGGAGTACTCACGTACTCCCTTAGGACTTAGGTGTCTCACAAATGCCACCTCCCGTGCTGGGGGCTACTGGGTAACAGAGTGCTGGTATTGAGGCTTTGAGAGGGTTGCAGGTTGTTCCCCTTTTCCTTCTGCCCCTGCTCCTCCCCACCAGCCTGGGCTCATTTTCATACATCACCAGCATGGTGTCCAGTAATCTGATTATCATGGTCATCCATTGATCCTTGACAAGCCTTTAGTCCCAGGAAGTTTCAGGGGAGCCACAGCACTCAAGACACAGCTGTCTGTGCTGTGGTGTCAGCAGGCATGGTTACAGTGCCTGGGGAGTGCTTCCCAGGGCCAGGGTGTTCAGGTAAGCCTGCCTCCCCACTCTCACCCCAGCCTGGGCCCCCAGCTCCTGGGTGTGACTGGGGCCTGGGTGCTTGAACCGGGTGCGCTGTGCTCTGTTTTCCCAGCAAACTGGCAGGAGACCATGTCTCTTCTCTCCATCCCCCAGGGTTCAGGCCTCATGGAGAGAGTCTCCCTGTAACGTGAACAGCCACCTTCTGGGTGTGGAGAAGCCACCTTCTGTGTGGAGGCCACAGGACATGGTTTCACTGAAAAGGGCAAGAGGAAAATCATGTGCTGGTTACTTCCTTAAATACTTTCTTCTTTAGACCTCAGCAGCCCTGGGGAGGGCAGTGCTCTCCCTCTTTTACACAGAAGGGTCTGGAGGTCTCAAAAAGTTAATGCAACTTGCCTACGCACACAGGCTAGCAAGTGGAGCTGGCCTTTCAGACCCACATCCTCATGACCCCAAGCCTGTGCTCATTCCCATGCCTGGCCCTTTTCTAGAGCATGCATCCTCTGGCCCAAAGGGAGAGTCTGGGCCCCATGGGCTCAGCAGTGTCACCCCTTAGGGATTAAGGGGCTCATGGTGAGGCTGGCTCTGTGAGGTGCCCTGCCAAGAAAGGGCACATGCCCTGGCCTCCCCAATATCTCTGAAGTTCTCTGGCATGGAGTCATCACTCGGGACCTGGCCTCTGCTTCCTTTCAGGAAGCTGTTCACACCCAGGTGGGAGCCTGAGTCTGACTCCCGGGAATTTGTCAGCCAGAATTCTGGCTGTCATTATCTATCCCCTTTATCCTCACAGATCTCATTTCATGGCTCTTTGAGGGGCCTTGGGAAATTGTAGTAATGAAACAAGAAGAGATCTGAGCCTCCTCTCCTTGGCAGCGGCCCTCACCTTCCTGACAGGGGACTCTCCTTGGAGGTCCACACGGCCTACCCCACAGTCTAGTAACAGGCGAGAGGGCCAGAATGACGTGTGATGAGTCTACTGTCTGAGACTCTCCTGCCAGCGGCCCTGCTAATCCAGTGCCTGTCCCCACTTGCCTGGCTTTAGATTGGATTAAAGAGACCCAGCTGGGCTAATAGCCCTACTGGAGGTGGGGGTCCCCAGACAAAGGATCAAGGGGTCTTTGGGGCTGTCCTCCATGTCCCCAGGTCTGTGGGAGGAGTGAGGCCGGGGTGATTGCCTATCCAAACATGTTTTAAAGCAGAAACAGGTCCTCAGCAAGAACTCTGCCAGAGCCCTTTGGGTTTGCTCTGAGGACAGCCCTGTGTGGGTGAGAACTCCCTCCCGGTGTGGGGATTTACTGGCCTGTGAAGGCCAAACAGAGGCTGAGATACCATAAATGGTGAAGCAGGCTGAGAGACGCAGCCACGCGCTCGAGCCATAGGGCTGGGCCATCTGCACATGAGGGGGGTGGGCTGAGCCTGCCTGCCGCCGTGGCACCCTGGGCCCTGCCCCAAGGCGGCTCGGCTCAGGGCTGGGGGCGGCTGCAAGCTCTACTGTACCGAGTGCTGTTCCGGCCTCCGCGTAGCTGCCCAGGGTCTGGCCTTTCTGCTACCCTCAACATGCTGGGGGCCACAGTCTCATCGTGGCTGTGCAGCAGGCTGCCCGGTGACCTGAGTTCCATTTGACTCGCCGGGCCTCATCTTCCTCTTCTGTGCAGTGGGGACACTGATAGTCACAGTCCCCAGTACTGTGAGGATTAAGTTAATGAATGCATGTAATGTCTTCTGAACAGAGGACGTGCTCAGTGTATGCTGACCCCCACTTTTAAACAAGGTAAAATGCCAAGTCTAACCAGTTTTACCAAAGGACCAACTTTGCCACAGTAGATAGGTGATTGTCTGACGGTCCATATACCTGTTCGTTGGTTTCTAGTGAAGGGAGACAATCAAAATCAGAGAAGGGAGGCATTGGGCCAGACAGGAGAACCAGAGGAGCAAGCCATTCTAGGGACTCTGGCCACGAGAGGGCGCCCTTGAGCAGAGTGCCCTCTCTGGTTTCCAGGGAGGGGTGGTTTCCAGGGCGGCTCTGCCGTAGGCAAGATGAGCGGGAGAGTCCCACAGATGCTGAGGAAGGCCAGGCATGGATGTGCTCTTTGTCACCTCTTTAGCCAAGGTTTTGTAATCCAGAAATCGCTGGCCCAGCACTCTGACATGATTTCTGCAGCCAGCTTACCCGGCTTTCTCTGCCTCCTCTCCATGGCAACCCCTTTCTCCAAACTCTGTCTATCTCCCCCAACGGATGTCACTTCCTCTAGGAAGCCCTCCCTGGTATCCCCAGAATGAGTTATCTTACTGGCTGAAGCACCCTTATCACTGTGCTTATTTGTCAGTAAATCTGTACTGAACCCCTGCTTTGTGCCAGACATCATTCTGGGGAGGCTGCCGTGGGCAGGATTGATAAGCTCTGCCTTCATGGTGTGTACATTTTGATGGGGAGACACCCAACAACCAGCACCTGGTTTAATCCAATACTGACATAGAAGGGTACAAGGGGTCCTTTTGGATGGTGGGTGGTGAAGGAAGACTCTAGGCAGAGGTAACTTTTGAACAGAGACTTCAGTGAGCTGGAGAGAGTGCTGCGAAAGCAGGCAGTACAGTAGGTGCAAAGGCCCTAAAATTCAGAACAAGATCAGCCTGTTCAAGGAACAGTGAGATAAACCATGTGGCTGGAGCATGGTGAATGGGTTGCCAGCGGTAGAGAGTGAGTTCAGGAAGAGACGCAGGGGCGCATCAAGCAGGGCCTCTATGGGTAAGGAGCTCGCAATTTTATTCTTACTGTGGAATTTTACTCTAATTGCTGTTTCGTTGTCTTCCCTGCCAGACTGTTGGCTCTCTGCAGGCAGGGGCCATGTCTTACTCATTACTGCGTGTAGAATGGGGCCTGCTCTGTGAGCATGTGTTCAGTGAATGGATAAAGGCACACGGAGGTCAGTGATCTCCCCAGGGTACCCCTCTGCCTCCCCACTTGCCTGGGTGCTCAGTACTCATTGGCATGTGCAAGAAATCCACAAACTAGCTCTCAAGAGACCCTCAACAAATATTCCTCCTTTCCTGCACCCTCCCTAGAAATAAAATCCCCAGTAGTTAACCAGACAATGAAAGCCCTCCCTCACCACCCCGACCCAGGATGGAGACTAAAGGATGATTAATCTAAATTCCTGCAAAGCCCAGGAAGATCTGAGGGAGAGTAAATATTTCAGTGTATTTGGACTGAGTCACTGGGGTTAGGGAGACACTTCCTTAGGCTAGAATATTTTAGTTTCTCTCCCCCTGAAGTATCTTTGTCAAGGCTAAAATTCTTAAGTGACTAGATTTGCTAACTTGCTAACTGTGCCCATTTTGACAGTGTCTCAGCCTAATGGTTGTTTATTTAACTGAAAGTTTACTGGGCCTCTTTTCTTTTCTTTTTTTAATGTTTTTATTTATATTTGAGAGAGAGAATGAGCACACAAACAGAGAAAGGGCAGAGAGGGGGACAGAGGATCCAAAGTGGGCTCTCTGCTGACAGCAGAGAGCCCAATATGGGGCTGAAACTCCTGAAGCTTGAGATCATGACCTGAGCCGAGGTTGAACACAGCCGACTGAGCCACCCAGGTGCCCCCACTTGCTGGGCCTCTTAAAGGCATCTCAGGACATGAACTGTTGGTAAATTAAAAACAAACACACACACTGATTTCTAGAGTAAAAAAAAGAAAAGAAAAGAAGCATATTTATTAGAGTATTTGTTTTTGGTGAAGATACCCTAATGAAAACACTAGTGCCGGGGAGATCAGCCATCGCTGGACAGTGAGAGCATCAGTAGAAGCCCAGATTGCTTTCAGGTGAATGGCAGGCACTCTGTGGGGCAGCTCAGAGCCCGGACAGCCCCCTGCCACCACCTCTCTCCCGTTCTATGCTCAGGTACTCTGGATGGTAGTGTCGGGTTCGGACCCTACCTTCTGTAAGCTTACAAGCACTGAAAACATTTGTAATACTTACGTTAGCTCAAGAGAAACTTACTGAAGAAGAATAAACATGAGTTTTGATTTTTTTTGTCCTTTAAGAACCTTGGTCCACCCGCAACATCTGTCCAAAAGTCTTTTAAATGTTTTTTTTTTTTAATTTATTTATTTATTCTTGAGAGCGAGAGAGCGTGGGGAAGAGAGGCAGAGCATCCCAAACAGCAGCCCAAGCTCAGCGAGGAGCCCAAGGCGGGGCTCAATCCCACGACCCTGGGATCATGGCCTGAGCCAAAAGCAAGAGTCGGACGCTCGATCGACTGAGCCACCCGGGCGCCCCGCAGTATTCTAGTTTTATATAGGCTGACTGTAACAGAAATGGGGTTGTGCAACATGTGGGTTCTTCATGTCACAGAAAGACCTCTGAGTACACATGTGTACATATGTGTCCATATCATTGAACTGTGGCCTTATTTTACTAATTGGACAATTAAAGATGTAGAACTGTCTACTTCTCCAACCCACTGTTGGTCATATCTGTCATTTATTTGCTTGGAGTCCTTGGTCAAAATGCCATCCAGAATTACAGCTTTGTGTCCCTAACAGCAAAATGTGATCTGTGCTATGACAGTGTGGTGGAGAATGTGGTTCCCAGGCCCTCGTTTGGAGGGAGGATTGGGTGGTTTGGATGCTGTACCTTTACGTTTAGAGTTTGATTATAACCTCTGAGTCAGTAAGAAGGCTGTGGTTGCAATGATTCCTGCTTCCCATCCAGCAGCCCTGTCATTACTGGTCAGAGATCTTTTGGGGGGTGTCATATGTCATTGTTTCCTTTCATTCTTTTCCTTGCACACTTCTATTCCCACTTGTTTCTTAGGTTCTAGAGAAGTCAGTTGGGGGAAGAAAAGCCAACCGAGCAAGGCTCTGCAGGGAAGAATCTCTTTTTACGACACAGAAGTTTTGTTGAATCACCAAGTAGGTTTATTTGCTGAGGAGACAGACTTTTGTTGGAAGAGAATTCACATACCTTCCCGGGGATTCACACCTTGCATATAGGAAGGGGCTAGGTGAAGGTAAGCTTACTTTGATGAGTACTTTGATCAAAGTAAGCTTACTTTGATGAGTACTTTGATGAGTACTTACTTTGATGAGTAGAGTCAACAGTGATAGCATTTAGGGAAAGGAGGAGGCTAGTCTGTGATCCCTGGACCATGCTGGACTTTGAGCACCAAATAAAGAAAGAAGGGAAGACTGCTTCCAGAACTCCCCGTCAGTTGGTGATTTACTGAATTTCCATAGTATAACAGGGTTTGGAGTGAATCCGAGTTGCTGCTGGAATGGTATTGTGCCTTGTAGTGACTAAGCAGAACAGCTTGCCAGTCCTTTTCCCTCCAGCTGTGCAGTTGCAAGAGGTCTGTGTGTCTGTGCATGGAGGCATTAGGAGATGGGGTGTTAGGAAGTAGGGGAGGGCTATTCCACGTCCATTTTCATTGGGTGACCACCTGTGAATCCAGGGATGCGGGCAAGCTGCTGATGGACAAGCCCTGAGGCTCTGAGAGTGGGACTCGGTAAATGGCCACGACAGCAATAGGCGATGCTCCCTCCATAGGGGAGAGTCCTGGGGGCTCCTTAGATGGTAGGGTGTTTCCCACCAACACTGTCTGTGTTTTATATGTCTGTGTCATCTGTTTAAACACTTTACCACAGTTTTTTGTTGTAATCGGAGATAAGTTTTGAATGAGCTGGGAGCCTGCTGGGGACCATTTTCAAGACAAACGACTCAAAGTGTAAACATGTGTATTTAATGCAAGTTTGGATCCATAAACATGGGCCTTTGAAGAGCATCAGGTGGGCTAATAAAAGACAGGTGGAGAAAACGCTTTTTTTTCCTCTTAAAGTTTATTTACTTATTTTGAGAGAGAGGGCAGGTGAGTATTGGGGGGTGGGGCAGAGAGAAAGAGAGAGAGAGACTGAGAATCTCAAGCAGGCTCCACACTCAGCGCAGAGCCTGATTTGGGGCTTGATCTCATGAACCATGAGACTACGACCCGAGCCGAAATCCAGAGTCAGACACTTAACCAACTGAGCCACGCCAAAAAATGCTTTGAGCCACCCCAGAAAATGCTTCTCTAGAGAATTCTGAATTGTTTTTCCTGTTAAACGCATGGAAAGGAAAGTAAGGACCCAAAGGGAAGAATAGGGGGATCATTGTAGTACAGAGGGAGGGCTGAGATCACAGCCAGCCACTGGGACTGAGGCTGCAGAGGTTTCTTAATTTCAAGCCCAAGAAAAGCTAACAGCCTTGCTCATGTCTCCAGGTTTGAGGAATGAGTTATACAGGCTATTGTATAAGAATTAGTGAGAACAGTAACAAAGTACACTTGCTATGTGGGTATTTAACTCTTCCTCTGAATAGGAGCTCCTCAAAATATAATATTGTATTAATACCAGTTCACGCGAGTGTTTCAAACTATCAATTAATGTTGTTAACGAGGACTTTTTTTTAAGTTTATTTATTTATTTTGAGCAGAGAGTGTATGCATGCAAGCAGGGGAGGGGCAGAGAGCAGGAGAGAGAGAATCCCAAGCAGGCTCCATACTGTCAGCGCAGAGCCCAGCACAGGGCTTGACCTCATGAACTGTAAGATCATGACCTGAGTCGAAAACAAGAGTCTAACGCTTAACCAACTAAGCCACACAAGAGCCCCGAGGAACATTTTTTTAATAGACAAAGTCTAATCGGTTAGAAAAGCTTGCTCATCTTACTTAATTCCAGTAACAAGTCCACTTTCCACCTTTGAGTTAACTCCGTGTGACAGGTGGAGGAAGCCCTTGCTGGGAGGAGAGGCATTTGCCCACCAAACCTGGCTAGTTAGCTGCAGAACCAGGCCTGCAGCTGCTCAGCCCCCATGCCACCACCTCTGGTTCTTGGGGACCTCGACAAGTTCTCTGCTGGATACTTCTTCACTGGAGAAAGAAGTTCATGTTCAAGTTCATGACAGGATTCTGCAAAAACAGTTTCTGATGAGTCAAAACAGAGCATGGCCAAGGAGGAAAAACCCAGAGGGTCAGTAGGGCCCTTCCTTTTCCCTCCATCCATCTTTGCTCTGTCCTCTCTCCTGCTCCTCCCCCTTCCCCACTACCGGCTTTAATCGATACGGCATCATTTGGGCTTATCAACAAACTGCTTCTAAGTATTCCTGGTCTCAGTCCTTGTCTTTCCATGGAAGACAGGTTTGATTCATTCCCTTTCTCTCCAAATGGAATGGGGCACCCAGTAGCTAGCTACTCAGTTAAATGACAGAGTGAGTCCATGAGTGACTAGAGAGTCATCAGCCAAGTGACCAGGTACCAGAGCCATGGATGAGTTCATGTTCAATCTTTAATCCTGTGCCAGTAAATCAAGGGGGCTCGGCCCTTCCTGGAGCCCAGAGAGAAGGCCTTCTCTGGGCTTGGTCTCAGCAGAGCAGCAGGAAGCACAGATACGGGGAAAACCTGAGTGTATTTAGTCCAGCCCCATTTGAGCTGGGTAGCGCATCTGTCACTGGGTCCCCTGGACCTCTCCCTTGCCATCTGTGTGCCACAGCCAGTGTTTGCCCTCCCCAGATGAAGAAGGCTCAGGTTCCCTGGGCCACTGGGGGCCTTTCATCTCAGACCCTGGCCCCCGTCCCCCTGCTTCAAAGCAGGACTGTGCCAGATGATAGCTAAAGCACGACCCCAGAGGCCCACCTCTCTCAGGTAACTGGTGAGTCTGGGGATGGGCACAAACAACAGCAGAGAGCTCCCAGTGGAATCTAGGTGGCTGGCCTTTGTTCTCAGGGCAGCAGGGCAGCATCCAGACCAGATCCCTGGTGGCCATGTCAGCCCCGGTGTCTTATGACAGGCCACCTCCCTTCTCTGAGCTGACATAAAATGAGGACACCACCTGCCCTCCCTCTGAGGATGTTGAGGGTGACACCGAACCAGCTGCGATCATCTTTCTGAACCCTCAAGTGCTGGACTCTGCAAAGCATTGTTGTGACGATGTCACAACAGAGAGGCAGCTGTTAATGCCCTTCCAGACGTCTGTCTGGTTAAATGGGAGTGCCCTAGTTTGGAGGATGGTTCTCATTTTAGTTATGGTCAGATTGAGTGTACCCAACCAAAAAGATGGGTTAGGAAAGGCAAAAATTTAAAAAAAAAATTATTTATTTTTGTACTTATTATAAATATACTTATTATACATTTTGCATGTTGCTTCTTTTAATCATCTAAAAACCCAGCAGTGCTTAATCATGCATTATACACTTATCAACACTGTATCGTCCTCAAGAACTGATGATAACTGGGGTGCCTGGGTGGCTCAGTCGATTAAGCATCCGACTTCAGCTCAGGTCATGATCTCACGGTTTGTGGGTCTGAGCCCTGTATTGGACTCTGTGCTAACAGCTTGGAGCCTGGAGCTTGCTTCGGATTCTGTGTGTCCCTCTCTCTCTGCCCCTCCCCTGCTCACACTCTCTCTCTCTGCACCTCAAAAATAAATAAGCGTTAAAAAAAAATAAAAGAAAAAACTGATGATAACTGTGGGTCAGGGGGATCGCTTCAGATCACACAGCTGGAGCTAGGAGTTCAGAGCACCAGTTTCCCTCTGTCTTCTTATTTTATCTAAATCTGTGCAAGAGTGAGCATAAACTGATGCACAGTGCACAGGCCACAGTGAGACAGAACAATTTGGCTTTGGAATTAAATGAAATACACACGCCTGGCTCTTTTTACCTGGCTGGCCCTTGCTTTGCTTTAGCTTTCCTCCCCTGGCCAGGGTCTAGGTCGTAGGTCAGCAGGTAAGACGTCTGTCCTTGTGGAGGGTTCACCACTGGAGAAGCCTGGCTCCCTTGGAAGAGATGGCCTCCAGGGCATCTGGTCTTACCACCAGAAGGCCTGGGTATGAGCTCTAGGTCAGCCTGTAACTGACCCTGTGACCTTGAGCATGCCCTGGCCTCTCTATCAGTGAAGTGGGGTGGCGGTATTGGGACTGGGGCTTCAGGGTTCTAGTGAGGGCTGCTTTTCTTGGGCTGCATACAGAAAACTACTTGCCCCAGAACTGAGACCCTCACTGGCTCCTTAGTCCCAGTGCGGAGTGTGCGTGTAGGGAGGCTTGGTTGGTTTCTCACCCTGAGAAGAACTTGGGGCGATTGAATGCTAGGGATGACTCAGCCATTCACTAGCCTAGATTCAGTCACACTGGTCCCATGTGAGCCCAGACTGCAGGTCTGAGGCCAGGTTCATTCTGCACACTTACTTCCAGTCACTTCTGTCTGCCCTCCATCCAGGCTCAGGGCCTGGGGAAGACAGAGCAGGTCTTCCTGGGACTATGGCGGCATGGGACTCAGTGTCTCCTAGGCCAGGAACCCACAAAATAGTCATCCACTCATGTGTCTCCTGGAGGGGGTGCAGCCAGGTTGTTCTCTAATTATTTTACCTCTATCCCAGGAGAGTTTTAAGCAATACATTTGTATTCCTAACAGTATTTGCCTCGGGTCATGTAAAAATGAGTCTGTGATCCTTGGGTGAGGGCCCCATCTGTGTTCCTTTGCAGCTGATAATCCACATAATCCACAAGTAGTGGAGCCCAGGTGAGTAATTGTGAGTCAACACGCGTGTCAGCCTCACACAGAAGGTCTCATTGGTGTTGAATAGTCATACAAAGTATGTTCACATGTTGTCTCTTTAAAACTCCCTAAATCCCAGGATTATACTGTCATTACCTTAAATACAGGGGAGGACGTTGAGCTTCAGAGAGAGGCCCCGGCCTCAGACCCTATATTTCCCATGGCTTTCAGAGCACCAGTAAGCTGCTGCGTGGAAGGCAGTGACCAGGCTACCCTCACAGGAGAGGGAGGCACAGATCTACTTTTAGTCCCCACTGGCTGAGACTCATAAGGTGTGGGCCAGGAAAGTTGGCAGGGGGAAGACCAGAGAGAGGGTGGGGGCCAAGGAAGAGCCACCACTGGCTCGAAGGAGTTTTTGATGTTCCCTCGGCCCATAGGAATGCCCATCTACATGGACCTCTGAAGCTGGGGGCTGACTGAGGCAGCAGAGAAGCAGGAATGGGGGGAATCTGGACAGGCAAAAACATTTTGTCCTCAAGCCTCAGTCTGTGCAGGACAGGAAATTCCTCAACTCTCCCGAGGCAGGCTGCTTTCCTGGCCACTGTAGCCCAGCCAGCGAGACGAGATCTCTACACTTTGAATACTGGACCTCCCTGAGCCCAGTCCTGGGGCCTCATGTCAAAGGCAAGCCTACCTTGTCTGCCCCTCTGTCAAAGGCAGCGATGTTGGGGGCTGGGGTGAAGGAAGCAGTGGGGACCTGAGAGCACATCCTCTGGTCACAGAACATCGGGTTGCCCTGCCTCAACTGCCCCTGTGCTCTGGCTTCATAACCTTCACAATGCACCTGCCTTGGGGGAAGTTTTCCTTCAGCATCCTGAGCCTTCTCACCCTCTCCCCTCCTCATTCCCAGAGGCTGTGCCAGGAGAGCTCTGCAGTGGGCTGTATTCTGTTTTTAGTGCCAAAAGAGAAAAATTTGGTGGCAAATTTGGAGTTCGGCTTTTCTCAGGCATATAAGGCACCTTGGAGATGTATCCCCGTGGCTATGGGCTTCCTAAAAATCTGATATAGGTGGCCCTTGCTAATAAGAACCCAAAATACCTCAGTCCCTTTCCCCCAAAACTTAGAGTTTAAGATAGAGATATCATAGCCCCTTCCCTCCTTCTCCCTGCCCCCACCAAAAGACAAAAACAAAAAAGCTACAGAATTATTGAAGCCACCTGGTTCACAAGGCAAAGGGCAAGATCAGAGACTGAGCAGCCGTGAGCTTGTCCTGCACCAGAACTATTCTGTGTGGGAAGCTGACACCAGCAGCTCAGCCACTTTGCTGCCCCTTCCTCTCCTGCTCACATGAGGCAGGTCAAAGCCCAGCCTGGGGAGTATTCCAAGAATAACAGAAAGCCTGTTTATTAACCCTTTTCCCCGGAGAACTGAACAGGAGTGAGTGGGCCAGCCCTGAACCCAGAGAGTTGTTCTAGTTTTTATCTTTGGCTAGCTGGTGTACTTCCTCCCTCCCTCAGAGACTTTCTTCCCCAGTTTTTACTAATATTGATGTACAATGAATTGCATGTATTCGTGGTGTTTAATTTGAAACTTTCACCCATGAAACCTTCACCACAATCTTAAGAAATGAACATCTCCATCAACCCCAAATGCTTCCTTGTGCCCCTTTACCATCTATCCCCATAAGCCCCAGGCAATCACTGACCTGCTTGCTGTCACTATATTTTGCATTTGCTAGACTTTTATATAAATGGAATCATCCAGTATGTGCTCTTTCTTTGGCTTCCTTTATTCAATGTCATTTTTATGAGATTTGTCTCTGTTGTAGTGTCTATTGTTAGTTTCTTTTTTATTTTTTTAATGTTTATTTTGAGAGAGAGAGAGAGACAGAGTGTGAGTGGGGGAGGGGCAGAGAGAGAAGGAGACACAGAATCTGAAGCAGGTTCCAGGCTCTGAGCTATCAGCACAAAGCCTGAGGCAGGGCTCGAACCCACTAACCATGAGGTCATGACCTGAGCCGAAGTTGGATGCTTAACTGACCGAGCCACCTAGGCGCCCCTAGTCTGTTTCTTTTTATTGCTGAGTAGTATTCCACTGCATAAATATAGCACACTTTTTTTATTCATTCACTTGTTGATGGACATTTGGGTTGTTTCTAGTTAGAGTCATTAGGAATAACCCTGCAATGAATATTTGTATACAAATCTTTGTCTGGATATGTGCTTTCATTTCTCCTGTGTAAATACCTGGGGGTAGAATGACCGGATGGTGTGGTAAATGCATGTTTCGCTTTTTAAGAAACTGCCAAGCTGCTTTCAGAAGGGTCTGTACCACGTGTGGTACAGCAGTGTGTGGGATGTCCCGGAGTTCCACACCCTCGCCAACACCAGTGCTTGAGATGGTCGGTCTTTTTCATTTGGGTCACTCTCATGAGCAGAGCATCTTTGGCTTTCTTGAGGTGTTTAAAATCTCCTGGGATGGCAGTAGAGTGTCACACAGCCATAGAAAACGACAGGGAAGCTCTTTACTTCTGCTTTATGAGAGGCATCAAGGTGTATTGTTAAATGAAAAGCTGTCCATAGTGTGTATAGTGTGCTATCATTTCCTTAAGAGAAGAAACTGGAAGAGTATACTTATTTGCTCCTTTGTGTTATATACATAGGAGCATATGTATATATGACATATGACATATCTTGTCTCTGGCAAGATGAACAAGAAACTGAAAATTGGCTGCCTCTGGGGAGAGGTGCCTAACAGCCAGAGGTCAGGGATAGAAGGGAGACCTCACATACTCTGGAATTTTTAAATTTTGTGCATGTAAGTGTATTACTTATTCAAAAAAAGAGAGTGAAATAAAAAAAAAAAACCCTCAAATGCCAGTTATTGAAGTTCTCAGGAACCAGAGCCCACATGGGGCGTGGCCCTGTGGAGGCCCTGCCTTCCCCTTGCTCTCAGGCAAGAGCTCTGGCATGCCAGGTAGAGAAACAGGCTCTCATTGTTCCTACTGATCTCCAGCAACTCCCCATACTCCTTATCTGTTAGCAGTCTGCCTTTAGCTGGAGCCTGAGCCTCAACACAGTCATTTGTCCAGCAGCCATTTAGTCTGTGTTTGTTGAGTGAATAAATGACTGTTCACCCCACATTCTATTGTCTGCCACACAGAAAAGAAGAGCGACAGGAAGAGTGGGTATCTTCTGCCCGCGGCTCCCAGCAAGCCCGTCGCACCCCTCTTCCTGCAGGGCCTCTCTGACCTCAAAGTCATGGATGGAAGCCAGGTCACCATGACAGTCCAGGTATCAGGTCTGTGTCTGCATCTCTCTCCTTGGGGTGTATGTGAGAACAGGTGTGGTTGCAGCATGGACATTGCTCCCCATCGTCCCACCGAGATCTTTGACCCACCAGAAAGTCAGCATGGCACAGTCAGTCAGTGGACCCAGAGAAGTGGAGCCTGTTCTGCTTCCTCTGGGCAGGATTTTCTGGATTCAAGGTTAATTCAGGGTGGCCCAGGGGAAGAAAATGACCACAGCCAGCAGGGTGGGGATTCGAGGGAAGACATAATGGGGCCAATGTAGCTGGAAGATTTTGAACACTGATTTTGAACACAGCTGATGTGAGAACTTCCCAGTTCTGGGAGATGGTCTTTGTTGCTGTATTTAAGTTTAAAGTGAGAAGATAGAGCAGAGGTCCTTCTAAAACCAGGGTAGGGTGACAAGAGCATGTGACCAGCAGCCCATTGTGAGCTGTCACAGTCCTTGCTAGAGGCCAGCAGGAGAAGCCTGGGGACTCTGCTGGCACAGGCTTTCTAAACAGACTTGTGCCCAAGTGCATCCGGAGTTTCCTGTTCATTGCTGACCACTGGTCAGTCTCTCTGACAGCCTAGAGGTTGTCCTCCTGGGGTGTGGTTGCTCCTGAGCTGCAGAAGTAATAAAGATGAGCTGTGTAAGAACCAATGGGCTCCCCCTTTCAGGGATCCCCAATGAACCCCCTCCTGTTCCTGCAGGCCTGAGGCAGTCCCATGATAGTCCCAGGCCAAGGGCGGGCTGCCTCCCCTGTGCATACTCCTCGAGCTGACAGAAATCAGAGGTGTTCTGCACCTGGCCTCCGTACCCGTGCTGGCTAACCCATCAGAGACAGATGGCGGTCTCCTCTGTCCTTGAGACAGACTGACACCACACAGCCTCCCTCGGCAGCCATTCCCGGGGGCCGTGCTCCTCGGGAAGCAGAGCATAATGCTACTGCAGGGGAAACCCCCACAGGGGGCCCTTGTTTTATGACCCACCAAATTGCTAGAACCTACCCAGGAAAGTAGGCTGGTAAAACTGAAAATGCTCTGCACCCTGAGCTGTGCTTGGAAACCCGTACGAGCTGGTGCCCGTTTCTACCCTCAGACAACATTTGTGTGGTAGCAAAATGGAATGCTGACTTTTCCTTGTGGTGAAAATGGATACAGGAGCTACTGCGAAGTCACCATCGTATTGTGTGTGCACTGGGGGTGGAGGCGGGGACAGGATATGCATTCGCTGCACACCCAGTGAGCCAGTTACTACTCAGTATTACCAAGCAATTTGAATTCTGATTTTTTTCACTTCTGATCCTTTCTAGTTTCTGCAAATCTGTTGTTAAATAATTATAATGAACATGCATTGAGCACTTTCCTTGTGCCAGATGCTATTCTCATCTGCTATTCTAGTGGGCTGCTCTGTGAGACCATATTAATTTATTCAGTCCTCCCAACAAACCTTTAAGGAAGACATGGTTAGGACGTTTTGTAGATGGGAGACTGAGGCATAGAGAGGTTAGCATTTAGTACAGTGTCACAGGATTAAGTGCAAAGCTGCCACATGGCCCAGGGAAGCACCTTCCTGACAAGTCCACCTGCCCTATCTGCCTGTGCAGGGAATCCGCCCCCCGAGGTCATCTGGTTTCACAATGGGAATGAGATCCAGGAGTCCGAAGACTTCCACTTTGAACAAAGAGGGACTCGGCACAGCCTTTGTATCCAGGAAGTGTTCCCGGAGGACACGGGCACTTACACCTGTGAAGCCTGGAACAGCGCTGGAGAGGTCCGCACCCAGGCAGTGCTCATGGTGCAAGGTGTGGCTGCTGGGCTGACCAGGGTGGAGGCAGGCAGGGGTGGGAAATAGGTGGGAAATAGGGAATAGACCATTGTGGTCTCTCCATAGGCAATTTGGAGGTGAGGAAACCACATGAGCTTACTTTGTTTCCCCTGCAGTCCCTGTGCCCCTTTGGTCCCATTCCAGCCCCAGAGGCCAGCTTCCCACCTTTGTCTTGGGGTCTGGCTGAGGGGAGCCACTGTTCCCTGCCTTCTGAAGTCCTTTCCCTCTCTGAGTTACTGGTGACAAGCTGCATCGAGTGCCAGGAGAAAAATCTTGTGATACATTTAACAGCTGGATAGTGATAGCTTTTCCCCCCTTTACTGAAGTATAGTTAACACACAATGCTACATTAGTGTAGTGATAGCTTTTGAGGTGACTTATGGCCTATTAGAGTCCTTGCCTTTAGAGAACCTTTATTTAAGAAGAGAGACAAGGTAAGGACACATAAAGCAAGAACAACTGTTAATTACACACATCTCATTGTAGATCATTAGCACCTAGCCCAGTGCACCTGTACCTTCTGGGCTACCTCCCCTTGCTTTGGATATACAAACTCATGTCAACATGATCCTCAGAGAACATAACCATGACAGATTTACCACGAGAAGGATGTGCTGTAACTGTACATCCAGTGAAAGTGATTTCTGGACATGCTGTTATTGGGGTAACGTGCAATTTTCGACCTTCACCACCACGGAAAGCTGAGTAGATGCTGTCTGCTGAAAGGCCTTCCTCTCTAATCCAAACCTTTGCCAACTTCCAGAGCCTCAGGATGGCACCCAGCCCTGGTTCATCAGCAAGCCCCGCTCAGTGACAGCCTCCCTGGGCCAAAGTGTCCTCATCTCCTGTGCCATAGCTGGAGACCCCTTCCCTACCGTGCACTGGCTCCGAGATGGCAAGGCCCTCTCCAAAGACACTGGCCACTTTGAGGTGCTGCAGAATGAGGACGTGTTCACGCTGGTTCTAAAGAATGTGCAGGCCTGGCATGCCGGCCAGTACGAGATCCTGCTCAAGTGAGTCTGTGTGTCCTGCCGACCTCCTTTAGCCCACTAACCCCCAGATCCCTACCTCCTGTCAAAGTCTCCACCCGGGACTGGGAATCCAGCAGAAACCTGAAATAATGTGGAGCTGGGCTTCCACGTAAAGAGAAGCCTTGGTGCTGCCAAAAAGCTTTCCTTTTTCCACTAAATGCAAAGGTGCTCATTGAGAACCTTCCCCACTGAGCTCAGTTGCCCAGAGTCCTCTGTCTTATTACATCCCAGCTTTTGTTCTCTCATTATGTGGTGTGCGGAGAATATGAAGGAGGAAAGAACTGATTAAAATCAGAAAGGCAGCAGGATAGAGGGAATGTATTAGTTGTCTATTGCTGTGTAACAAATTACCCCAAAATTGAGCAGCTTAAAACAAGTTATTGTCTCACACTTTGTATGGGTTGGGAACTGGAAGCTGCTTTGTGGGATGATTTCTACATCATGTGCCTTGCACATCCCACATCATTTTGCAGTGAACATGTTGGCAGGGACTGTAGTGTCTGAAGGCTTGACTGAGGCTGGAGGATCCACTTCTAAAATGGCTCACTCACAGGACTGGGGCCCTGAGGCTTCTGCTCCTTGCCATGTGGACCTCTCCCTGGGACTGCTTGAGTGTCTTCGTGACACGGAAGCTGGCTTCCACAGACCTAGTGATCCATGGGAGGGAACAAGTTGGAACCTGCAGTGTCTTTTGTGATCTACCCTTGGAGGTCACACACTGTTACCTCCGCCACATTCTATTTGTTAGAAGTCACTAAGTGCAGCCCAAGAGGGTTCCATCTCTTGGAGAGAGGAATGTCAAAGAATCTGTAGACATTTAAAGCCACTACAGGCAGGTTAACCATGCCCATTCCTTTTTTTCTCCTGTTTAAGGTCTTTCTAGGTTACAGGGGAAGGTAAAGCTCCATGAAGACACACTGCTTTGCTCCCAGTGCCTAGAACAGTGCTGCCCAGAGCCAGCAGTTAGTGTCTGTTAAATGAAAGTGATCCAGAAATGCTCTTTTACCTTTAAAGTGCTCTAACTTTTAAAATTCCATGCCAGCCGTGGGCTAATGGAGACCGAATGCCAGCCCCTAGGGTTGATGTGAGCAGAAGAAGAGTACTCGTCTGCACCTCAACCCTGAAAACAGAAGGTTATGCCACATGCCAAAGATGTTTGGTCCTGCCTTAGCTCGGGTGCCTGGCCACTTTGTAAGGAGCTTGCTCTCCTAAGTACTGAGTGTACCATGTCCAAGGCTCTGAGCTACAGAGAGACTCTGTAGCTACATGTCAAAGCTACTGGCATGACAGAGCATTATTCCTATAATAATAACAAAACCCAGTTTGTGCCTCACTTCTTGGGTCCTTTCTGGGCATGTGCTTTATGCTTGTATCAGTTAGCTTTTGCTGCATAATAAACTAGTCCAATATTGAGTGGCTTTATAAAAATAGTCATCTGTTATTTCTTTGGATTTTCTAGGAAGTTCAGCTTAGCTGGGCAAGGCTTAGCGAATCTCAGCTGAGTTAATGGAGTGTCTGTGGTCAGTTGCTGACATGGTTGTGGGCTGCCTGGTCATCCTGTTGCCATCAGCAGTATGCACAGAAGACACCAACAGCCTTTGCCTTGCACCCAAACCAGTTATCAGGAAGGCAAATCTGCTTCCAGAATAGGAAGAAGATACTGTCTTCCTCCCGCAGGCCAGTACAAATAATGGAAACTGATGACGTGTGAGACCAGAGCTTGTCTGCATGGAAGGAGTAGTGCTGCGGGACAATACTCACATTAATCAAGCCAAACATCCTAGAAGAGATGAGCTTTTTGTGGGATTCTGAGGACAGTAGGCTGAGATTTAGCAAATGAGTAAAGGCTTGGCTGTTAAGGGCATGTTGAAGAGGCTGAACAAGAAAGGGTAGGGAAGAGCAAAGCAAGGGCTGTGGGAAGTCTGCCAGCCCAGAGTGGAGGGTTGCACTGGGAGGTCGGCAAGCAGACTGTCTGGGCCCAGCTGGGGATAGTCATAAAACTTAGACTGTCCCAGCTGGAAGGGACTTCAGAAGTTATCTAGCCGACTCATCGTTTAATAATGGGGGAAACTGAGGTCTCAGGGTCACAGACTTGCTCACGGCCACCCAAAGACAAGTAGCAGAGCCCAGATTGGAACCCTCATCGCTGTCTTTTAATCAGATTCTCTTCCATTCCTTGTTTCTCTCAAGTGCACGAGAACTTAGGGAATCCGGGAGGTTGCGCTGGGGTCCACATCCACACAGCCCTTGTCCCATGCCCCTCCCCAAAGTCCAGCCTCTTCATTCCTTTGGGAAGCTGTTGCCCTGCCTTGGCTTTGTCCCCGGCTAGGGAGTATGTGCCAGGTCCACCAGGGGCCCCATCCCCTCCAGCTTTTCTCATGCTGGCAGAAATCAGACCTAGACCCAGGACAGAATGCCTTTCAAAGAGGGAGACCCGATGGCTGGGATGCAGGGGGGTGGGTGACATGACAGCTCCTATCTATCCCTGCTCATGCTGCGGGATGGGTGTGGCTAGATGGGTTCTGCCTCCCTTCCTTAGCTCTTATCTCCTGAACTAAAAGAGGAAGTGTCAAAAAGTTCCAAATTTCAGCTGAAATTTTTGAAAGATTGAGACTTGCCAGGAAATTAGTTCTTTAAACTAATTTTGCCTATAAAATCCATTCCAGGCAAGGGTGATTCAGAGTGGGACAGGGTCCAGAGTGGGCTTCTTATTCAGGGTTTGGGAGGTTGACAAAAAGAGTTTTGCTAGTTTGTGAAAGGTGCAGCCTGTGAGGTCATAGCCCCATACCTGCTGTGGCAGCAGCTGGGCTGGGCATAAGGCCTCATCCTCAGCCCCAGGCCTGACTTTATAACTGAGTATGTAGATGCAGACACCAAAGATGGCCTCAAGAGGCTGTTTGGCTGGTTATATTATCTGGTGTGTGGGTCCCAGGCCACAGGCCTTTCTGACCTTTGTAGACTCTGAACGAACACATGACTTTGTTAAAGGCCTCGCAGAGATTTAAGTTTATGGCTGCAGAAATGGTGACCCCCAGGTCACCCCAAGGGATGAACCACTTAGTGGGGCAGCCATGATATCCCACGTTTACCTCAGTCTGCCCCTCAGACTTCTCCAGGTGCTTCAGGGTGAGGCCTGTGGACAGGTCTAGCAATAGGCTACCTGTGCTCCCTTCTTAAGGGCAGGTAATGGAAAACAACAGAAGCCCTTACCAGCTTCCCCATGGGAGACAGAGCTTACTCCAGCTCCGGGGACTGGGAACCCCACCATATAAAGCCTCTGAAAGGTATGGCTGGGCTAAAGCATAGCCATCTGGTCAGGGTCTACTCCTGATTTTTGCATCCGGGCTGTGTTGTGCCTGTGGCAAGAAGAAACTCAGCTGAGGCAATGTTGGAAAGTGCTACTGGGAAAACACGGTCCTTGGCCATCCTGTCCTGCTGCTCCTCACCAACGTTGGGCCCCACACCCTGCGCTTGAAAGAAAAGTGGGGGAAAGAACAGCCGAATACTGACCAGCAGCCTGGCAGAAGTGGGGTGCCAGGGGGCTGGGCCTCACCCACAAATGACCTCTCATGTTTATGCTACAGGTTGATCCAAAGCCCCATGAGCCCTTCTGTGCTGAGTGCTCAGGATGTTCTGAGGGCCTCTTAGCCTTCCCAGGGCCAGGTACTAAGGAGGCACCTGATTGCTATTTGTTGAGCAAAGGAACACCCTTGAGCCTCCAAACTATTTGGACAGGAGGCCCCCAGAACCTTGAATCTGGGCCCCCTGAGAGCCTGAGCATCAAGGAAGGTGACCAGGAGGGGACCCCAATAGATGAGAGGAGAGTTGGAGGACAGCACAGATCAACCGATCCTTGTTTCAAATGGGTCTTCGTGCCTGGGAGTGAGCAGCACCCCCGTTTCCCCTGCATATCATCTGCCACGCCACAGGCCTCCCGAGTCTGATCAGGACCTGGCCCTCCACTGGGAGGGAGGCCAGGCAAAGCGAGGTAGATACCCACATACATCAGCAGAGCTGAATGAACACATGCTTAGATGTCTGTGCACGTGGGGATGACTGTGTTTGTACACCTGTTCCCGGACACAGACCTGCAGGTGCAGGTGTCCACCAGGTAAGATCCCATGTATGTGTGTATCCATGCGTGTGGTCGATATGTACATACACACAGAGACATGAGTAGACTTGTACTGACAAGCACTGGGGCAGAGTGGGAAGGTTACAGATCCTGGATTCAGGTAGACACAGGTGTCCATCCCTTTTTCTGCTATTTTTAGGCAAATTATTTAATCTTTCTAAGCCTTATTGTTATTTTTAAAAATAAAAATAAAAATAAAATAAAATAAAATAAAATAAATAAAATAAAAATAAAAACCTAATCGGTGAGATAGATTATGTAAGGAACTTGTCACAGAACTTGGCACTCATCTGTGGTGGGATCTGAGGCACACGTCGGACCATGAAGTGCTAATAAGATGGCCATGCAGGGGGCATGAGTGGGAGACCATGGGAGCCCCAGCACTGCCTCATATAAACTCCTGAGCCTCCTTTCCTTACCTTTCAAATAGGCATACTAGTGCTCGATACCTCACTGGGATGCTATAGGCACAAGAAGATAATGGTTGTGAATGAAAGCTGGAGGTCACTATATAAAATGGGAGGTTATCACCTTGAAGAGTCACCCTTGGCTCTCAGTCCTGCTTACCCCCACCCTCGCCCCTTGCCCCCACCCCGCCTGAGCAACGTTGGCTGGTCAGAGCTCAGAACCGCCAGCAGATGGCAGCCTTGTGGGGTTGGAGAGCTGATGGGCTCCAAGTCCCTGCAGCACCCAAGCATGGTACAGCCCCTCCCTGAGCAGAGGAGCCTCAACTTAAAGGGATGCTAAAGTTCAAAAAACATTTAAAAAAAATTTTTTTATGTTATTTATTTCTGAGACTGAGAGAGACAGAGCATGAGTGGGGAGGGGCAGAGAGAGAGGGGACATAGCATCTGAAGCAGGCTCCAGGCTCTGAGCTGTCAGCACAGAGCCCGACGCGGGGCTCGAACTCACAAACTGTGCGATCATGACCTGAGCCGAAGTTGGTCACTCAACTGACTGAGCCACCCAGGCACCCCTCAAAAAAACTTATTTTATGTTTATTTATTTTTGAGAGAGACAGAACGTGAGCAGGGGAGGGACAAAGAGAGAGGGAGACACAGAATCTAAAGCAGGGTCCAGGCTCTGAGCTGTCAGCATAGAGCCTGAGGCAGGGCTCGAACTCACACGAACTGTGAGATCGTGACCTGAGCCAACAGCAGAAACTTAACCAACTGAGCCACCCAGGCACCCCACTAAAGTTTTCATTGTGGGTTGAGGAATCCAGAGCTCTCCCTACCGGAAGGAAGGAGAGAAAGGGCCATCCACACAGGAAGACACCTGTTCGGTTTTTAATTCAGAAAGTTCTGATCTGAGGGCATTGGCTGATGCGTGGGGATTGGAAGGTGTTTTCATTTTGTGAGCAGGAGACGGGAAGTAGCAGCTGGAGGGCGGGGAGGAAGGACACTGCAGAGAGGACATAACCATCTCTGTATTGAGGGAGTGTGAAGTCAGACTCAGGGTCACTGCCCAGGGCTGCACAGTCTAGATCAAGCAGCTCCATCACACCCTAGCAGGTTTAGACTTTAGTTTTCTTTTATTTATTGAGTGATTGTATTATTTTTGTAATATACTTACAGAAAAGCATTCCTGCTTCTGGATATCTGTCTAAGCTGTTGTTCAGATTTTTTTTTCCTTTTTATGCAAGAGCTGGGGGGAAAAGGGTGACCAAAGAGGAGAAGGTCCCTGCCCTAAATCTAGGCTTGTGTGGGCATGTGGGGTCACAGCTAAGCCCTTGACTCCCTGTTCCCTGGAGCAAGCCAGCCAGCCTTTGGCCAAGTTCCTGCTTACCCTGTCCTCCTCACAGCCCTCGGCTGAGCAGGCCCTTGGCTCAGAGAGCCTCTTGATCTGTATTGATCTCTCGAATTCTTCAGGAACCGGGTTGGCGAATGCAGTTGCCAGGTGTCACTGATGCTACAGAGCAGCCCTACCAGAGCCCCCCTGCGGTGAGTGCCCCCAGGAGGTGCCTGGCCAGGCCCCATGCCACCACCCACCCACCTTTCTCCTGGCCCCTGCAGGCCCAGCCCAGCAGCCCCAGATTATTCGTATCCTCCAGCTGAGGCTGCTGAGCCAAGAGGGAGAGATTGGAAGGGGAATGAGGGAGGGAAAGCAGGGGGGGGGGAATTATTATTTTTTTTTTTGCACACACCCTTATAAGGCTACTGAAGTCATTACCGATGTAACAAACCAAGTAAGCAAGCAAGAGCCTCTCACCAATGTTCCCTTCTATAAACACAGCCTGGCCAGCCCCAACCTCCCCTTCTCCCTCCCCTTTACCCTCCCTCCCTCAGGGATTTGCTCTCCCCTGACGTTTTGTTCTTACCCGGCCCCTTTTCCTCTTGCTACTTTCCTTTTTTCCCTTCACTGGTTGCAGGGGGAGGGAGCCTGCCAGCTGTGAGGGCCTCTGTGGCCGGGGAGCCAGTGCTGATGGTGGTGGCGGTGACCGCTATGGGACCCTGAGGCCCGGCTGGCCAGCAAGAGGGCAGGGTTGGCCGGAGGAGGAAGACAGTGAGGACGTGCGGGGAGTGCTGAAGAGACGCGTGGAGACCCGGCAGCACACGGAGGAGGCCATCCGCCAGCAGGAGGTGGAACAGCTGGACTTCCGTGACCTCCTAGGGAAGAAGGTGAGCACCAAGAGCGTGTCAGAAGAGCACCTAAAGGAGATCCCAGCCGAGCAGATGGATTTCCGCGCCAATCTGCAACGGCAAGTGAAGCCAAAGACTGTGTCAGAGGAAGAGAGGAAGGTGCATAGCCCTCAGCAGGTAGACTTCCGCTCGGTTCTGGCCAAGAAGGGGACTCCTAAGACCCTGGTCCCTGAGAAGGCACCGCTTCCGAAACCCGCCACCCCAGATTTCCGCTCGGTGTTAGGCAGCAAGAAAAAATTACCAGCAGAGAATGGTAGCAACAATGCCGAGGCCTTGAATGCCAAGGCAGCAGAAAGTCCAAAGGCTGTGGGCAATGCCCAGGCTTTAGGGTCCCTGAAACCCTCAGGCAATGCCAAGCCTGCCGAGACCCTAAAACCTCTGGGCAACGTCAAGCCTGCCGAGTCCCCCAAACCCGTGGATAACGCCAAGCTTGCTGAGACGCTGAAACCCTTGAGTAATGCCAAGCCTGCTGAGACCCCAAAACCTGTGAGCAACACCAAGCCTGTCGAGACCCCGAAATCCGTGAGCACCACCAAGCCTGCTGAGACCCCAAAATCCATGGGCAACGCCAAGCCTGCTGAGACTCCGAAATCCGTGGGTAATGCCAAGCCTGCTGAGACTCCGAAATCCATTAGTGCCACCAAGCCTGCTGAGACCCCGAAATCCATGGGCAATGCCAAGCCGGCTGAGACCCCGAAATCCGTGGGCAACGCCAAGCCTGCTGAGACCGGAAAAACAGCTGGGAAGGAAGAACTCAAGAAGGAGGTTAAGAATGATGTGAACTGCAAGAGGGGGCATGCAGGAGCCACAGATAATCAAAGCAGATCAGAGAGCCATGGGACAGCCCCAACCTTCAAGGAGAAGCTACAAGATGTCCACGTGATGGAGGGCCAGAAGCTGCTACTCCAGTGTCAGGTGTCCTCTGACCCCCCCACCACCATCACCTGGACGCTGAATGGAAAGACACTCAAGACCACCAAGTTTATCGTCCTCTCCCAAGAAGGTAACAAGGGCGAGGGCTGGGAAGAAGGGGGCTCTGTACCAGGGCCACTGCAGGCTCATGGAGCCTTGGGCCTGTTGACTGCCATTTGCAGCCCAGAGCCTGGGCTGGAATGCCCAGCCTCTGTGCCCCCTCGCTGACAAGACAGGCACCCTACTCAGGGCCCTCGGGCACACACTCCGTCTCTGGGTGGTGAGAGGTGGGTGGCTGGTCCTGTGGCACGTGCCCAAGTCCTGGCGTCTGTCTGACAGAGCTGCCTCAGGGCAGCCCCAGCCGTGGCTCTTCAGAGCTGCCCTGGGCCTGAGCTCGTGCCCCACAGCTCTGGTGTGGAGAGGGCTGTGTGCGTGGACGTGACGGGACCCTGGGGCTGGAGCCCACCAGCGGCTCTGAGCTGAGAGCTGCTTTTGCAACAGCAGTTTGGATTAGGAGAAGGGTGTGCACTGACGGGGTGGCACAGGACTATGGTTTGGGGTCAACAACAACTTAAGACTTGATAGCATTGTGGGTTTGAAGGGCTCTGTCGGAGAAGCCAAAAACCCCAAACAGCCCCTACGGCACACACTCCTGGGCGGACAGAGCCACTCGCTTCCTAATTTGGATGAGACTTTTGTTTGCTGGTATTTCACATTCTTGGGTTATGGTGAGGGGGGGGGGGCACTAAATCCTGACATCTGGGGCCTTTCAGGGTCTGGAATTCTGAGATGGGTCAGTTTATACCTAGAGAAGAGATGGGGGTGAGAGGGACATTTTCCCTGGACCCTCAGTTTGGTTTGAAATGTTTCAGCCAAGCATCTCAAGGCTGTAGGGGAGCTCCGAGTCCAGCAGACTTCCCACACCCCACTCTGGTGGCCAGCGCTGGAACAGAGCCCGGCCCGAGCTTGAGGCTGATGCTGGTGGCTCGGGACAGAACAGGGCACAATGCTCCCCAGGAAATAGGATTTTACCCTTAAGAGGTAGAGGGCGGCAGCCAAGCAGAGGCCCAGGTGGACAGGTCCTATGAGTCCTGATCCACTGAGATGTCACAAACAACCCCAACTGCGCTGCTCCCCTTTCTGTCCTCTGACTGCACACCCCTCTCCCCTCCCCCTCTGCCCCCTTCATCAGGCTTCTTCCTTCCTCATGAAAGGCGAATGGAGGAGCATTTGGAGAAAGCAGTATCCCTCTCAGCCCACAGTAAAATTTCTCTCTTTATCCTGTAACTCAGTCAGCAAATCTGGAGCAGCTGAGCGTTTTGAATCTAAGTGCTAAAAGAGTAAAGGGGAAGTTGACCAGGAGAGAGAAAGTGTTTTATTTTCTGCTGCTGTGTTGATAGGAGAATGTTTTTATGTGGTTATCTCCAGATTGGCAGGGTCCTCGGGAAGGCATCTCATCCACACGCACACCCCCCCACCTTGCCTCTGCTAGTCCAGCCTGCCTGTGGTCCACACACAGGTGGGCATGGGGGAATCACCACAGTGAGGTACGATGTCCAGGGGAGTGGATGTCACAGCTGTCCCTGTCACCCCTGTGGGCCCCTCCCAGTTGGAAAGCCTTTGGTAGAACTGATCTGAAACCCTGACTGGGAACATTTCCCAGGCTACCCTGTGGTGATCTCTCCAGGAAGGATGGAAGATGGGTAGCCATCCACCCTTGGGACATGTGCGGTCACACAGGCCTGCACAACATGAGGCCCATGGCCACACCAGCCTCAGGGAAGCCAGTGTTCAGATAGCTGAGGGCAGTGCCCAAAGGAGACCTGTGTGGAACCTGCAGGGTCCCTAATAGTAGCTTATATACAGCCTTCTCGACTGAGCAGTGTAAGCAGACCTCAGCTCTGGTCTCAGAAACACGTCTGAGCCATTAGACCCTGGCTGCTCGTGTCCAGAGGGTCTTGAGCATGTGGTATCGCCTGTCACTGAGCATTAAAGGGTGTAGAGACCCAGCTACTCCGGTATCACCTCCCATAGAAACCACCTCAAAGGGACAGTTTAGGTCCAAATCAGAGGAAGAAGAAATGATTAAAAGAAGGCCAGCACAAGGAGTGGATAGAGAAGGTCTAAGGGAGGTGGATAGGAAGGGGTTGTAGAGACAGCCCCAAGTCCAACTTTTAAAAATATTCTAAATATTTGTAATTCTCCTTTGAAAACTTAAGAATAGCTTGCACACACTGAACAAACACCATGTGCCAGACACTGCTCTAGGCATCTTACGCTTTTCACTCTTTTAATCCTGCCCGTTTCCAGAAGTGAGGTGTCCTGCCCGAGACTGCGCAACAGGTTAGTGACAGAGCTGGGATTTGAAGGTAGGCAGCTGAGTTCAGGCGCCTAGACCTCCATGCCGTCTTACCTCTTAGTTAACTCTTGTTAGGAGTCAGCACACTGGTACAGCTGAGAAACCTTTCATGATGCACTCACCCAGAGCGTTGTCCGTCAGGAGAAAATACTAATGGCTATTTACTCCTCGACACTGTCAGTAGTTGTCAAGAGGCTGCAAGACTGGCAGTGCCCTCTAGGCTTGCCAGGTTTCTGGCATTTTCCCTGCAGTGGAGGAAGCAGACCTTGACATGGGCCTGTCTGCCTTGCCACGGTAGGGAGAGTGCCTGGTCTTAAAAATACCATCCCGTTTTTCGGTCCGTCCCTTCTCTAGAGCTTCTCCCTCTACGTCTTCAAGAGCCTGGGTTAGACACAGACCCCAGGAAGAAAGCCTGTCTTCAAGCCTTATCAGTGACCACTTCAGCAGGCCCCACTGCAGGGAGCAGGGCACTCTGGGAGGTGTGAGTGGATCTGTTCTCCATAGATCTGGAAAGAGGGGGCACACACTCACAGTGATAAAACTATTCCAGCCAAGTGCTGAAGTTGAGCTAGTAGGTATAGAAGAAGGAGCTGAGTGCTGGGGCCACAGGAAAGGCTGGTGCTGAATGAGCTGGGCCAGGACCCATGGCAGGCAAAGGAGGGGAGGTATGGGCTTCTCAGGCAGGGGCTTTGGCAGCAGCAAAGGCAGGTCTGCTCACAGCATGGGCTCGGCTGGAGAGGAAGGCATGTCCCATGCCATCCTATATCATGCTAAAGAGCTCAATCCTCAAGGCAGTAGGGAGCCATGTAAGAATGTGGAATGAGGAGCAGTGCACACAAAGCTAGGGTAAGGGTTTAGGGGTTTTGATTGACTCCCTACCCAAAGACAAGTAAGGAGCCTACTGAAGAGGTCAGGGAGAAAGGTGGCAAGGCTTGGGCTAATATAATAAGGCAGCCATGGCACAGACAGGAAACAACCAGTTCAAGAAGCAAGGACAGAGTTAATAGATCCTGTTGCCTGGCTTGGGAGCAGGGGGCAGATAAAGAAGAGGAAGGAGTGGAAGACCACTGTGTGCCAGTGTCTGGGTGACTGGGGTCACATTTCTACTGACATTGATGGAAATAAGGAAGCTGGTGGTTTGAGGTGGTCTGGGGGTGAAGGTGGAGGGAGTGGCTAAGGGGGTCTCCCTGTCCTTTGCACCCCACTCTGCATCCTCTCTGCCCCCCACCTCACTGGCTTGGAATCCTTCTTCCTTCACTGCTCTGAATCCTGTGCTGTTGTCATCTAAGATCTAAATTTGCTTCCTCTAGGTCTTGCCAGACCATTGTCACCAGCCTTTGGCCACGAGAGACTCCTCGTGGAGTACGGTCCGCACATACATCTATACCCTACTGCTGTGTTTACAGGTTTCAGGGGGCTTCTCTGAACCCCTGTGGCTTGGATAGGGCTTATAGCCTCCAGGCCCCCTAAAAACAGGGTTTTGTTCCCCCCATTTAGCACCAAGGAGAGAAGAGGTGTGTAACGAGTCGGCTGGCATTGACTGCTAATTCTTGAAGGGACATGTAGAGGCACCCTTCCCCTCCCTGCATCCCCCAGAGCTGTCAGGCAGATGGTGGCCACTTATGGTGGCTGGGCCTGGCCTCCAGGCCTGTGGAGGGATGACACCAGGCCCTTTCAGGCCTGCAGCCATGCTCCTCAGGCTTTGGCCTTGGCTGAGGACTGGGAGGGATGGCCAGTGAGCCAAGGGGAGCTCTACACTGCTCCTGAGAAGTGTTTTCATCTTTATGCCCTGTTTCCTGTCCCCAGGCCAGGCTTCTTTCCCTGGCAAACATGTCTCCTAGGCTAATACGAGAATTTATTTTTGTTGTTTGTCAACTGATGATTCGTTTTTAATCACCTTTAATGTGAGATCTTGCAAAGGCTTTTTTAAAAACCTATGTGAATTCATCGTAAAAAACACTAGGATTTATGCATCCTAGTGCATAAATGCAATATGCAAGGCAACATTGTTATATGCATAATCCATTTGAAGAACTCTGATGTAGGAATTTTTTCCTTTCAGAAACTATCTTATCCTTTTCAATGGTAGGTTATATTTGACTAAATGTTCATGACTTTCTCTTGCATAGATCCTCCCAGATCACCTGCTACAGAAATGTGCCTTGGTCATCTCAGATGGCAATTTTTTTTTTCTGTTTTATTGTGACTGCATTCCAGTCTCAGGAAAAAGATTCGTAATAGACACAGTCACTGCCCTCCAAGAATTAGTGTGGGAGACAGACATGTGTTTCAGCAGTGGCCTTGGAAGACATGCTCTGATAAAGAGAAACTCGGGGCACAAAAGAGGTCTGTCTGTGGCTGGGGATGCTTATGGGTGATAGGGAAGGCACTGTCCTCAAGGAGGTGATCTGGAGCTGAGTTGCACTGTCCAGACGTTCTAGGGGACCAGGGTGGGGAGGCACTGCCCACTGAGGGTATCCTCAGAGCACAGCCTCTAGGGCTTTGGGCCACCCCCTCTCACCCTGCACACCCCCCCCCCCACCCCGGCCTCCCCTCTCGCCACACACTTGGAGCAAGATGGGAGACCTCAGACTCCATGGCCATGAGGGGCTCTCCCAGGGACAGTTCTAGCTGAGCCATTTATTGGATCCTTGGTTCTGTGGTGACTGCTACCATCCCCCTCACCTCCCTCAAAATTCCCCACCAGGCTGAGGCTTCTCGGGGAAAAAAAACTCTGGGAAACGGTTTTTCTTCTGGAGGTCAGGAATAAGCTGTCCCACAGGAAATACCAGATTCTTCAATCTGGGCTAGCCGGGCCTCCAGGCCTGCCTGGGGGCCCTCCCCCAGCCCACGCAAGCACAAGCACATGGCCAGGGGTCCAGGCTTTGGGAGGCTTGACGAGCTGCCTGTTCTGCTACTTTCCCTGGTGAGGGGGTGAGGGCTGTGGTCTAACCGCCCCAACTTCTCCTGGTGGTCTCACCAATGTCTTTGCACTTTGTGCCATTTGGGCTTAAGGCTGAAAGCAGTGAGGGGACTGAAGCTGAAGCACAGTCAGGGATCCAAGCAGGATATGTACTGGGAGTGGGGTGTCTGCTCCCAGAGCCTTAGCCTCAGACTGAAGGGAAGTGACAAAAGGGGGTGTGTTTCCTCTAAGCCTCAAATCAGGATGCCAGAGGTCATCTTAGCAGCCCCCTGCCCTCTCGGATGAGTGGAAGGTCCTCTCTAGAGAGGACAGTCACCCTCAATCCCAGATTCCTGTGCCTCACGGTCTCACTCTCATGAGAGTGAGTCCAACCTGAGCCCTTTCTGTTGCAGTTTCTGCAAATTCTGTCTCCTAACTACAGTGAGAAGGGATCCTGATCCCTTGCCCTCCCCTGTGGGAGAATGTCGGGAGGCCTTTCCTGAGAGGTAAGGTCTATATGAATAGGAGGGAGGTGGTCCGGAGGACTAAGGTTTCCTTGTTCAGACATAAGCCAGGTGCCAAGAAGCAAAGAGAACTGTTAAATGCCTCTGCCTTCCTTTCTAGCCTTAGTGAGGTTCTCTGAATACCCTTGTATTCATTGCTCTCAAGTCTGTGCCTCTGCCTAATGGGGGTGAGGGTACTTTTTGAGATCAAAGACCCTTTGGGAGCAGTGCCTGTTGACCTCCCTTCTGGCCATGTTGCCCCGCACATACGCCCGGATGCACACAGTTCTGTCCACACAGGGCCGGTGGCTTATATTGAGCAATTGGCAGGGGGAGTGGAGTAGCTGGAGCCAGTGGCTCCAGGCAGCAGGATGCACGTGGCCCTGGCTCTGTCCTCCTCTTTTTTGTAATGACTGCCGCCCTGACAACAGGGCAGCTTTGGGCAGGACGCCATGCTGTTGACTTGTTTGTGTGTCTGAAGGCAGGAACTCCAGTGCCACTGCCCTCCTGCCTGGCCCAGCAGTCCCAGCCCTCAGCTGGCCTCTCCCCACATCCTGAGGGAAATCCCCCAAGGGGGGAACTCCAGGGAAGTAGCCCGCTCTGGGGTGAGAGAGCTAGGGTGGGCAGGGACCAGACCCCTGATTCCTGTGTGTGCCCAGCCTGGCTTCTCCTTTCCCTAACCAGGCCAGAAGAGGTTGCTGGGGTAGAGAGACTCTACCCCTCTCTGAGGTCACCAAAAGACCTTGCACTGAAGGGAGATGCCCCAAGGTGCCCCTCTCCCAGCCCAGTGCCCCTCGTTGGCCGTGCTTCTCAGCTCAGATACTATTCCTGAGAAGCTAGCTCCAGGGTCCCAGGCTATAGTTCCCTCCTTCTCCCAGCAGACCTTCCCACAGGTCAGTGTTCCTGCTCAACAGGGACCCCTGCCTCTCTCACCCACCTCTTTGTTCAGGACTCCCTTTTCTAAGATTCCCAGAATAAATAATTGCTATATGCTGGGCGGAGCCTCCTCACCTGCCACTATTCCTAACATAGGTCTATAAACCTGTTCCTGGCTACTACTTATCTCTCTTGGTGACATGCCAGGGTGCAGGTCCAGGGTCCCTCTGCTCCTTCTATTGTATTGGATGCTCTCCAAAAGCTGATATTATTTTGCTCTCTTCTTCTGTGCCTTTCCATTATGTCCCTATAAGAGAGCTTGCTGGAATTTGGGAAGAGGGTACCAGGAGGAAATATACTTAGGGATCAGTTATTTTGGACCTGGCTTATCAGAAAAAACTACCCTGACCCTTGGTAGGGAGAGAGGGTTGGTTCCCACAGGACGTCTGACTTCTGGGCTCCCAGTGGCTATCCATGTGAATAACATTCACCTGCCATGTCCCAGGTCCCAGGGCAGGTATTGGGCTTATGTTGGGTCCACTCAGTGGTTCTTCCTCTTCCTTCCTAGGTTCACTGTGCTCTGTCTCCATCGAGAAGGCATTGCCCGAAGACAGAGGCGTATACAAGTGCATAGCCAAGAATGGCGCCGGCCAGGCTGAGTGCTCCTGCCAAGTCACCGTGGATGGTAGGTCGTGCCCACCCATCACTGCCACACAAAGTAGTCCCACTTCTCAGCCCTTCCCTGGCCAACCATACCTAAACAGAACTGCATCCAAGACTGCCATCCCTACCTGGGGCATTTGTTTTGTGGGTATCAAGCCATCTTTTGCACAAAATGAGCCAGAAAGGAAAATGGCAGCTTTACTTGATGGCCCTATGTGACCTTGCAGCCCTGCCCCTGGCTGAGAGGAGGGGCCGCTCACCTTATTGTCCCCGCCCTGTCCCCAGTCCTGACCCCCAGAGGCAGAAGCTTGCTGAGCGGGGAAACCAGGCACTGGGCTGGAGGAGAAAAGACACACCCACAGGAAAATGACTACATAGTATTTTACAAGCTGCAGCAGACAAGTGTCAGTGCTGGCAGGTCAGACCCTTGGTGAGGTGAGGACGGAGTAGAGCGGGGTCCATGTGGGGATACTTCCCTGAGGAGGTGAGTTGGGGCTGCATCTTTGGGTAGAGGGGAGAAGCCCACCTCTGCAAGAAGAGAAAGTAATTGTAATACAACAGAGGGAGAGGAAGAAACGTGGGGGCAGAGGGCTGCCTGGTCTGAGTGGAGTTTCATTTTTTTTTTAATGTTTATTTATTTTTGAAAAAGAGAGAGAAAGAGAGAGGGCGCAAGCGGGGAGGGGCAGAGAGAGAGGGACACACAGAATCCGAAACAGGCACCAGGTTCCAGGCCGTCAGCACAGAGCCTGACGCGGGGCTGGAACCCATGAACCGAGAGATCATGACCTGAGCCAAAGTCGGACGCTTAACCTCCTGAGCCACTCCGCGCCCTCTGAGTGGAGTTTCTGAGTGAGGAAAGGGGGAGGCCAAGCTGTGAGGGGTTGAGATTTATCCTAAAGCAGGCTGTATGTTTGTGACTCTTCTTTCTCTCTTCTTTGTGAAGTTTAGAATTAGAGCCTTAGAAGTAGAACAGACCTTGGGATGATCTAGGCAACCACCCTCATTTTGAAGAGTAGAAAACCAAGGCCATTGAGAAGGAACATGCCCTACATGAGGTTTCCTGGTCTGTTGAAGGCCAAGCTAGAGCCAGAATGCTGTAGTGGGATTCACAATCCAGAGTGCTTTCTTCTTTTTTGATACTTGCCTGGAACTGTCTGAAAAGGTTGTGTGGGGGAAATAATTTCTTGCTCTTGAAATGCCTGGTTAGTAACTCTTAGTGACACTTGAAAAACTGGTGTCCAAATAAGGCAACTCAAAGACCAACTTTGTTGCTCTTCTGACTCCTGAATATGATCACTTGGGGTATAAAGTCCTGACCTGTTTCCCTGCCATTCCACAAGATGTAGAACCTTTGTCCCTATTCTCGGCTTTATAATCTGATTTCCTGACCATAAACACTGAGATCCGTGATATATTAGGAATGGAAGAAAAGAAAGTCTTTTCTTTTTTCTTTTTTTTTTTTAAGAAAAAAGAGCATTGAGGTGGCTCAGTCAGTTAGGTGTCTGACTTTAGCTCAGGTCATGATCTCACAGTTGTGGGTTCGAGCCCCACTTCAGGCTCTGTGCTGATGGCTCAGAGCCTGGAGCCTGCTTCAGGTTCTGTGTCTCCCTCTCTCTCTGCCCCTCCCCTGCTCATGTCTCTGTCTCTCTCTCTTTCTCTCAAAAGTAAATAAACATTTAAAAAAAATTTTTTTAAACTTTAAAAAAAATAATAAAAGAAAAAAGAGTGCTGAAAAGTTAAAAAAACATATACACACAATGGCAAAACAACTTAAATTGTCAATAGCCGGCAGTAAAGCTGAAATGGAAGACTATTGTGTGTGTGTCTCCCTGGAGGAGTTCTGTGAATGTATCTGTCACTGGGGCTCTGAGTCCAAGTTGTGGATTTGATGGGTCAGTTCAGAGCCGGGCTTGAAACCCGTGTTTTGAGGCTCTGGGTAGAGGGGCTGCTGCCACCAGGTACTCTGTGGTGTGTGACCTGGGCTGTCACATGCCCAGGTCACATTTCCTGCTGCTTTCCCTACAGGTGCTGCAGTTTACAAAAAAAAAAAAAAAAAAAAAGTGTTTCTGGGAACTTGACTCCAAACAGCCCACACTTGAGACCCATGCTAGACCCAACCAATCTAGAAGGAAGCCCCGCCTGCTAATAGCTGCTTTGGGGATCCCTGGATTCTTTGTGTCCTATTTACAGGGCTAGCTGAAGGCGGGACAGCAATTTATTCTCCTTATCTGCGAAATGTCAGCACCTTTTTGAGAAAGAGCAAATGTTTTATTTTGAAAACCAAACTTTGTTTTCAAAATAAAAATTTCTTTTTCCCTATAGAATACATTTGGGTTTTTTTTTTTTTTTTCTTTTTTAAGGTTTGGGGAATTCATTCAGCAACATATGGGACTTTTTTACCCATAAGTTGGCTTCCTTCTACTAGATTCCCTTGTACTCTCTGCTAATCTTTTTTTTTTTTTTTAATGTTTTATTCTTGGGAGAGAGAGAGAGAGAAAGACAGAGAATGAGCAGGGAGGGGCAGAGTGAGAGAGGGACACAGAATCCGAAGCAGGCTCTAGGCTCTGAGTTGTCAGGCGCCCCAGAACCTGATGTGGGGCTCGAACTCACAACTATGAGATCATGACCTGAGCCGAAGGAGGCATAACCGAAGGAGCCACCCAGGATCCTCACTCTCCACTAATCTTGATCACCATTAGTTATCTCTAGTTTGGCCTCAGGGCTGCCGACTGAGATCTGGGTCTTAGGAGAAGAGCTAGCAAAGAGGTCAGAGGGAGACCAGCTGAGATAACAGGACTGACTCTCAGTTAATTGGTTTTGTTTTTCAAAGAGAAAAAGGGCAGCCCCTTCACACCCACTCTTTTCCCTGTTGCTAGACTTGGAGATATATTAGTGTCCTGCGAGTGGGTGGCCTTCCTGCCACATGGAGTTTTATTTCTCAGTCATGAGCCACCTCTTCACAAAGAACTGCAGTTTCCCTAACTGCTCCCTTGCCACCTTGCCTCACCCTTTCCCCTCCTGTGCTCCCCTCAGCCCAGCTGCTTTCCTGTCCTCCTTCCATCCCCTGGTGCTCCCGGCTCTCTCCAAGGCAGTGGTACCTAACTGAAAGATCCCAGGGGGTCCATGGACTCTTTGAAATTATAGGCAGAATTTTGTGTGCTTTTAAATCAGAGCATTTTTCTGAAGAGAGCACCCATAGTTTTTAATCAAACTTGCCCTAAGAAGGGACTGTTACTGAATTTGCAAGTTCGTTCATTGCGTGGGGTCTCCTGATTTCTCTCTCCATCTGCAGCTGCCTGCTTAACCTCCCGATAGGACTGTGTCCCTCCTTCCCAAGGGGCAGTGAGGTTCCTCTCCACTGTAGCTCATGCTGACATGAGCTGGCCCTACCCCCTGACAGTCACTAGCTATCAGTCACACAGCCTGTGCCAAACACCATGAAGACTATGTATCTGTGGCCAATATAAGGATATATTTCAAGACCTCATGAAAATGACTTTGGCTCATTGGCCACTCTGTATTAGCCACATTCCTGTTTTTTCCCACTTAGAGTAAAGACAAAGGGAGGTAGCTTTTATAACTGAGCACATCTGGCCATTATCATCATGCTGTGTGTCTTTTCCCTAAGAAAAAGGGTGCTCTCGTGCACTTTCTTGATCTGGTCACACCCCTGTTCCTTCCAAGTGCAGCAGAAGGACCAGTGTCAACCTTGTACCCCAGAAAGCACCTGAAGCCTGAACTCTTCCAGGGGGACAAAGCTGACCTTCAAGGTTTGCTCTGGCCAGAGGCTCTTGTGCATTTTTAGTTCATCCAACAGTTGGGCAGGGTATCTCTCGGTGGGAAAATCGAGGCTCAGCGAGGGTCAGCATCCTCCCCAGGTCATGCAGACAGTACACAGGAGATGCAGACTCTCTGGATGTCTCTGATCCCAAAGCTCTTGCCCTTGGAGCCACCCTGCGCAGGGAGTTAGAACAGGATTTACCCTGACAGAGCTCACACCTGGGTGTGTCAGTTCTACAGCCTACCCTTTCCATGACTTGGTATGGCGTCTCTGTCTAGTGAATAGCATGGCAGTATCCACTGTCCGAGAGATCCAGGGCTGCCTTAGTAACAGCCCTTCCTACTGGGGAGTCCTCTGCTCACCTGGCCTGAGTGACCCATTCCCTCTCACTCCAGGTGAGAGGTAGGGAAACAAAACCCTTTGTAGGCCCAAATCCCAAGACAGGGCAGCTTAGGCCACCCTCCCCCAGCCACCCTGGCCACAGCTACCAGTGAGATCAAGGGCTTCATGGCCATGGAGGGTCGTACATTTGTGTGGTAAGAGGTGATGTTCCAGCGGGCATCCCGTGGTCATTCATCCCACTCTGTGCCAGGCACTGCTCTTGGGGCTGGGTTAAAAGCAGTGAACAAAACAGAAGGTCCTGTTATCGGGAACTTTACATTCTTGTGAGGGGGAAACAGTAACATAGATGAACAGACGTGTAATCTCAGGCAATACCAGGTGCTACGACACAAGCAAAGTAGGGTGTGGGGAAGATGTTACTGTTAGAGAAGGTGGCTGTGTGGCCTCTATGAGGAAGTGACATTGGAACAGAGGCCTGAAGGAAGTGTGAAGGAGTCTCAAAGTAAGAAGGAAGAGGTACTGGTGAGAGTAAAGCCCGAGCAGAAGCTATACCTGAGGCATTCCCGGGAGTAGGAAGGCCAGGGTGGCTGAGCTGTGAGCCAGGGCAGAGTGGTGGGAAACGAGTTGAGGAGTACCAGCAGCCAGATCTGTCAGTCTGAGTGTGGTGGGCCAGCTCTAGACATGGTGAAGCGTCACTCAGGTGACCCTGGTGACCAGAGTCACCCAGTCCCTGTGTGGATGAGAGGGAGAGCAGGGAGACCTCCTGTGATGGCCCAGGCAGAAGGTGATGTCAGCTTAGGCTCCACAGAAGAGGTAAGAAGTGATGAGATTCATAATCTATTCTCACAGTAGAGCCGATAGGATTTGCTGATGCATTAGAAATGGAGAGAGAGAGGGGCGCCTGGGTGGCTCAGTTAGTTAAGCGTCTGACTTCAGCTCAGGTCATGATCTCACGGGTTGTGGGTTCAGGTCCTGTGTCGGACTCTGTGCTAATAGCTTCAGATTCTGTGTCTCCCTCTCTCTCTGCCCCTCCCTCCCCGACTCATGCTCTCTCTCTCTCTCTTTCTCTCTCTCTCAAAAATAAACAAACATTTAAAAAAAGAAGAAGAAGAAGAAGAGATGGAGAGAAGGGGAAGTCAAAGTGACTTAGTTTTCATGGGGGAGCATGGATCAATAGTGGCACCACCTTCTGAGATAGGCATGTAAGGGGCAGGGGCCAATCAAGTGCCTGTGAAGTGTCAGATGTCCGTTAGACGTCCAGGTGGGCACATCACATAGGCAGGCATTGAGATGAACCTGGAGTTGAGTAAGGAGGTCAGGGTTGGAGGCAGGGTAGGGGAGCTGTCCACATAAGAGGCCACTGAATGTTCTGGGACTGAATGAGGTCCCTAAGGTGGATGTGGATGGAGTAGGGAGGAGGAGGAGTAGGGCAGGACAGAGGTCTGGGAAGGAGACCAAGAGGGAATGGCCACAGTGGGACAGGAAGAAATCCAGGAGAGAGGCGTGCCCCAGAAGCCAAATGACAGCCATTTGAATAAGGAAGGAATGATGACATCAGTGTGTCAGGTGCTGCCCCTGAGAACAGGATGAGCCTGAGACCATCAGCTTTAGCAATTCAAAGGGGTTTTGTGGCTGTGACAAGGGGGTTTAGCGGAGCGATAGTAAAAAAAGCCCAAACTGAGGCATATAGAGACCGAGGGGCCTGCTGAAGTCCATGCAGCTAATAACTAACTGGGTGGGAATTTAAACACAAGCCTTGGCTCCTAACTACCTCGCTTAACTGCCACCATGGCCATCAGGAACCTCTGACTGTGCCTGAGCTGATAGCCATGCACCCTTCTTCCTGCCACATTCACAAGTCTGCTCCCACTTTCACATTTGTCCGTCATGTCACCACAGGCAGCTAACTTGCATTCAATTGAACTGAATAAAACTGCTTCCCCAGTAGGCCAAAGACGGTTGAATATTGGCAAATGATACGGTTCCACGTGAAACAAGTAGACAAAGCACTTAGCATCGTGCCAGGCATGGGCTAAGTAACCCAGTGAATGCCCACTGTTACTTTACATCTCATTTACTCTGTTGGGGTGTTACTCCTGTTTTCCTGGTGGACGTCAGCTCAAAAAAGTTCAGGGAACTTGCCCAAGGACTCATAGGCCCCAAAGAGTAGAGCCAGCAAGGAGCTCTTTTCCTGACTAGAGCACCCGGTCTTCTGATGGAGCCAGCTTGCTGCTTGCCCTCGGGCAGAGAAAGAGGCCACCCCCTCTGCCCCCTGGTGGAGCTCCTGGACGCTGGACCCCCTCCCACCCCCAGAAGCCTCCCAAGACCTCACTCCCCCTGCCTTAGGCTTGTAATTCAGGGAACCAACCTCCTGGGGAAGACAGAAGCAAAAATGCCGCCCTGAAGGGTCAGGTCCAGAGCTAGCCCAGGAGTGGATGGGGGTGAGGTATTGTCCATATAAGGACACATTTTCCTCCCTATGTAGAGGCCCCCCACCTCCCTATATTTCCATCTTCCCATCCTTCTTTGGGGGCACAACCCGGTCAGCAATGGACTCCAGCCCTGGGGCCGAGATCTAGAAATGGAGTTCAATTTCATCACAAACTGATTAAAATAGAAAATACAAGCTGCTCTTAGTCTTGTATTACTATTATTTTTATCCCCTGGGCATCTATGTGAGCACAGAGTGGGTTCTGATTAAGCACGTGGTCCTTCCAGCCCACCCCTTGCTGCAGCCCTCACAGAGGGCCGGTGGCTACTGGCGCACGCACAGCCCCCATGGGGCAGGAGGACTGAGGGAAGTGGGGGCTCAGTCCCACCCCTGGGGGGGCTCCAAGTCTGGAGGTGTGCCTGGTTTGAAAGGGAAACTTGAGCCCCTTTCCTCATGGTCAGATGGAAAGATAAAGTACACAGAACTTCTAAAAACAAAGCTCAAAGCACATGACAGGGTAGTGCACTCACACGTCAGTGTAAAAGCCAGCACCCAAAAGCTGAATACAGATGCGAAGGCGGGAAACATGCGGGTGGGGGCTGGTCAGGCAGGGCTTTTGAAAGTGGAGAATTTTAAAGCAGACTGGGAGGGAGCTGAGGAAATGTGGTGAGCAGGAGGAATGAATTAATAGGTACATGATCATTTTTCTCCTTTCCCGAGCACTACTGAATACATTCTCTCCTTTGAGCATCTTAACACTATGGTAGAAGGAATAAGTGTACTTTCCTTTGCACGGGTGTGGAAATAGAGACCCAGGGCAGTTGACATGATTGATTTGCTCATGATCCCAAGATTGCTAATGACAAAGCCAAAACTGGTACCCTCCTCCCCGGTCTCTACTCTAATGCCGCTTAGAAGCAAAGGCCCATGCGACCCCACGAGGAGAGAAGGAATCTCCGTCCCTGTGTCCCTTCCTTAGGAACCCAGGAAGACCAGCCTCTCATCCTTGGCTTGCTTATGCCTCAAGTTACACACCAGTTAAAAAAAAACAAAAAACAAAAAAACAAAGCAATCCCGATCCTTCTTCACCTTTCTCCTGTGATGTCCCCAGAACTCACCAGAAGAAAGACAGGCAGAGAGAGTATTCAAGCCAAGAAGCACAGAGCTCTGTACACTCTTGGCTGTCTCTTCTTCTTCTTTAAAAAAGGGGAAAACAAACACACTTTGGAGTGTACCTTCCTGTAAATTGTCATTGGTGCCTATCAGGTCTTGAAGGAAGGGAAGAAAGAAACATAGACTGTTACACCCTGGTTGATGGTACCCTAGTCCCCAGACATCAAGAGATACAACGATAGGTGTTCCTGTCTCTCAGAATAGTCCCAGAGACCCTCCATGTACCGCATGCCCACCTTCAGACACACAGGCACGTACACACATGTGCATACAAATACACACACACACACACACGGCCTATGTCACACACAGACTGGGAGTGACATATGAAAGTCATCTGTGGAGCTTCTGGATAATATGGACACCCAGGCCCTAACCAGACCAATTAAACCAGGATCTACAGGGTGAGACACCTATGTACAGCTGCTCCTAATGGGCAGCCAATGCTGACAACCACACAAGTTGACAAATACTGAGGATTTTTCTGTAGCTGAGAATGACCATTAGGCCAGGGGAAAATACCCAGTGTGAGGAAGTGAAATCATCCCCTCCCCACAGGACTTTCTGCTTCTCCATCTGTATCCATATGGAACCTGGTGTGTGGGTGGCCACTGAGGAGACAGGACACAGGCAGTGTCAGCGACGGAAGGCACGGACCCCTGACTCACCATGTAGGGTTCTGTTTGCTCTTATAGAATGTGGCAGAAGGAGAATAGTGGAGGCAGGGTAGGGCTTCCAGCTTGGTTCCCTCAGCACTGTTCCCTGCCATATACTGCTAGGAAGCTCTTCATGAGGCCTACGCACAACCATTCCTGTAGTTACATGTGTACAGCTTTGGCTGATTTCAGTAGGGAGTTGCCCCCATAGCCCCAGAGGCCTGTGTGCCTCGGAGCTGTCGGTGAGCTTGGACAATGCCCACACCGGGCCTCCTTTCCTGAAATACCCAGCTAGAACTGAGAGTGGGCAGGCTTTAGGTTAGGAAGGAAGCTTGACTCTTTGTGGGAGGATTTATACGGGCTGATCCACCTTCTGAAGCAGAAATGAGACCCAAATGCCATCTAGAAGGAGCAGTGCATCCAGATGGGAGCATCAGGAGACCGTGTGCTAGGGAAGTGTTCATCCCTAGGCCCTAGTTCTGTGCAACCTGTGTCCACCACACAAAGCCCCAGGAACCAGTCTGGGAGAGGGCATGTGTTAGCAGCTAGGACTGCCCCATCCAGGAGGCAAGACAGCAAGATGGCCCTTCCTCCCTAGCCAAGCCACAGGAATGTGGTTCAAGCTTCAGCTGGAAAGTCCCACCCCCTCCTTCCTCCCTTTGAGTTTCCTATCTTCAGGAGCCGGAAAATGAATGGCAGGAAGGGACTCTGACAGGGAGGCTCCCTCTCAGCACATCCCTGAGGAGAATTCCTTGTGGGGAAAATGCTGGAGCACAGTGATAGCTGTTTAACCAGCTCCTTCTTATCCGAGTTCCTGGGTGGTTTCCCCAAAGCTTCCTGAAGTCTAGTCTCCTTGGGGCCCAGTAAGGCCCTTTCTGACCACCCAGCCTAGTGTGATGTTACTCTTCTGCCCCAACAAGGGAGAGAGTGTGGTGATGTCCACACTCAACATTAAAATGGAATAGGGAACATGGAAGAGAGGACCAAGGCATTGTGCACTCATCCACGTGCCATTTCAGGTCCACCCAGAAGGCTCGGTTTCATTGGATCCACTTTGAGGAGGAGTGCACAGACTCCCATAATGGGTCCAAGGCTCAGTCCAGAGGGAGTGAGGCATGCTGGCTGCCTGCTCAGAGGCCTTTATCTGGTCTTAAAGTCTGTGAGTGACCATCTGTAGAAAGAAGTCTGGGAAATCAGAAGGTGCAGGCCCCTTCCAGACCATGAGCTGAGGCATGGACCCTGTCCCCTCTTTCTTCTGTCGGAGAGACCTCTCTATACAGAGCAGGCTTTTGGAAATACAGAGCCATTAGCGCCAGCGAGTAAAGACCCAGTGAAGGGAAAAGATGGGAGAGAAGTGAGCATAGGGGTGCCACCGCTCCTCCGACCCTGCCAGTGATGTGATTCCTGGCAGCCCGTGCCTGCCATGCAGGGGAATGCATAATAGCTCCCAGCATAGCCTGTCCATCCATCTTGCCTGGGTGACTGCTCTCTCCACCTGATTTATAAGGCGCAGTGGAGTGCGCGCACGCTCCTTCTTTGGTGCTCCGGTGGAGGAAGGTGCCCGAGGCAGGTGCCGTCTGCTCGGCAGGCACAGAGGGCCCCCAGAGTGGAAAGAGGAGCCGGGGGGGTGCTGTAATTTTGGTTGGGGTGGGATTTTTATTGAGACACCTCCTCTGTTCATTTCCTTGGGCAGCAGCCAACTAATGTCCGTCATTACCTGTTCTGTTCCAGATGCTCCTGCCAGGGAGAATGCCAAGGCCCCGGAGATGAAAGCCCGGAGGCCCAAGAGCTCTCTTCCCCCAGTGCTAGGAACAGAGAGTAAGTACTTGCTCAGCTTTCCTAGGCAACCCCAGGACTGAGCCCCAGCTTCCTTGCCTGCACCCCAGCGAACCCCGTGAAGCCTTGGTGACTGGGCCAGTGGCCGTTTGGCACTGCCCGCCTCTCCCAGCCTCTGCACAGCCTTAGTGGTGCATACCCACGTCCACTCGCCACCTCACTCAGGCCCTCTGTGCTTCTCACCAAGACTCCTCCTCCTGATCTCTCCCAGGTGAGTCCTGCTGGGCAGAAGCTTTCCAAACCGTGGCTCTGCTCTCATCACTCCTGGTTGCGGTGCCCAGCGGTCCCCAGAGCCTACCAGTCCCATTCAAGTGGGCCTCACAGACATTGCACTTGTGCACACTTGTCCTGACGTGTGGTCTAGCCTTTCTTTCCGAGTCTGCCCCCAACTCCTGTCTCCTTACTTTATGCTCAGGCCAGCCCGAGCTCCTCCATGTGCGATGGAAGTGCCCGTGCCGCTTCCATCATGCCTCTGCTCTGGGAGCACCTCTCTCTGTGAGACACCTCTTTCATGGGACAGACTCCCGCTGAAAAGCCGCGTCATCCCTGAGTTTGTCCTTGCCCCAGCTGCAAGTAACCCTTCCTTCCTGTGTGCTCCTGGAGCACTCAGCACCTCCCTGCTGCCACTGTCTGCTGCCCAGTGTCTGGTGATGTGTCTGTGACTCACCCCTCCTCCACTGTGAGTCCCCTGAGGGCTGCCCCTGGGGCTTCCGGGATGCCGGGCCTTGCTCATAGAGGGACCCGGCCTTGCTCGTAGAGGGAGGTGCAAGAGTTGCAGCTGTGGTATAAATAGCTGTGCAAGGAAGGACTTGTGTGACTCTACAAAGTGTCTCCCTCTCCCTGGTCTAACCTTCCCCCAGGGCCCACTGATGTATCAGGCACAACACCCCACAAAAATATCTCAATATCTTATAGAATTAGAAGAAAATAAACTTTTGGGTCAAAGAAAATGTTTTAATTCACAATATTAATATATTCATCTTTATACCAGTGCAGTTGTAAAATATAAGTTATGTGTGCATATACATACATATTTTAAATTTTTATTTGTGTTTTTTTAAGTTTATTTATTTTGAGAGAGAGAGAGGAGGAGGAGGAGGAGGGGCAAAGAGAGAGGGATAGAGAATCCTAAGCAGGCTCTGCACTAGACAGCACGGAGCCCAGTGCAGGGCTTAAAGTCGCAAACCATGAGATCATGACCTGAGCCGAAATCCAGAGTCGGCGCTTAACTGACTGAGCCACCCGGGTGCCCCTTATTCTCCTCTTTTCAAAGCTGCATATTTACCCTCCTAATGATGAGCTTGGGTTCCTTGTGCATACTCCAGCCAGCTGCCAGGGGGATGCTCAGCCTTCAGTATGTTGGGGCAGCCAAATTGGAATTATAATGTCTAGTGGATATTTAACCAAAGTGGGGAGCTCAGAGTATCAGGAGTAGACCTTTAATAAGTTGCTGGAAATGCGTATATAACTGTAAGAAAAACCCAGTAAAAATGGGTTGGTGATTTTATTTTCCAAGAGGATCACTTGGACCCATGTTCTGTTAGTTACGGCAAAATGGGAGCTTCGAAGAGCACCAGGTGGTTGTGACTTAGGGACCGATGCAGTCATTCGCCTCTCCTGAGGGCAGAGGCAGGAGTGCATGGACTTTGAGCCGGGCCATCAGCAGCCTGCTGCCCTCAGCTCTGGCACATCCATTACAGGCAGATCCTGGGGACAGTGAGGTGGGGTCCAGGGGAAGGTTGTGAAGGAGAAAACAAGCTGGGGACAGTGAGCAGCCCCGGGAGCTGGGCCTTTGCGCTGGGGGAGAGAGGGCTGTGGGGCACACCGAACAAGTTGTCATCATCTGACTTGGGGTGGTGGCTCTCAACCCCAGCTGCATATTAGACACACCTGTGGAGCTTTTAAAACCTCTGCTGCTGGGGCAACCCAGCCTAGTTAGATCAGAATCTCCAGAGGTAGGATCCAGGCTTCAGTACTTGTTCAAGCCTCTAAGCTATTCCAGGGTGTGGTAGGTCAGCCTGGAAGCCTAGAAGCACCCTGTGCCCACACTGTTGGTCTTCAGAAACAGAGGGGTCCTCCCTTACTGCCTCTGTTCAGTGTGGCACTGCCTTAGGAGCCCTCATGCCCCGGTCCTCAGAGTATCTCTGGCACCAGCCCACAATCTCTACTCTTTAAGGAAGGAGCAAGATGCTGGAAGCAGAGCTGGAAGCCAAGGTTCTTACCCCTACAGAGTGAGTGGGAAGTGGGGCTCAGTCAGTGGCACTGCTTAGGGAGAGGGGCTGGCTGGCAGACAGTGCTGGTCTCCCTTTCCATAGCAAACAAATACATCCATATCTAGATTAAGTCCAGAGGATGCTACTTGTCTGTGGAAGGGGAATTTTACTCTAGTCTTTGTCTTGCAGTTACAGACAGATGTCTTACCCCCCAAGGGGATGGAAATGTGTGTCTCCGTGTACAGTAATGACCACTTTGAATGGCCCATCCACCCAACCTCTCGTCACCCCAACACATCACCCGCTGGGCACTGAGGACATTAGCCGGGTGGTTCTGGTGGCCCCTCCATCTGCTTACATACCTGTGTTTGTGTCCTTCAGAAACCTGTAGAGTTCTCTGGGTGCCTCCTGAACACCATGGGGCTTCCTTCCCAGAGGCTCCTAAGAAGACAGCTGCTCAGAGATAGGAAATTAAGGAGGTGTCTTTTAGGCCTGTACCCCCAATTCTTTTCTCACTTGTTGGGCTAATTTGTATTATTTATTAATTACATAAACTAAATATGCATGCATTCTTCTTTAAAACATTCTAAACAGTATAGAAATACACCAGGTGCAACATGAAAGCCCTCTTTAATCTACCCCCAGTTCCACTCACCTCCTCAAATATAGTCACAATTATTCTTTTTCTATGCACTTACATATACTTATGTAAATACAGCACGTAACCTGGACACCTCTGCAACTTGCCTTTTTTCTCTTAGCATGGCCATCCCTGGTCCCAGACATCTCTGATCCCATGAGAAAGCCCAGATTGATTCTCTTATCTCTGAGCTGTCTGGCTATAACATGTGTTCATTTTTTTCAAGGGCTGTGAAGTACCTAATCTAACCAGGAAGTCCGTTTCTCCTGCCAGTAATCGAGGGAAGGCCAAGTGGTTTTCTCGCCAAACAGATCATAGCCAGATCCCTCCCTGGATGACCTTTTCCCACCCCCAGCTGTGTTGGTCAGTCCTGTGTGTGAGTTGTCAGGTATAAGAGTAGAGGGCACATGTCCGCACAATGGCCTGAGGGCCCTTGGGAGTGCTGCTGGGGACCATGAGGGAAAAGCCAGTTCCATCTGCCAAGCCAGGTAGCAGGGTGAGAGAACACAGACAGAAGTACAAGCTAACCTGCCAGACACTAACTCCCAAGTACAGGAATGAGGAGTGGTCGTTTCCCCCTGGGACCAGGGAAACTCTGGGCCAGGTTATGAAGGAGAGAGGAGTGTGGTTTGAAGCGAAATGATGACATTGCTGGAGCACTGGAGGGAGGATCCCACTGGAAGGGATGCTGTGAGGCCCCCCACTCAGGTGCTCACTTAGTGTCTACTGAGCCCCCGTGCAGCAGGCATCCTCTAAGGCGCTTAGTCACAGATCACTTCAGGCAGGTCTCATTCAACTGAGCTACAAGTAGCTCTCATCTTACAGATGGGCAAAACTGAGCCTCAGAGAGCTAGATTGTCCTGCCCAGGGTCTGACAGCTGGTAAGATCTGGAACTGTGAGGATAACCCTGATCCATGTTCCTGCTGCAGCACTGTGCCTTGCGGTCTCAGAGCTGTACTTCGTGCAGTCCACACAAGCCTGGGCAAGTGCTGCCCCCGGGCCACAGCAGGGCAGGAGTCTGCTGCCCTGAGAGCTGGGAGGACAAGGAGAGTGACAGCTGGGTCCTGAGACCTGTCACGGTGTTTGCTGCATGCCTCTCAAGAGGCATTTTTTTATAACTTTATTTTGATATAATTTCAAATTTATAGAAAAGTTGCAAGAATAGTATAAGGAACTCTTGTATGTACCCATTACTGAGATCCACCAATTATTTACATTTTTTCCCAGTGTCCTCGCATTCTCTATGTATGAATTCATATAGATATATTCACCGTTTATCAGGTATTCATACATATGTATGCATGCTATGTATATATTCATATATATTCACCATGCATCATGTAGGTATATAGATATCATTTATGAATAAATTAGAGACATCATGCCCTTGACCTCTAAATATGTCATTGTGTATCTCCTAAGAACATAACCACAATGCAGTTACTAAAATCAGGACAGTTAACATTGAACTAATACTACTATTTAATGCAGGGTCTGCATTCAGTTTTTGTCAGTTGTCCTGATATCCTTTAATGGTCCTTTCCCCCCCTCGATGGGAATTTACTGTCAGCACTCTTGGAACACTTCATCCACTCCTCCAGTTCAGAATGGTCATCCCCTACCTTTGGAGAAAGAGCAAGAAAGAAGTGCACAGGCCCAGGGTGAAGCACCCAAGACTCTGCCTGATTTGAGGAGGCACGGGGAGGCAGCAGCACCTTGTTGGATGTCCAGATGCGCATTTCTTGCACCTGGCTCTGGGGCAGTGCTCCAGCACAAGACATAGCCAGAAAGCACTAGGCTGGAAAGCAAGGGACAGAAGTCTTGGTTCTGCCTCTCATTGAACATATGGCCTTGGTCAAAGCCGTTCGTCTCCAGACCTGTCAGATGGGGACTCCAACTGAGCCCAGAATTTTTCCATCTCTGATAGCAGTTCGTTCAATGGAATGCTTTTGTGTGTGTGTGTGTGTGTGTGTGTGTGTGTGTGTGTTTGTGTGTGTGTCTGACATTGTTCAGGTGAGGTCAGCTAACTCCCCTTTGTATCATCCAATATGTGATGGGTTGACACTACAGCAAGTGTGGCTTGGGTTGCACAGCAGCAGAAACATCCTTATGAGAAGGAGGCTTTAAGCAGAAGGTCCAGTTCTAGGGGATTCCAGCTGGAGGGGATCTGAATGGAATTTTTTGTGAGGGAGGCATTGATGGGGCTTAAGAAATGGTTTTAGAAAATACAGATGAAGGGGCACCTGGGTGGCTCTATCTGTTAAGCATCTGACTCTTAATTTTGGCTTAGGTCATGATCTCCTAGTTCGTGAGTTGGAGCCCCACATCGGGCTCTGTGCTGACAATGCGGAGCCTGCTTGAGATTTTCTATTTCCCACTGTCTCTCTGTCTCTCTGTCTCTTTTTAAAAAATAAATAAATAAACTTAAAACAAAATACAGATGAGGCGATGCCAGGGTGATAACAGACTAAGGGATTCCTCCTTGTCAGTCTGTAGAGCTGATGTTGTTTTGAAAACAGGTAAATGAGCAGAAGTCACTTTTATAACTTGAGGACAGGAACCAGGGCCTGTTTGTCTGAGAAATGTCAGTGTCCAGCCCATAATGAGCATGTGATTTTTCACATTGATTCATGAGTTCCCATGCTTTAAGGGTCCCTGCCTCTACTGCACTTGTGGGATTTGGGGACGATGCAGACAGAACACCCCTGTGTATTCCTTGCCTGGCGTTGGCCTGACATTGGTCACTTTGGCTTCAGTCACCACGATAGACCATTCCAGATTTTGCTTTTAGATGTCTTTGCCTTGGCCCTCCATATGGGTGTCTCTGTGAAACCAAAAGTCATATCATCTTGAAAGCATCTTTGGATGTCAAAAGTAGCGTCCAGTTTTCCTGGAAGATTCCCTCAGGATCATATCTTTCTTTTAAATATTCTCTTGGAGTCATGGGGGATGTTAAGTCACCGTAGTATTCAAAGAGCTGGAAGGAATTGCTGGACAGGTGGAGGTTTGGCATCAATACTTGCTTGACACTGGAAGATGTGGGACCCTGAAAGAGAAGCTGGGGTACTTCCATGAATTCCACGAATTTGAAAGCTGGTGCCAACTACTAGTTACTCTCAACCAAAATATTGTCCATGAGGAGTGATAGTACCCATTATCACCCCCCACCCTGCCGTGCATGTGACCCCGTGACCTCCATCTCTGAGCTGCTGCTTCCAGCTCCTTCCCCAGCTCTTCCGTTGTCTCCCATGATCCTGTTAAGTGGGAGGACGGGTCCTCCCCAGAGAGGACATTGGCACTGCCATCCTGGCCATGCCGGGCTGCCTCTTTCACAACCATCCCCTCATTCTGTATCCTAGGGGCTTGGGGATAAGCATTCGCAGTAACAAGAAGAGGAGTGTTCCTCTGGAATCTTCTTGTGTGACAGCCTTTGATAGGAGATGAGTTCACGAAATTTGCCCAGAGATGTTAATTCTGGGAATATGACCAATATTTCTCCATAGGTCTGTCTATTAGACATACTGGAAGGGCCTGGTGTGTGCAAGGGGCAGGGACGTGTTGGGGGCTTGTCAAGTCACCCAGAGCCCTGAGTCTACCTGAGTGCAGGGCGGTGGGATTCGACCTTTCATCCTCAAGTCCGCACAGCCGCCCTCCCTTCTCTGACACAGCCCTGTGCGTGAATGCTTCCTCCACACTTCACCCAGCCTGAGTCACCTTCAGGAGCCTTTGGTAGAAAGTTAATGCTGATTTTGGGAATTGTGAAGGGTTTGATGTCTATTTTTAGTTAACTACCTAAAAAGGGAAATGTCCCCAGAGAAGCAGACATCCAGGGACCTCCCTGTACCCGAGGCTGTTCGTGCTACCTCCCTAATTCTCCTTTGCTTTCCATTATCTCAGACCCTTTTGACGCTAAGAGGCCTACCTTTAGTCTCGGCAAATATCTCCCAAAAGCTTGCTCAGGTCTTCTGCCCTGCTGATTCATGGGAGAGGCACTCCTGTGCTTTCAGACTGAGCAGTCTGGAAACTCCTGTGCGTACTGACCTCCTCCCCTCTAGCTCCCTCCCCCCACCACCACTCAGGGCAGCAGGAAGGTTCAGCAGGAGTAGGTCAGGACTTGGGCAGGCCTGGTGCAGAAGCAAAATGCTGGGTTGCCCAGACAGCCAGGAGGCTGGCCTCCCCATCGCTGCCCCAGGTTTCCCCAGCAGGCATCCAAGTTCAGTGCTTTGTTCATGATGTTTTCACTGGGCTGCTGCACCTCTTCCAGCCTGTCTCCTCTTTAGAGTGGAAGACACGGCTCCCAACGGCTTTGATCTAGTTGGTGACAGAACAAAGAGGATCTGCTTTTAATGGGAAGTTGCAGAGGGATTCAAGCCCCAGGGCTTTATCTCTCAGCATCAGAGCCCCAGGTGTGGGGGGGTGGACTGTTCTTAGAAACTCCCAGGTTAACAGAGATCCTCAGGGGCTCCACTTGTTCCTTTAATAGCTTTTCAAGCATATGCCAAGTACCACACTAGGCACTGGCAGTACAACAGGTGAACAAAATGGGCCCCTGTTCCTGTCTCCAGGGAGTGTGCTGTGAGGTATGCATGTTGGACAGGTGTTTCTGCATTGTAATACATTGTGAGGAGTGCTAAGAAAGAACCACCTCCAAGCAGCATGGAACCCAGCCTGACAGTAGTGATGGATGAGGTGAGGCCTACTGGAAGAAGGTACCAGAATCGGCAAAGAGCTGGCGGCAGTGGCCAGTACTGCAGAAATGGAAGGGCATTCAGTGTGGGGGATAGAGCAGCCCTCCTGGAGGGTGACGCAGGGCCCAACAGCATCAGCCTGCCCTGGACAGCCAGGAACTGTGTTTCTAGCAAATTTCCCAGGTGTTCATAATGCACACTCCATTCTGCAAGCCGCTGACATTGAGCGCCAAGGGCCTGGGTGACGGTATTCCCTAAGAGGGAAGAGTAAGAAAGAAGATGGGACTAAAGCTGGGGACACATCTCAGAGGCCCTTGTAAGATGAGTTGGACTTTATGTTAAGTGGCAGTGGGTGGCCATTGGAGACATTTAAACAGTGGAGTGATGGCCTTGGAATGACGGCCGTATTAGGACAGGGACGGGGGACCAGAGGCTGAAGCGGTAGTAGTTTGGACTAGAATGGTGACAGTGGGGATGTGGAAGGTGGCAGACCGAGGAGGTATGGAGTGAATGGAATTGACTGATGCTAGTGACTGGGGATGGTAGGGAGGGGGCCTTGGGAGAAACAGGGGCAAGCGGCAGGTTTGAGGAAAAGATCCTGGATTTACTTTTGGACATGCTGGGCTTGCAGTATGTGCCAGGAGAAGGGACGGTCAGGTAGTGGGATATATAGATGGGCTGAGAAAGAGGTCTGGGCCCCAGGTAGAACAAAGCTGGCAGAGAGAGGGATAAGAAGAGAAACTGTAGAGACTCCTGGGTGGCTCAGTCAGTTAAGCATCTGACTTCATCTCAGGTCATAATTTCACAGTTCATGGTTTCGAGCCCGACATCGAGCTCTCTGCTGTCTCTGCTGCCAACAGGGAGCCTGCTTGGGATCCTCTGTCCCCTACTGTCTCTGCTTCTCCCCTGCTTGCTCTGTCTCTCTGTGTCTCTCTCAAAATAAATAAATAAAATTCAAAGAAGAAGAAGAAGAAGAAGAAGAAGAAGAAGAACTCTAAGCAGTGAACAAAGTACCCTGACAGCAGTGCTATGCCAGGAAGGGGGTGCATCCTGGGGCTGACTGTCTGGGGGAGGGGACTGAGCTCCTCCCCTGAGGGACAGACCAAGTGGCAGGCCACAGGAGGATGTTTTGCCCTCCTAGCCTGACAGTGTGGTTGGTAGCTGCCATGGGATTTGCAAATACAGTTGGGTTTTATTTTCCTTCTAGAATATTCCTCTTTGACAATGGGTGGTGCAAAAGTTTAAGGTGTTGGAAAGGGAATGAGAGACAAAGGGCTGACATTAGTATAAGACAACAAGGTGGTAAGATGGATGAATCCAGAGAAGAGGAAACTAGTTAGTAACCCAGGGAGAGCTGAGAGTTTGAGCATCTGGACCAGCAAGAGGGTTACCTGAGGACTTGAACTGGGAGAAGGAACTCCAGGAGCAGCATGAGAGATATCATGTAGGTACAGAGCTCAGCTGATACAGGGTGGCATACTAAATAGGTGACAGAGTGGACAGAGAAGTCCTCTGGGGATCCATCTGGGGAAGAGGGGCGACTGGGGTGAGGGCCTGGTAGTAGAGCATGCACCCCGTGCTCTACCTTCTTTACAACGTAGCTTAATGCTTTACAACAAATTTTACTTATCCCCTTCACATGTTTTGAATGAGGAAACGAAAGCTCCAAAAGGCTAAGTAACCTACTTTTCTTTTAATGTTTATTTATGAGAGAGACAGAGTGCAAGTGGGAGAGGGGCAGAGAGAGAGAGAGAGAGACAGAATCGGAAGCAGGCTCCAGGCTCTGAGCTGTCAGCACATAGCCCAACACGGGGCTCAAACTCATGAACTGTGAGATCATGACCCGAGCTGAAGTCAGACGACTAACCCACTGAGCCACCCAGGCGCCCCATTAAGTAACATGCTTTAAATCAACAGCCTAGGGAGCGACAGGGCAGTATTTAAACCCAAGCCCAGCTCCAGAGCCTGTGCCCACTGCATTCCTGCAGGGGGACAGAGAAGGGCGTTGAGGGCTTGGATATGAGGATGGAACAGAGAGTGAGCTGCTACAGAGGCAGCCACACGGGGCATCAGGAGGCGTGGTTCCTGTGTCTAACTTGGCCCCATCTGGTGTTATGAGCCTCACAAATCACCTGGCTTTTATGGGAATCTATCTCCTTTTTCATGACGTGGAAACAATGTGAGGTGCCCTGCTTGTATGTGGTTGGGGAAGGAACCCAGGGGGAAAAAGGACAATGAGATCGTGGGTTAGACACTGTATGCACTGAGCCCAGCTCACTGTGAGAAACCAGGTTTTAGGATCAGGGGATTCTGCTTTCCAACCTATTAAATATATTCTTCTAAGCCCCGAACACAGTTAATGGATTTCAGCAGATGCTCGTATAAAATATGTATAGAATAGGATATAGAACATCATTAACATTTAAAATTGTCTTTACTAACAGGAACTAAACCAGCTTTAAATGCTAACCAATTCAAACAGCAGAAGATGCAGATTTATAGAACAAACATGAAACTTTGGCCCTCAATCCATTTAACCGTGACAGAGGAAGACAGGTACTGGTTGGGACCCTACTTCTAGGTTTACTAGGGCCACGTAGGTTTACTAGGGCTGCCAAGGTTAGTAAAGAGTGGGACTTCGGAGTCATCAGATTTCATGGTATGCTAACTGCCATCCTCCTTACTAGCTCTTGGCCAGCCATTCCTGGGGCTATCAAGCTCCTTACTGGCCTCCAGAGCCCATCCACAGCTGCTCTAGTCCGCTGTGGCTGCACAACAAAGTATCATAGACTTGGTGGCTTAAACAACAGAAGTATGTTGTCTCACAGTTCTGGAGGCTGGAAGTCCAAGTTCAGCATGTTGGCAGGTTGGTTTCTTCTGAGGCCTTTCTCCTTGGTTTGCAGATGGGCACTTTCTCACTGTCCTCACGTGGCCTCATCTCTGTGCATGTATCCCTGGTGTTTCTGTGTGTCCACATTTTCTCTTCTTATAAGGACACCAGGCGGTTTGAATTAGGACCCCCGCCCCATGGCTTTACCGTAATTTAATTACCTCTTTAAAGGCCCTATCTCCAAATATGGTCATATTATGAGGTGCTGGGAAGCTCGAGTTTCAACATATAAATTTGGGGGGATAACAGCAGCTCCACAAAGCAACCGTGAACAGGTGGCTTTTGTTCTCCATGGGAGGTCAGACGCTGGCTCTCGTAGAAGCCCTCATCTTCCCGTGCGGGCCTCTCCCAGTTGTGCCTCTCCCTTCCCAGCAGCCCTAGATGAAGAGGGGCAGGGGCTTCGTGGCTTGATCTGTCATGGCTGTTCCATAGCCCATCTGGTACTCACTTCCAAGGGGTTTGTCTTTCCCATGCTGTTCCATCTTGGGGCTCCCCCTCTCCACTGACTCCTAGCCTTCTGCTTTCAAACCTGTACTCTTCTCTCACCTGGGAAGAAACCTTGCTTGATTGACATTCCCTCTTCCATCACCCTGTTTGTCCTTGTCCCTTCAACTACAGAATTCTTATCAGATTAGCTGACTCCCTACCTGTTTCCTTGAGAATTTCCTCTGGAGTGACTTCTGACCCCACTGTCTCATGGCACCTGTCCTCTCAAACTTTACCCATCACTCAGTGCTGATCATACCTGAAGTCTAGTTCCCAGTGCCTATTCTTCTCCACCCTTGCTTGCAGTGACAGTCCTTCCATCTCTCGGGGTCCATAGCCCTCTCCTAATTCCCAGCTCCTCACCATGGGCATCACCTGGGATCAGACCCTGGCCCCTTCTCATCTTTCACTGCATTCTTGCCCCCAAGGAACTGAACCATCCTCACAGTTTCCATTATGATTGCATGTTTGATTCTGGAGTCTTGCACTTCCAATCTCCACCAACCTCTCTCTAGAATTCTGATCCTGGGCATCTAGCCTACAAGCAGGTTAAATTCTTTCGTCTGCCATATTCACTTGGACCAAACCAAATGCCTCATCTTTCCCTTCCAAATTTCGTATTCTGTAACTTTAATTTTCCCCATTTATCCCAGCCAGAAATCTCTAAGGAATCTTTGTACCTCCCTCTTTTTCAGCCCCTAAATTGTTTTAACTTTCTTCTGTCTCCTACTTGTATTTACTTTGCGACTGCCTTTACCAAGGCTGGACCTTGATCATTTCCTTCCCAAAGGATGGCAGTAGCTTCCTAATTGGATAGCCTTGTCCCCCAGGAGGTGGAGAGACCTCCAGGGGTCCCTGAGCCCAGCCCAACTGCCGTTTGTGTGAGGACTCCCTGTTCAGTCAGGACAAAGACCTAACTCTCAAACTTGGGATTCTAGACCAGCACCGTGATGACAGTGATATTCCGTGTCTGCGCAATATGGTAGCCACGAACCATGTGTGGCTGTCGAGCACTTGAAACGTGACTGCTGTGACTGAATTTTTTTATTTTCTTTAAATTGTCACACTACCTTCACACCACTGTTCTCTAATCCTAGTCTTACACTCTGGACAACCTCCACCAAACACCCTGACCCTCAACTCTGAACCCCTCTCTGTTCCTGAGCCATGGGGCCCTTCTTTCTCCAGTTCAGATGTTCTCAGGCCCTCAGATCCGTTCTGTGTCCCACCACTGAGTGCTTCCTAACCATCTCCTCAGCCCACAGTGCACTCCTTCATTTGAGCAACTGCATCATGTTGGAGGGATAAAACTTTTCTTCTTTTCTTCTTTTTTTTAAGTAGGCTATACTCCCAATGTGGGGCTTAACTCACCACTCCTAGATCAAGAGTTGCATGCTCTATGGACTGAGCCAGTTAGGTGCCCCCTGGGTAAAACTTTTTTAAAAAAACTTTCTATTTAACTTTTATTTTGAAGTAATTTCTGACTTAAAGAAAAGTTACAAAAATAGTACAAATAATTCTTGTAAACCCTTCACTCTAATTCCTCAAATATTAACATTTTACTATGATTGTTTTGTGTTGTATTTTCTCTCCCTTGCTTTTTCCCTCTCTCCCCCCATCTCTCCACACACACATATACACATATGTACACCTGTGTATATATAATTTTTATGAGTAGTTTGAAAGTAAATTGTATATAGGATATCTTCTATACCTAAATACTTCAGTGTATATTTCCTAAAAACAAGGACAGTCTCAGGGTACGTGGGTGGCTCTGTCAGTTGAGTGTCTAACTCTTAATTTCAGCTCAGGTCATGATCTCATGGTGTGGGATTAGTCCTGCATTAAGCTCTGCACTGAAAGCATGGAGCCTGCTTGGGATTCTCTCTCTCCCTCTGTCTCTGCCCCTCTCCTGCTCGTCTCTCCCTCTCTCTCTCTCTTTCTCTCTCAAAAATAAATAAAATAAACATTATTTTAATAAAAAACCACAAGGACAGTCTCACCACAGCTTGATGATCAAACATGAAATTAACACTGATATAATACTATCATCTAATTTATTGACCTTATGTAAATTCTGCCAGTTGTCCCATCAATGCCCTTTATGATGGGGGGAAAAAAAAGGCTTTCCTGTGGATCACATGCCTTGACATTTAAACCCTTGAAGAGAAGCTCTGATTTCTTACATTTGTTTGATTTTCTTCTTGGTACACACGTTAGTAGTGTGTACTGACTGGCCTTTGCCTGGCAAATAGCAGGCCCTCAATAAGTTTCTTGAGATGGACAGATGAATCAATAATGGTGACAAGCCAGGGTGAATTTGGTGGAAGCAGGCCTCACCCTGGGCTTAACCTCATAACGAGTAGCCATCAGCTCTGTGATCGGAGATCACCTGCTTACACAGTCCTTGTGCAGTTCTCAGCTTCTCAGGTAGCAGCCCTCTCCCCATTTTACAGAGGCACAGCTGAAAATCCACACCGTTATATAATTTGCCTATGGGCAGACAGCAGTGCCCAAGCCAGGACATATTGCTTCTTCTCTGTAACCTGCAAAGGTGAAGCTTTGTGGAGGAGTGATTGCTAACATTACTAACATTACCCCCACTCATTCACTCAGTAAATAGTTACCAAGTGCCTACTATGTTCCAGGCACATTGGGTATACAGCAGTGAACAAAAAAGAAAAAATCCCTGCCTTCACAATCCTTATACTTAATGGATAGAGGAAGGGAGACAATAAATAAACAAGTAAATGGTTTGTTTTATGGTTGTTCAGTGCCATGGGTGGGGGGGGGGATAATAAAGTGGGGTAATGGTGATGAGTGCTGAGGACAGGGGGTTGGTATTTGGTATAGAGTGGTTAGGGAAGATCTCATTGGTTAAGTGACTCCCATTTTTGTATTAAGGTACAATTTCTATACAGTAAAATTCACCCTTTCTAGTGCACAGTTCTGTGAGTCTTAACAAATGCACATAGTCATATAACTATTGCCATAATCAGGATATGGTTCCACCACCTTATAACATGTCTTTGTGCCCCTTAATGGTCAACCCCTGCCCCCACCCACCACTACTAATCTGTTCTCTGTCTCTATAGTTTTGCCTTGTCTAGAACAAGGCATATAAATAGAATTATATATTCGTAGCCTTTTGAGTCTGGCTTCTCTTAGTGAAAGAGAAAGACGAATCATTGAGATTCATCTGTTCTGTGTATCAGTTGTTTGTTCCTTTTTTACTGATAAGTAGCATTTCATTGTATGAATATACCAAAGTTTATCCGTTCTACAGTTGAGGAACAAGTGGATAAATTCTAGCTTTTGGCAATTACAAATAAAGCCACTGTAAACATTCACATGCAGATATTTGTGTGTGCATAGATTTTCATTCCACCTGGATAGATAGGTTTTGATTAAAGACTTTCAAAAAAGATGAAAATAAGCCATGAAGATAGCTGAGGATATTTTTGCATATTCATCATATTGTTATTTAGCCAAATGAGTAAGTTTTTGCTGTGAAACTGGTCTGTTTGGGTCATTTTTCTTATTTGAATTATTTGGAGAAAGTGGAAGGAATAGGGTAGGAATGGAAGAGACTGTTGGTTGGTTCATTCATTTGTTCATTCATTCATGGATCCATTCAACAAACATTAAAAAAAAAAAAAAAAAAAAGAAAGCCACTAGTCCAAGTCTGTGATCCAAAGGAAGCCTGAGACCCTTGGATCTACACCAAAGGCTGATTTTAGGTGGTTTATCTGACATAATTTCCTTTCTGAGTTTCCTGACATTAGGGTAAGAGAATAGTTAGTGAGTGTGGGGTTATCATTGTTGAAATGGACAATGGAGAATCAAGCGTTTTTTAGTTTTTATCTCAATGGAGGCTCCAGAGACCCTCCAGAGGCCCCCTGAGAACTGATATTCATTCAGTCACAAGGTCATCTGTGTAGGAGTGCAAGATATCCTGAGAACCACACTCAGGTGAGGGCTCTGTCTGGCAGAGGACCAGTGGGCAAGGCTCCTAGGATTTAGGAGCTTTGTGAAAAGCCAGGATTAACAAAATAACCTGTGAACTTCTTTGTTTCAGGTGATGCAACTGTGAAAAAGAAACCTGCCCCCAAGACACCTCCAAAGGCAGGTAATTGGTCACCAGCAGCATTTGGGGGCAAGAGTCCTCTGCCATGAGGGGTTTTTCTTTTGTCCTGGTAGATTGACCACTGGTATGAGATCCCAAAAGACCACCGCCCTCCTTGATTCAAGCTCTGTGTTATTCAGGCCAAATTTTCCCCAAGAGCCTCTGCACAGCCTGGTCCCCTACCCTTTTCCACTACTTGTCTTTTTTCCTCCTCCCCTTATAGTGTCCCTCGCTGTAGGGACATCATGTGGCATCATGCAGTACTAGAGACTTTCCCATCCCTTCTGTGAAATTCTGCCTCGCTCTCTGCCCCCCACACTGCCCTTAAGGCGGTGATCTACTTTACGCTCTCTTAATACTCTGTTCTGTATGTCCTTGTCACATAGAGCCTTTGTCTGTTTCCCAGTGAAAGATATTTGAGGACATGAACCATATTGAACCTGTCAGCCAGGGTAACCTGATGATTAGAAAGCAAGGTGCTGCTTAATTAATAAAGGAGTTAGGAGGTAGATTCAAACATTTAGGGTAAGATGCAAATTCCAGAGCAATTGACAGATGGAGAATTATGCCATGTAAATTGTGTGGGCCACTTCTGAAGAATCAAAATGAAGAAATGAAGAGAGCTAGCAGGGTCCATCAGCTCAGACATTCTGGAGCAGCGGCCACTGTCCTCAGTGTTGCCCTGAAGGCTCTGGAAGATGAGAGGAACAGACCAGCGTGGACAGCAGCACTGAGTGAGGTCAGTCTGTCTGAAGTTCCCTCTTCATTGCTCACTTTGTCACTTGTCCCCTCCCAGCCATGCCCCCTCAGATCATCCAGTTTCCCGAAGACCAAAAGGTGCGCGCGGGAGAGTCTGTGGAGCTGTTTGGTAAAGTGGCAGGCACCCAGCCCATCACCTGTACTTGGATGAAGTTCCGAAAGCAGGTCAGTGATGGAGGGGAACAGCCCTCCCAACCCCTGGGTGGGAAGGGATGAAAAATGCCGTCTCACAGAGGCCACATGGCTCTTGATCGATTGGGGCCTTAGAAATGGGAGGGTCCCCTCCCCCACCTGTCACCACCCACCAAATCTGAGTTCTTAGTGATCATTTCTTATGAGTCTGCCATTAATACTTGCTTTACTGATAGTTTGTGTATAGAGAAAAGTATGAAGGAAAAAATAAAAACCACCCATGCCCCCCATCTGATTTTGATATTTTAGTCCAGAATTCTACTCAGAGTCAGAAAAATTGAACCAGTGACCAAAAGGACCTCTCAGACTCTGTAGATTTCTGTGATTCTGTGCCAGCCCACTGAACCCTATCAGTGGCAACAGCTTAAACTTACCATGTGCTGAATAGATAAAAGTGAATCTGAGTATTTGGATAGATAAATTGGACATTAAATAGAACTTTGGCTTACTGGTCCAGAAATATACCATTTAAAAGAATGGTCCTATGAAAGAAATGTTTGAATTTCTGAACAACCAGCTTTTATAGGGAGATGGGGAACCCACCTGTTCCACTGAACCCGTATTGGTAGTGTGTGCCCATGTATATCATCAGCAGAGGCCCCAAAACATGGCTGGCACTGAATCAGGAAATTTGGAGAGGATGTGAAGGTTTCTTTTGAGTTCTCTGGTGCTCTATTTCCAAACCACTCAGACTGTCCTAAGGCCCAGAGGTGGGAGGCTAGTTAACCAGGAAGGAATGGAGGGTTGGTGTGAAAAGATGAAGCATCATCCCAAAGGATGCTGGCTCTATGCTATATCTGGGCTAGCGTCATCTGAAGTAAGATGGAATCCCTCCCTTTTCAGAGACATTTGGACAGGTCCCCATTCTGTCCAAAAGAACTTTCTATAGTGATGGATATGTTCTATTTCCATTGTCCAATATGGTAGCCACCACTATATGTGGCTGTTGAGCACTTGAAGTGTGACTAGTGCCACTGAGGAACTGAATTTTAAATTGTAATTAATTAAAAATTATGATAACAGCTTTCTTTATAACAATAGCCATAAAATTCATACACCATAAAATTCGCCCTTTTGAAGTGTCCAGTTCAGTGGTTTTCAGTATATTCACAAGTTGTGCAACCATAACAATGATCTAATTCTGGAACATTTCCATCACCCTCAAAAGAAACCCTGGACCCATTAGCAGCCATTCCTCCCTTCCCTCTAGGTCCTGGCAACCACTAACTTACTTTCTGTCTCTATGGATTTGCCTTTTCTGGGCATTTCATATCAGTGGGATCATACAGTATATATTCTTTTATATCTGGCTTTTTTTTTTTACTTAGCATAATGTTTTCTGGGCTTATTCACATTAAAGTATAAATCAGTACTTCATTCTTTTTATGGCTGAATAATATTCTATTGTCTGGATATGCCACATTTTGTGTATCTGTTCATCGTTTGATGGACATTTGGGCTGTTTCCACTTAATTAAAATTTAAGTATCCACATGTGGCTAGTGGCTACAGTATTAGACAGGACAGAAGAGGTCAGAACACCTTTGTAGGTGGTCTTTGTAGGTAACTTTGCTCAGATGTGTTCTCCTGCCATCCCTCCCAAAGCCATGGTGATACAGGACACTCCTTAAGTCTGGTCTGGAGCAGGAAGCGCAGACATGGTTGGTCTGCCAGACCCTGCTCGGCACCCTCCCTGCTCACCCCAGATCTGAACCACCTCAGGGACACTTGGCTTTGGATGCGGGAGAGGAGGGGCCTTAAGGGGAAGCCGAGAGTTCAGATGAGACAGAGCCCCATACTGCTTGTCCAGTGACATTCTCTAGTGGTAGGGAGTGGAGGTCAGAGCCCTCTTCCTTTCTTGGCCCAAGTCTCTAGCACCTGCCCCACTCTCTGCCCCCAGATCCAGGAGAGCGAGCACATCAAGGTGGAGAACAGCGAGAATGGCAGCAGGCTCACCATCCTGGCCGCACGCCAGGAACACTGTGGCTGCTACACTCTGCTGGTGGAGAACAAGCTGGGCAGCAGACAGGCCCAGGTCAACCTCACTGTTGTGGGTGAGTCTGGGGACAGGGTGGCCTGGAGGTCAGAGGACAGGAAAGGCAGAGGCCCCCAGCAGGATGGTGAGCCTCAGGCCCTCACCTCCCCAGGACCTGCTCCTTCGGCACCCTGCCCACAGCTTCCCATGCTCCCACGTTCCCTGTTCCTGCTCTCACACACTTGCTGTGCTTCATACTCCTGGGGAAGCCCAGACCCACACACACATGCTGCAGCATTTTCCTGTTGCCACGAATCTCCTCCTGGCTTCTCCCTCTCTAGCCTTTGCAAATCTTGAGCCACTCTGCTCCAGACCCACCTCTAGCACCCTTGCTCCCTCTCCTCTGGTCCACTGCCTTTATGCTCCCCAGCTATTCAGTCTCCTTGTAGATCCTCAGCCTCAATCACTATTGCCTTCCACTGCGCTGCTCCTGCACCTGATTTGGGGGCACTTCGGGAAGATAACAACCCACAGACTCAGTGCTGGACTCGGCTGGGGTCCAGGTGGAGGCGTCAGTAGGCTCAGTGTCCTCCCCCACTCTCTATGATAGCTTGTCACCCTGTGGGGCCCCGCCTCCAGCTGCTCTGAGAAACAGGAGGCATCAGGCATGATCTTGTATCACTTCATGCCCCACGCCTACGGGTGTCTCCATATCTGTGCCCCTTCTTTTTTGTCTTCACCTTCTCCTCTACTTCTGTAAATGTTGCCAGGGCTCTCTCATCCCAGCCAAACACTGCAATATCCTGGCTCGCTCTGGCCGCCCTACCATCTCTCTCTTGCTCTCTTTACAGCCTCGCCCTCTGAAAGGGGCCAGTCTCTGCTCTGATTCTGCTTCTTTGCCTCCCTGCAGCCTCCCTTCACCCCCATTAATCTTCTGGGACCACCCTTCTGAAGTCACTGACTTCCCGATCCTAAATCCACTCATTTTTCTCGCCTTCTGCATCCCAGTATGGAGTTGAGTCTGTCTCCAGACTGATTTTCAAGTTCACTTTTTCCTTTCCATCCCAATCACTGTTTTTCATGTCCTGGTGAACTTCTTCCTGAAATATCAAAATACCTTCCTAACTGGTCTTGCATTGTGGGTTGTGCTCAGCAACTTGACCCCTGACATGGCAGGTGCTCAGGACAATGAAGCAACAGCAGATGAAGGAGTGAGCAGGTGGGTAGCAGGCTGTGTCCCTGTGCATTTGTGGGCTTTCAGATACCATGCGTGTGAAGGACTTTGGCCTGACAGTTTCTGATCTGATCCTCTTTTTCTCTTTCTTTCTTTTTTTTTTTTTTTTTTTGCTTCTTTTGATCAGGATTTTTTTTTTTTTTAATGTTCATTTATTGTTGAGAGAGAGCGTGAGTAGGGGAGGTTCGCGGGGGTTGAGCAGAGGATCCCTAGCATCCCTGATGCGGGGCTTGAACCCACAAACCGTGAGAGCATGACCTGAACTGAAGTCACATACTCCACTGACAGAGCCACCCGGGCGCACCTAGATGAGGAGTTTTAAATCTGGGAAGGCCAAGTGTACTAAAGGCACAGGGAACAGGTTTCTCAGCCATAAATGACAGGACACACCTTTTTCTCACTCTTTCTCTTCGGTGACACCAGATATTTGTTTCAGGAATTTTCCCCCAGGAGTCAAGAACCTTTGGGGGTTTGGGGGACTGATGCTAATGATCCAGTTTGCTTATCCTTTTAGACCTGTACCCCCAGTATTGATTTGGCCCCACGCCCCAGCTGTCAGCAAGCATTGGTTTCCAGTTTTCCTCTTATCTGGGGAACCTGGGGGTCAGCTCCTTTGAACTGCTTTTCTGTGACCAGTGCCCCTGCCCCCACTCTGGCTGGCTCTGCAGTGCCACACGCTCCCTTCCCCCCAGCACCACCACGCAGCTGCAGTTCTGGCCTTTTATGGTTTCGTTTCTCATTCTCCCGGGCCGGCCAGTGCTGACAGGGCCGTTGGCGTGGCTGCCCGCCAGCTGGCAGGAGCAGCAAGTTAAATGCCGTCCTGGGAGGGGAATGGAATGGAGGGGAACGGGCTTTCTGTCTGCCTCCCCCTCGCAGAGCTAAGAATAGAATTGCCCAATAAAAGGAGCACTCGCATTGATGGATCCAGCAAAGCAACATTCATTCAGAGCTCATGGATTTAGAATTAGTCAAAGTAAACCTGGATTAGGCCCAGATTTACCTGCGTGTCTCTAGGGACATCTGTGTATTATCTGATCAAGGCTTATTAAGTAGATGTCAAATATAAATGAGATGAAACAGGAATCATTCAGCCTACTCAGGGCAGTTTCAAGCACTTTGGAGGCATCCATTTGCGGGCCAGCTAAATCAGGCCTATTGAACACAACTGCTACTTGTTAGCAGTAAACTTCTGCAGGTCCCTTAAAATGCCATTTGCTTTTCATATAGTCTATGACTCCTTTTTTTTTAAATTTTTTTCAATGTTTATTTATTTTTGAGAGAGTGGGCAGGGGGGAAAAGGCAGAGAGAGAGGGAGACACCGAATCCGAAGCAGGCTCCAGGCTCTGAGCTGTCAGCACAGAGCTCAACGCTGGGCTCGAACTCACAAACTACGAGATCATGACCTGAGCCCAAGTTGGATTCTTAACCGTCTGAGCCACCCAGGCGCCCCATGACTCCTATTTTTAAAATGATAATAAAAAGTAGCCTTACCCTCAGGTAGTTTCAATGAGTGATGTTTAACTAATGGAAAGGTTTATATTTTAAAAGGCAGCACCGGAGTGTGTGGAGCTGGGAGGGACTGTGCAGACATCTGCCCCTCCAGCTCTACCTCAGGGGGGTGAGAGAGGGGCCCCCGAGAGAGCCCCTAACCCAGATGCATTCCTTCCTGTAACTTGTCCGGCCTGAGAAAAACATCACTTCGCCTATCTTTAAAGGAGAAAAACAAAGTAGAGAGAGTCTCCAAATACCCGGTAATCCCCCAAAACTACCAGAGCTTGGAACTTGCAAGGTTTTTAAAGACAGGAGATTTCCCTTTGTAATGCTTGGCATGGGTTTAAGCAAGATGCTTCTTGATCATATGCTGCCTGATGGCCTGTAGAATAACAGGCCCCTGGAACAAGGGTCTGGAGATTTTTTTGGAGTCTCCTTTTGGCTCTGCCACCGGCTAGCTGGGTATTCTGGGTAAGCAAAGTACCTTGGCCTTCAAGGGCTGGATGATCCAGGTCGATGCCTCTGAGGGGTCACATCCCCTGCCCTTGTCTATAAGCTGCAGGCGGCTGCTGAGGTGCAGTGAAGGGAGGTCCAGGTGGGGTTAGGCCACAGAGCACCTTCAGACACACAGGTGCACGGAGACTGCCAGGGCAGCTGCTCCCTTGAGAAGTAGTGGAGAGGAGATCCTCTATCTTCCCAGGACTGAACAGAAAATCCTGAAGCTGGGGCCATCTGAGATTCTTCCCTTAGACTCAGCATTTCCCATTCTGTTAGTCAAGTCTCCAGGGAGCCATGGGAGAATTCCAAGGCGGCGTAGAGCTTAGGGTTCTAGACACTGAGCCCGCCTTGCCTTTACCAGGCCATGCCCAGGGTCCCCCTCCCAACCCGAGTGTGTCTGTGTGCTTAGTGTGGAAGGGAGGCTCACGGGCATTCTGTTCTGAGGACGTCCCTCTTGTCCCAAGCGTTTTCCTCCCTGGCTAGTCCAGCCTCTGTGTGAGGCTGTCAGTTGGAAAGAACAGAGGGCATCAGGCACAGCCCATGGCCCTAAGGGCAGGCGTGAGGGTGGGCGCTTCCATTCTCCGACCACTTCAGACTTGTGAGTCTTTTCTGAACCCCTCAATTTGGAATCAGATTCCTGGAAAGCATTGAAGTTTCACTTGGAATTAAAGCTCCCCCCACCAATTTCCCATCTTCTCTTGTGCTGCAGGAGGTGAATGTATATCATTTGTCCATTTTTCTCATCCTTTCAGCCAAGAAACGTCTGGAACAGGGTAGGGTACAAATAGTACCTCTTCTGCGATACCCATTTCTCAACATTTTCTTTCCTTAACCAAAGCAGAAGGGAGAAAAATCAGTCAGTGGAGTGTGTCTGCATTTGTTGTATAAACCTACATGGCTCGAAACGTGTCCAATCAGATGTTTTACAGGCAGGTTTCTTTGGGGGAAGCAGTGAGTCTGTCTTTCATCCCTCTTTGGGCTTTTTTACTTCCTTCACTGGGTCTTGAGAGGACTTGAACCACTTGCCTGTACAAGAGTTTAAAGTAATAAACATCTTAGCCAACACCAGAAATATTTCTAAAAAGGCCAATACATCTTTCAGAACAAATGGTTTTTCTAAGAGAACACTTTAAACAACCAGTGAAAGCGGCTCCATCACAGGAGGCCTCCAGAGGGACTGCCAACGGTGGAAAGTAGCCCTGTCACAATCCGAGTCCTTCCAGGCGAGGTCCAGGCTGGGGTTGCAAGGCAGTGAATGGCTTCCAGGCCATGGAAGCTGTGGGGCCTGGGAGCGGCGGGGGGGGGGGGGGGGGGGGGGGGGGTGAGAATGTACATGTATGTGTGTGGATGTGTATACACACACACATACACACGTCAACAGGTTTTTTTCTTCGCTCTATGCATAGAGTCATTTGCATAAATTCTCTTTGGCCTTCCTGCCTTGCTGAAGGGAGGGAGAGTAGGAGTCAAGGACTTTACCTGGGTTTGCTTACTTGCTGTTTACAAAACCCCTAAAAGGTAGATACATATTAGCACCATCTTCCAAATAAAAAAGACCAACTAGGAGTTTGGAAACTTGGAAGTTAAGGAATTCGCTTGAGTTTACATAGCTTGTAAAATCACATAGCATGACAAGCATGGTTTTAATTGCTAGTTTGGGGAACTCTACACCTCAAACTGCCTTGAGCAAGGTGGGGGGTGGAGGTTACTGAATACTCCTATCTGTAGCTAAATCAACCACCTGTAAAAACTAAGTCTGAAAAATAGAATTTTGTTCAGATGAGCAACTGACAAGATCAGCAAAACTCGAGAACCCCATCAAAATATTGGCTACCGTGATTTGCCTTGAAGCTGGCAGCATTACTGGTCTGAATGGGAAGGCAGCCAGCCGAAGGGGCCGCTGCTAGCTTGTGTCCTCTGCTCTTTTCCCAGCCCGCAGTCAGGGATGGTTGTGATTTGCTACTGCGGTTTGGTTTTGAAATTCTTTACCTCATTTCATACTGGCCCTATGAGGATACAAGAGGTAGGGTGCAAGTAACTTTTTATGGATTATAAAATTAGAAATAAACTCCTACAATAATGGTAGTGATGGCTCTTCAAGCCAGCCACTTTTCCAGGAACTCCTCGCAACAACCTTGTGATCCAAGTGCTATTATTATCTACGTTGCTTACAGATAAGGAAACTGAGGCACAGAGAACTGAACAAGTAGTGAATGTAGACAGGGCTGTGGTCAAACCCAGATCCGTCTGACTTCAGAGCTTACTGTGCTATACTGTCTGTCAGGGGGGCAGATGTTTCCCAAGTCCCAGAGAAAGTGGAGACTGACCCTAGTTATGTCGCAGGCCACTGGCCTAGGGCCTGACGGAGACACACACACACTCTGAATTCTCTCTCAAAACATATTTTTGATGGGAAGCAGTCCACGCCTTCTGGGCAGCTTCCTAGATCTGTTTACTCAAAGAAATATGTTTATGACTGAGGCAGAGTACAGGAAATCATGACTTGTAGACTGGAAAACTAGCCAAAAAAGGAGGGTTATTTTTCCAGCAAGTAGGTTTTCATGTGGCTTTTCGTGTAGGTGTGTTTTTACATAGGTGTGATTGTGTAGATGAGGTCAGGAAAGCCAGGACCAGGGCTGGCAGCTGGGTATCTACAGGCTTCTCCCCCAAGACAAAGCTAATTCAGGAATGTTCTTTCTGTGCAGTTCTTCTCCCCCCACCCCGCCCCGTAATCCTGAAGGCTTGTGTGATGTTGTGCTTCTCTGTCCCCAGACAAGCCAGACCCCCCGGCCGGTACACCGTGCGCCTCTGACATCCGGAGCTCCTCGTTGACCCTGTCCTGGTATGGCTCCTCATATGATGGGGGCAGTGCCGTGCAGTCCTACAGCGTCGAAATCTGGGACTCAGTGGACAAAACGTGGAAGGAACTAGCCACATGCCGCAGCACCTCTTTTAACGTCCAGGACCTGCTGCCAGACCGAGAGTATAAGTTCCGTGTGCGTGCAGTCAACGTGTACGGAACCAGTGAGCCGAGCCAGGAGTCTGAACTCACAGCAGTGGGAGAGAAACCAGAGGGTAGGCTATCTTCCGCTTTATCACTGGCTTGAAGTAAGTTTGTGTGACTTACCTTGTGCCTGTAGAAACCTGTACTGAGAGGGGTACTGAGAACTGAAAGACATCAATGATGGCTGGCAGAGTCTTTGGGGATCTTGATTTCCAGGGTTGTGATGCTGATCCATCCTTTAGAAGTACCTTTGACCTTCAAAACACATTGAACCAGCAGTTTTGGTACACTGCCACCAGGGGGTAATAGTGTGTTAATCAGGAGCAAAGACCTGGAAGGTGGGAGTTCAGATGGGCCTGAAGTTTCAGCTTCCCCCTGCACCCGCCTCCCTCCTTCTCTTGCACTGTCTACTCAGTGCCAGGTTCTAGGGACACAAAGACAAATTAGACAAGAGGCTTAAAATCTTAACTAGGAGCACAGCTGTGTAGACAGTAGCTATAATGAGAGGGGATACATGAGATTATAGTGATGTAAACAAAGGAGACACAGCAGAAAGCATGATTGAGTTTGCCATGCAGGTTGAATAAGGCTTCCTAGAAGAGTTGACACATATGCTGAGTCTTGGAAAAAGGAACGGGCTTCCAAAAGGCAGGGAAATAGGGAGAGGCATTCCTCCCAGAGAAAGCAGCATGTCCAAAGGTGCAAAGTGATGGAAATGCATGGCATTTTGAGGAGCTTGTGTGTGGCCAGGGCATATGCTGTGCAAGACAGAACAGAAGAAGGCAACCCTGAAGGGGCAGTTCAGGTGAAATTGAGAAGTTGATCAAAGATTCCAGGCAGGGGATTGATATGATCACATCTGGTTTTATTTATTTATTTATTTTTTTAAGTTTGAGAGAGAGAGAGTGCGCATGCGCAGGGGAGGGGCAGAGAGAGAGGAGAGAGAGAATCCCAAGCAGAATGCATGCTGTCAGTGCAGAGCCCAACGTGGGGCTCAACCTCACAAACTGCAAGATCGTGACCTGAGCCAAAGTCAAAGGTCAGACACTTAACCAACTGAGCCACCCAGGCGCCCCACATCTGTTTTTTCAGAAAGAGAATTAGAGAAAGAGTAGAGTTTTGCTACTCAAAGTATGGTTTGGACCAGAGTCTTGGGATCCTGGGATTTGCTGGAAATGCAGACCCTTCGCCCCTCCATTCCTCTGGTCCCTTCTGAACCTTCATTTCAACATGATCCACCCCCATGGATTCAGATGTGTGTGACAGTTTGGGAAGTACCCAAGTGGAAGTGGGGGGGTGACATTGGAGTCAGCGAGCTACCAGTTGGGCTTCTGTGGTGCATTCCAGGTGAGGGATAGGTAAGGGCATGAACTAAACCCTCAACAGGTAGAACTGACTATTCTCAATGACTTTTTGGGTAGAATTGAAGGAAAAATGAGAAGAGTTCAGGATGACTTCCAGTTCCTGGCTTGGGTAACTGAATACAAATTTAAGAGGCATTTATTATCATAGTTCTTGGTGGCTAACATATATCAAGCACTTGCTATATGCTAACAGCATATATAGCATATATGCTATATGCTAACAGTGTGTTGAGCACTTTACATGCATCATTTTATGCATCTAACTCACTGAAGTAGATAGTTACTACCCCCGTTTTACAGATAGGAGAAATGAGGTTTACAGGGATGAAGCAACTTGCCCAAGATCCCAAAGCATGTAATGTAAATGGTAAGCTGTCTGACCTGAAGCCTGTAGTACTTTGGTTAAACTGAAGGAGGAGGTCAGGCTGCCTCCCAGGGACTTAGACGTTAGGCAGCCGGGAGTCCTGGAGAAGATGCAAGTTCTGGTCTCAGTCCCGTGCAGATGAGGTGTCTGAGGGATATCCAGGCGTCTTCAGACTACTGACTGGCTGAATCTAGAGCTCAGGAGAAGGGTTTATGCCAGAACTACAGATTTGGGGGTTTCGCTATATATATTTAATTGATTATTGAAGCCATGGGCTCAATGAAGTCACTGAGAGTGGTAGAGAAAGTCAATGCGGATACTGAGATGAAGAATCCTGCAAGGCCAGAAGGAAGGATGAGGCAGAGAGAAGCAGAAGCTGGAGCCGCGTTGAAGAAACACAGATTGCAGAGAGGGCTCCATGAACAGCAGCAGTGCTAAATACAGAAAGAGATGAGGACTCAGGGATTTATCCCTTTGATCTTTGAGAGGAAAGTCCAAAGCGTTTCCACAGGGTGGAAAATGGTTGCCCTGGGGTTAAGGAATAAGTGGGAGAAGAGAGGCCAGGACTGTGGAATATTATTTCAGAAAGTTCAATGGGAAAAGAAGAAAAGAGTGCCATGAGTTTAAGGTGGAGAAGAGGTGGGGGGCAGGGAGGAGGGTGGAGGGACACCAAGGGAAAGGGCACTGGGAGAGGGAGAGCTTAAGGGTGTGAGGCTTAGAGAAGAGGGGAGAGTGAAGGACAGCGAGCTGGACAGGGCCAGTCTGAAGTCCCCACGTGATCAGAGGCATCACGAATATGGAACTGCCATTATAGTTTGATGCCCCTCTTTAGTGAAAATATTAGATATAAAATAGACATGAACTCTTTACTTTTATATTATTATTTTTTTAATGTTTTATTTATTTTTTGAGAGAGAGAGAGAGAGAGAGAACGAGCGGGGAAGGGGCAGAGAGAGAGGGAGACACAGAATCCACGAAACAGCCTCCAGGCTCTGAGCTGTCAGCACAGAGCCCAACGTGGGGCTCGAACCCATGAACCACGAGATCATGACCTGAGCTGAAGTTGGACACTCAACCGACTGAGCCACCCAGGTGCCCCATTTTACTTTCATATTAAAAGAGGGCTCCAAAAAGAAATTTGGAGGATGCCAGTGGAAAACACTCCAAATTTACAAGTTTGCCAGTGCAGCCCTATCTTGGGGGCCTTTACCCCTGAGCTCTGGGACATGGGAGCCACAGGGGCATGGATCCTGGCCCCCAGGATGGCCCTGCTGAGCCTCCGGGCAGCTGTCCTGGGGCTCCTGCCCACTAGCTGCTCACAAATGTCTGCTGAGGGAAGCGGGGTAACAAAACTGCCATCTGCCGCCCTTTGACCTTCTTTGTGGGGAGCAGGCAGGTTAGCGTAGGGGTGCCAGGACAGGCATTCAGTTTTATGTTTGTAGCATATTGCTTTGTTCGAGAACACTCCCTACCTCTTGAAAAGTGACAAGGGAAGAGACAGCATTGCAGTGAGATGTTCCCTAGATGGAAAGGAAAGTGTCCAGGGCCCCTATGGCAGACACCAGGAGAAATGGAAGAATCCCCGATGAAGCCCATGCAGAGGACAGAGGCCCTCAGAGCTGCAAGGTGTGGCTCCCAGGAGGCCAGGACAGCAGCTCCCAGGCCTGTAGGGAGAGTGTGTGGGGACAAGGGCGAGGACCACCAGGCTCTGGGCAGGTGGCCTTTCCCTTCTTCCCCTACAGCCAGCCAAATCCCACTGTGGTCCTCAGTTCTCCCCCTAGGGCCCCTCCTGGCTGAGAGCAGACAAAAGGAAATGCAAAAATAGCCTGCAAGCCAGAGGAGGGGTCCAGGCCACCCAGGGCTTCCAGACTGAATGCTGCTCCCACCTCTCAGGGCCAGCTGGATGGCTGGGGTGGGGGGGGGGGATGGGGGGGCGGAGGACAGAACAGTTGCCAAGCATTAGGCCTGAGGGGCAGAGGGTGGAGGGGGTGGGAGGGTGGGGTGTAGGGATGTTCCGAGTGAAGACCTCTGTGCACTGGTCAGATGCTTTTAGTTATAACCTGGGTAGGTCATCTCTGTCCACCTTAAAAGGGAAATGACTCTCAGAGAAGTGTGGTGTGTGTGCACACATGTGTGTGCGTGTAGAGGAGGGATGGGAAAGGTGGTCATGGCAGCTCCTCTCTAGGGAGCCTGTGGGGTACGGTGGTCATCATAACGGCAGGGCTACTGAACCCTCCCTTCACTAAGTGCAGCTTATGTGGGCTCTTGCCTTCCCCACTGCCACCAGTACTCCTCCTGCCTCTGCCTTAGCAGCCTGGGTTTTCTGCTTCATCCTGACCTCTCCATTCCATCCCTGCTAAGCGCCTGACCCTCACGCTACATTCACTCACACAGTGCTCTGCACTCCTCTGCACGCCTCCTGTGTTCTGGCACTATTCCAGGTGGTACAGGACAAAGCACAGGTGTCCCCACCCAGCTTCAGTGGCCTTCTTAATCAGAGCCGCCCCTCAGACTAGAATCCCCAACCCAGCCAGCTCCCCTCCCTGTCTCCCCAAACCTGGGTAAGCAGAAGCACTGCCCCCAAGACAGCATTCTCTCCCATCCCAGCCAGGCCTTCATCTCTGCCCCACCCTATCTATCCATACTGTAAGTCTTAAATCCACTCTGTCCTTGCTCCTGATCCTAATTTGTTCTAGAATATATAGTTGTTAGCAAAACAGCTGTGAGAAAGGCTTCTTGCAGAGTTGGGGCTTCCTTGCAAGCCTGAGGGCAATTAGAGATGTAGAGCCCCTGAGGGCCAGAGATGAGCCAAATAGCGCTGCTCACCCGGTCGGGGCTATAGACGCCTCTCTGGGGCTGGGGTGCCCTCTAGTGCGCACCAGATGTGTGACGGCCCTCAGCCATGGACAGCTCAGTCCAAGGGACTCCCTAGAGGCCTGCCACATGAGGGTCCCCAGTGCTCATCTGGTCTTGTCTCAGACACTACTCCAGGGAAATGAGACTCATCTATTTGCAGAAATATCTCAGAACCATCTTCCAAATAGTTCTTGTGCTTAGCTCTTGGATCTCATAGCTCTTTCTGAATAGTTTCTAAATGTCTTGTTGAAGTTCCTCCAGCCGCAGCTCCTTCTGTGGTGGAGAGATGGAAACCAAGTGGCTCACCTCTGCTGTTACTACAGACCTTTGTAACTGAACTTGGCTAATTGAACCGTGGCCTTTCCCCACCTCCTATCCTGCCCCTCTCCTTGTGGCCGCTTCCCCCTCCAAGCAGAATTGAGGCAGAGTGAGAAGGAAAAGGAAGAAGGGAAATATCTCAGCCAGGAGTCTTGGCCTGTTTCAAACAGAGGAAGATTTGTGTGGTAGCAGTGAGCCAGGAAATAAGGTCGTGAATTCCCTGAGAATGGCCTAGGTCCCCACAACCATAGCATCAGGAGAACATTCTGCATCTTAATTGCCAAGGGAAAATAAGGCAGAGGTGAAGGGCAGGTGTGGTGTTTGTGGTGCGAGCAAGAAAGCCAGCTGTGTAATCTCTAACTGGTGTCTGAGACACTGGGAGAGGCCAGTTCTAGAACTGCATGCCCTCTCCAGGGCCATCTGGAAGATGCCCCTGGTGCCAGGCCATTGGAAAGCCCCTTATGGGCTCACAGCACGGCTGATGCTCCTTCACTAGGGAAGTACAGACAGCTCCTCCTAAAGATGCCAGGCCAGGGAAGTCTGCCTTCTCCTTCCTCTCTCATCCTGCTGTCCATTGCACACCCCGGTGAGTGGCATGGGAACAGGTGAAGCCACTCTCTCAGACAGGAGCACCATGGACCAGTACGCTGGGCCTCCCTGACAGTAAATGTTGTTATCATTGTTAGTATTTTATCTCCAAGGCCCAGCCAGTGACAGCATCCTTCGTCATTGACTTGAACCCCTTGCTTCCCTTACAGCCCTGTCTGAAGTGCCATTGTTGAACTGACCTAAACGTCTGTTAAACCTATTTGTTATCCTTATGGTACATCTCGAGATGTGAGTTCCATATGCCTACTGCCTTCCTCCTATGTGAGGCATAACACTAAATTGTTCTCTCCAGTTATAGTACTTATTAGTTGGTGAAAATCTATAACCTTAATCTTACCCTTGGCCATTGTGATTTTTTTTAAATCATAGCTGCTACAGACATTTTTCCCTAACCAGAGAGGCCTAACCATTTCTGACCATCTTCACACGGCAGATCTTTCAGTGGCTTTCCATACCTCTCCAGCCCCAGGGCGACTTCCTAAGTGCTGAAAGCCCTGGTTCCAGGAGCAGATGGCCCCAGGCTCTGCTGAGAGCAGAGGAATAATACCTGCTTGTGGCCAGTGCATTCCCTGCACCCCGATCCAGACCCCTGACCCGTGACAGCATTCTGTTGGCCAGAGCAGTAAGTTGAGGGACGGGGCTCCCACACTTGGGTTCTCACTAGATGCCCTGGGGCTTGTGCGCCCCAGAAGGCTGAATGATTCCATTCTCTCTGAAATGTGACTCCATCATGCCTTCCAGGTGTTGTTCCCAGATGTGTTCTGATCATCTATGAACTGACATGGTCATTCTCCACTCTCAAATATGCAAGTTAGAAGACTTGGCCAGTGAGACTCCTGTCCTGGCGCTATCTGTGAAACCCCACAACGGATCTGAGGGTTCCCATCTATCTTATTACTAAATGTTTCCAGGGCATTTTCCTTCCTGCGACAGACTATTCTTCTCTGTCTCACTTCTGTTTAGTTGTTTAAAGCTAAGCTTCATCAACAGCATTGTAAGGACCCTAAACACATCACAGCTCCTGGGGGATTCACCCACATGCTGTCCCCTGTCACACACTCTGTCCCCCCAAGTCTTACTCTCTCTCTCTCACACACACACACACATACACACCCACACACACATACTTGCACTGATAAAATCTCTGTCCTCCTTCTGCAACTTTTCTTAGGTCTTTGTTCTGTCTCAGGAAACCAACATTGGCTCCCTCTGCCAGTGGACCACAGCCCACATCATGACTGAGGAGCATAAAGCATGTCACAGAACATGGCATCCAGAGCTAGCCAAGGACCCTAGAAATCACCTATAAGTACAACTCCCTTCTTTTACAGATGAGGACACTGGGGCCCAGAAAGGGAAAGGTACTTGGCCAAGGTCAAGAAGCCATAGTGGCCTGATAGGGACAAACCTATGCCAAAGGAACGCCTGCAGCTCTGAAGTGGATGTGTTTGGTGGGCACCTGCCTGTCCCCTCACGCCCCCTCCCCACCCTGCCATTCGCGTCTGATACATCCATATGAGCAGCCAGTATGTGCTGCTTATGTCCCTTCTCGCCCTACCTCTTAACACCTGCTGGTTTCACTGTGTGACCTCACCCACCTCCCTGTTGTGTTCCAGCATTTCCTTTAAGACCCAACTCGAGGGCTCCTTCTTCCCAGAATAATTGCTCTGACTTTATAATTGCCTCATTTCATGTCAACTTCCTACATATGTATATGTATATTTGTACTTTGATATCATGTGCTTGATTATAGAACACTTGTAATGGATATTTCTAGGATATGTGGTTTCGCCTCCCCACTAAATTGTGAGCCCCAAGAAAGGAGAGATCATGCCTTCTGTGTATTTTGGTTGTATGCCCACAATACCTGGCAAGATACCTGGTCCAGGGCTGGAATCCCATGTACCATTAACCATCAAATGGATAAATAGATTTGACACTAGGAGCAATTTATGTTGCTGACTTTCAAGCGAGAGCAGAAAGGGGCTGTCACAGTCATGCGTGGGTTCTGAAAGTTGGAGCCTGGAAGCTCTGTGAAGAAGGCTGTGTCCAGGGGACCACGAGGTCACAGAGGAAGGGATGGAAGCAAGAGCCGGGGGGGAAGCTGCTCGGTGGGGTGAGGAAGCCAGGGCCTTCTGGTGTGTCCATGTGTCCATGGCCCGGCTGCAGAGCAGACTGACCCACCGCCTAGCCGTGCCCACAGCTCTGGGCTTGGTGGTCTTGGGCCTGGGAAGGCTGAGGCGTGATGAAGGCCCCAGCATGTTTCACTCTCAGTGCGTCTTCAGTACTAATCACTGTGTCCTCTGTGTCTCTCCCCATCTCCTTCCACCCCCAGAGCCAAAGGACGAAGTGGAGGTGTCAGATGATGGTGAGTGCTGGCCACCTGTCCTCAGGTAGACTCGAGGCGGGGAGGGGGGCGAGCGAGGAATCGGATGGCTCACACTCACCCCGCCCCACCCTGCAGATGAGAAGGAACCTGAGGTCGACTACCGGACGGTGATTGTCAATACTGAACACAAAGTGTCTGACTTCTACGACATCGAAGAGAGACTAGGCTCGTAAGTGGTGCAGGAAGTGCCTTTGGGGCCCCCAGAATGGGGGTGGCGCAGATCCCATCATTAAATTCCGTGCCTTGTCTTCCCATCTTTTCCTGGGTTCTGCCAGCTTCCCACGCTGAGGCCCCCTGCAGAAGCAGGAGGTGCTGACCTGGGTCAGCACCCCAAGAGGGCAACCTCAGCCAGGGCGCTCTTAGGAGCTTCTTGTGCAACCGACTCAACTCCATGAGAGGCTTGAGCAAGCCCTGCCTTTCCTGTGCGTTACTCCAACCAGGCTGATAAGGTGACTGGGTCTGGGTCAGACTGTCCGAGGCTACCTTCCATGTCATCTGCAGGAGTCAGTCAAGCCTGACCAGTCTCACTGTTCAGCAACCGTAGCTTTAATGCATCCATAAAATGCACACCGCTGAAAGGCACAGCTGCTCACTCTATGAATCTGGCCCACACTATTAGCTCTGGCTCTCCCCTGGAGTGTGGAGACCCCAACCCTGAGCCCTCGTCACAGCCACACCGTCCCCTCCAGCAGCAGCACCCAGGGCCGACTGTCTCCTGCTAACTATCCCTATAGGAGCAGGATGGAAGAAAAGGGTTCGGGGCTCAGGTTTGATTTCTAGCAAGTTCCTGGGGAAGAAAGGAGTGACACCAGCCTCAACAGTTCTGCACAAGGAGCCCGCTCTGTCGGGAGGAGCTGTGTCAGAGGAATACCTCACTCTCCTCCCCTGCAGTGGACGGCAGGGGCCTTCCTGGGCCGTGTCCAGGGGACCAGTGCTGAGCAGTGGAGCAGGAGGAAAGCAGCCACTCGGAAGTTCTCTGTAGTTGGGGAGGACTGTCTCCACCCAACTTCATGGGTCTGTCTTCGGGGAAGGGGAGAGAAGCCCACCAGCCAGGGTGGAAGCCTCAGCCCAAGGAAGTGATGGCCCTGAAAGAACAGCAAATCTGGGCAGTGTTTGGGCAGGGATGCGGGGCCAGGCACAGGCTGGGGTGACAGGTGAGGGAGAGGAGGTTTGTCTGTGTTAGAGGAGCCCTTCATGATCCAGAGCAGGGACCGGCAGACTTTTCTATAAAGGGCCAGATAATGGGTAGCTTAGGTTTTGTGGGCCATATGCTCTCTGTCGCAGCTACCACTCTGCCACTGAAGCACAAAAGTGGCCGTAGACAGTGTGCGCACCAATGGGTGTGGCTGCATCCCAATAAAATTTTATTTCTAAAAAGAGGTGGGCTAGATTTGTCCCACAGGCCACCATTTGTCAGCCCCAATTTAGTGGAAAGCTTGGCTAAATTTGCCTTTCCTCTCCTCCTCCTTTCATTTCCAGTGGGAAATTTGGACAGGTCTTTCGACTTGTAGAAAAGAAAACTGGAAAAATCTGGGCAGGGAAATTCTTCAAGGCATATTCAGCAAAAGAGAAAGAGAATATCCGGCAGGAGATCAGCATTATGAACTGCCTCCACCACCCCAAGCTGGTCCAGTGTGTGGATGCCTTTGAAGAAAAGGCCAACATCGTCATGGTCCTGGAAATGTGAGTGGTTTGCTGGGGGCCCCTTGTGTGTGCCCACACCCAAACCCCTCTGCCTGGAAATGGAGAGCCCTGCAGGCGGGCTTATGACATGAAGGACACTCCCCAGCCCACGTGGCCGGGTGTCGCCCACTCAGAACAGCCGATCTGTGCTCACCTGTGGCCCTAACCCATGACCAGCAGCCCACAGCAACCCTGTTCACTGCCATAACAAATTGGCGGATCTCTGAGGACCCCTGCCCCCTTTTCACCCTCACCTCCCTGTGAAAGGGCCAAGGTTACCTGTAGGCTCCTTTCGTTCAGGGACATTCTCACCTAGAGGTAGCTTTGGAGTGGAAGGGGAGGGACACAGCCACTTCCTGAATGGCCTTCAAAAGAAGAGGGGCCCAGGGCTGGGGGCTCAGGATGCGGGAGCGTAACCCTTGCTCCTGTCCTCCTCCTGTGCCCTGCATGCCCCCATACATGCCTGCTTGTGTTCTCCACTGCTCCCTCAGCAGAGAGTAGTGCTTCCTGGGCTGAGTTGTACATGGGCGGAGGCATGTATCACATGACCTCCCGCCAAGGCTTCCTGGGATCCATGGTTCCTCTAGTCCCCATCCTCCACTTGTCTCACCTCTGAGCCACTGACCATGTGTGTGCACACACCCACACACAGGTGCACATGCACACACACACACACACACACACACACACAAATGCACATATTGTTCTCAGTAAGCCAGGTGTCCTCTGCAGAGGTGTCTGTGTTTTTCAGAGTTTCCTTTCCTTTTTCTTTTTAAGTTTATTTATTTATTTTAGATAGAGAGCAAGAATGAGCAGGTGAGGGGCAGAGAGAGAGGGAGAGAGAGAGAATCCCAAGCAGTCTCCTCACTGCCAGCACGGAGCCCTATAAGGGGCTTGAACTCACAAACTGTGAGATCATAATCTAGCTGAAGTCAAGAGTCAGATGCTTAACCGACTGAGCCACCCAGGCGCCCCTCCTTTCCTTTATTTTTTTAATCAGAATTTGTTAATGTTATACAATCACATTAAAAAAAATGTGAGAAAATACACAATGGAGAGTTCGTTCCAACCCCTGTCCCCCATAGCCCCCACCACTGCCACCAGTAACCATTTTTATTTATTTTATTGTTTGTATCCTTCCAAAGTTTCTTTATGAAAATATAACCATATATTTTTTAAAAATAGTTCCCACCTTTTCACACAAAGCTAACTCATATCCACTATCCTGTGTCTTGCTTCTTTTCATTCAACAATTCACCTTGGTATGAACTGCTGTGAACATACCAGTAGCTGATAGGCCTCCTCGTTCACCCTGCCCATGGAATTTCCTTCCATGCATAAACCACAGTTTACTCGAGCAGTCTTCTTTTGAAAGGCGGTTTCACAGTTTCCAGGCCTTTGCTTTTACAAATAAGCAGCGTTTGTAGCCTTGTACTTGCATCTTCTCACTCCTATGTACGTCTGTAGGGTGAATTCCTGGAAGTGTGGGTGTGCTAGATCAAAGGGCATGTACATCTGAAATCTTTAGAGCTATTGTGAAATAGCCTTCAGCATCCTTGAATTGCTCATCTTGAGCGTCAGGACTCTCTGTCCTTTGGAGGGGGCTCTACCAACACCTTCCTTCCCAGGAAGGGTGAGGCCAGTGAGGCCTCCCCAGGCTTGAGGTGTGACCTTCTCCCCTCTCTCTGTGATGGCTTCGGTGTGTTTCCTTTCGGTTTATGTACATTTGGAAAAGCTATAGTGGGTTAAAAGCACAGAGTCCAAAGTGAGTCCGATAAATCTCCCATCAATCCAACTCTGCCTCTTACCTGTTGTGTGGCCTTGAATAAGTAACTCAGCTTTGCCTATCCTTAGTGTTATTATCTGTACACAGAGGATATAAGCTGCTTTATGAATGATGTGGGGATTAAATGAAATAATGTATGTCAGGCATTGTGCTGTATAATTGGGACTTAATAGTATGATACATTGATTTTTCCTGTGTCATGGTCTTTTTTATTTTTTCACTTAAAATTATTTTGTGAGCATTTGACATACAATTAGGTGTTGTGGAACAAACCCTACAATTCAGGAGAGCTGGAGTCTGGTCCTGTTACTGCCAAGCTGTGATTTTCTAATTATTAAGTCCTTCCAGCATCTAAACTTCAGCAATTCTGTGGAACTGTAAACGATCCAAAGAAAAGCTGCATTTGTGTCTTAGAATTTGTATCTTACAATAGGTTTTCAGCCCCCGTCTAAGCTTACCTCCCCACTTCCAGGCAAGAGTAGCCCATGTCTGTGGCCTCACCGATCACAGCCTTACAATAGCCCTGTGGGCTGCAACGTTTCACATTTATTCTAGAACAAGTTGCTGGGTCCAGGCAGTGTGGGCATGCGTGGACATGCGGAGAAATGTCTTATGTTTAGATGTTAAGCCTTGGGCAAGTTTGTGCGAGGGTGCGGGAGTGGGGTAGGAGGCAGCCAAGCCTGGGAGAGGCCGGGCAGCAGCACCAGTGGGCAGAATACCATACTTAGCGTGGAAATGTGAGTTGGCAAGCTGGATGGAAAATGTTGAGAGAAAACGTAAGAAGGCCTCGGCTGGCCTGGCTTTCATCCCTCTTCCCCACGTCTCTCCCAGGGGCAGGAGCAATCTGACACGCACAGATGCCAGATGATTCTTCTGCACTTGGGGTAAAGAGCTTGCCCCTTGATAGGAGCTCAACCAAAGAAGTGGGAGCACATTCACACTCGGTCTGTACTTCTCTTCCAGCTTAAACAGACTCAGCCATGAGAGGGCAAAGGCTAGCTTGCAGAGGGTACCATTTGCTATTCTCCTTGTTTGATGGAGAAACTGAGATAAAGAGAAGGATAATGCCTGGTGATGTAGAAAAGTGAAAATATATTCCAGGGGCCTCTCTGTCGGTTCAGCTGCCTCAGACACAGTGAGAAATCAGAAGTAATGTGTGCCTTCAGCCTTTCTGACCTCTGATCACAGGACAAGCCCCCACCTTTATAGCAGTGTTGCCCAGACATGGAGATTCCCTCAGGCTCCTGGCCTGAAATCTGGGCTTGTCCTTTGGGTGTGCTCGGGACATTCCAAGGGGCAGTGGGACCCTCAGCAGTGAAGCAGAAGTGCAATTTAGACCAAGTCATCCGCCGCCCACCTCACTTTTGTGCTACCATTGGCAAAATTTAGCAAAGAATATTCAGCAAGGAGTAGAGGGTCTGGGTATGGAGTTTGGAGTCCCCTGAAACACCATACCTTCTGGCTGCCAATGGGGGCTGGCCAAGGTCTACAGTTTGGGGAATGAATTTGATCCCTTGGGATTAGGTAGCCTTGGTAGTAGGTATTCACTCACTGGCTCACTGGCTCACTGTCCGTTTACTAAGCGCACATTCCCTCTGGCCCAGCCTTGGCCCTTGGCATCATCTCTGTGGGTGGCAGCTTCTTTCCACCCTAACCTTCAGTGTTTTGAAGAGAAACCTACACAGAACCATTAATCCTATTTATGTTATCCCTTCCATCCTAGAAAATGGACCACGGAACAGTTTTCAAAATACATTAAGTACATTTGAATAGGTTTGGACCTATTTGAACTTACATTGAATAGGTTACCTCTAGAAATGCAGTAGTAATTACCTCCGTGGCTCAGATTTCCACTACACATTGCCTCAGACATTCCCAAAGGCACTGAAAATAATGGTTGCTTGCTTTTCCAGAATATTTTAAATTTAAAAGCACACATTTTGGGGCACCTTGTCGGTGCCAGATATGGCCAGGTGTAAATAAAGGTCTAGAGATGAGCCAGACCTTTTCCACACATACTTGCAAACAAGCATAAGCTAAGGCAGACTTCATACAAAAAGCTCAGAGACAAGACTGTGGAAAACCCAGGGAGGGAAAGATCATTTCAAATGGGGAAATCAGGAGTGCTTTCTCAAAGGAATTTCTTGGTGAATTGAATTTCAGCTGCCATCCCAAGGGCAACTATTGGGTAAGCTGGAAGCCAGTATTTCCCAAGCTTGTGTCATCATAAGAATTATCTGGCTAACATCTGGATCCTCCCAAGATTTTCTAAATCAGAATCTACAGGGGAAGATCTTGGGAGTCTGTATTTTCTTTTTCTTTTTTTTTTTTTTTAATTTTTTTTTCAACGTTTTTATTTATTTTTGGGACAGAGAGAGACAGAGCATGAATGGGGGAAGGGCAGAGAGAGAGGGAGACACAGAATCGGAAACAGGCTCCAGGCTCTGAGCCATCAGCCCAGAGCCCGACGCGGGGCTCGAACTCCCGGACCGCGAGATCGTGACCTGGCTGAAGTCGGACGCTTAACCGACTGCGCCACCCAGGCGCCCCATGGAGTCTGTATTTTCAATAAGGGTCCCAACTGGTTTGGGCGGGGGGGGGGGGGGGGGGGGGGTGAGGTAATTAACATTATTGAGCACTTACTATGTGCCAGGCACTCTGCTAAGCACTTTACCTGTATTAATCCACTCAGTCTTCACAGCAACCCTGTGAGGTGGTGCTATTTTTATGTGCATCTTCCAGATGAGGACATTGAGGAACGGAGACAGTAAGGCTCCCAAGAGACCTGGGAATGTAGATTAGAATTTGACTTGGAGCCTTGGTAGAGAGCAATAGAAATGGAAGGCTTTGGTACACAGGCGCCACCTGCTGGCCACCCAGGGACCTCCTGCTCTGTTGGTTCTGGAGTGTCAGTTCTAGCGTCCCCAGTGGCCACTGGCTCAGCCCTCCCAGGAAGTGTTGGTGTTGGAGGCGGTGGTGTGCTAGGCCCCACGCTGCATCCCTGTCTGTCCCTCCAGCAGGGGTCAGTGACAAGATCCACCTGACTCACTACAGGTTGTCAAATGGTAATTAATATGCGCTGAGCTCCTACTGTGTGTCAGGAATGATGCTTTGCAGAAGTTCCTTCATTCCTAACAATTTTATGAGGTAGGGACAGGTAAGGAAACCAGGACTCAGAAAGGTTAAGTAATGTGCCCAAAGTCACACAGCTTATAAAAGGCAGGGACAGGATCCACACTCAGCTCTTTCCCTTCTTCATGATGGCTCCCCTTAGAAGAGGAAATGTCCCTTCCCCCTCCCCTGCAAAAAAGAAGAGGGAAGTCCCTTGGAAGAGGACAGGCCCAGAAGGAAGCCTACTCAGCTGTGTTCAGCTGGTGGACCTATAGGCCATTGCAGAACAGCTTACTGATGTCTGGATGCTATAAAATTCACTGGGGAGATGCTTTAAACTTTCTGAGCAGCAAGGAAGGAAGGTGGGTCAGAGGGCTGGGACAGGGGAACAGAAAGGACCCATGCAACTCAGGAGACAAGGCCATGCCTTTGCCCTGAAGGGCGATGTGCTGGCTGGCTATAGCCTCTGGGCCAGTCCTTAGCAGAAGATGCCCACTGTGAGCTCCAGAAACACCACAGTCAGGATCCAAAGTCTATCCAGACAGGAGGGTATACTATACTTCCAGCCTGGGCAAGGGAACAGGTGTAACAGTTTTACCTGGAGGAAGTAACTGGAACTATAGGCCTGGCCAGAGGAGGCCAACTGATCACAACTGTGAGTGTAATGGGTAACAGCCAGTGAATTTTAGAAAATGTGCCAAGCCTCCTTATTATTGCAGATACTTTTCTGATCCTGGCTATGCAAAACAGATGCTTATGGGTGCCGTGAGTATTTTAAGCTTCAGCTCTTGTAAGAGCGATTCCTTACACACCTGTCGTCATTACACACCCTGGCTGCTGGTTACCCTTTGTGTCGAGGAGATGATGTCTAGATCTCTCAGTTCATGACCACCTCTGAAACTGCCCAGCCCAGATGCTCCCCTGAATCCCCCAGCAGCTCAGTGGGCACAAACAAGGTCCCCCGAGCAGGGAAACCAGGAGGTCCAGGGCTTCCTCACACAATGGAAACTGGGACCAACATAACAAGGCAGGGGACTGGAACTCAGGAAGCTGCAGAAATGCCAGGCCCCTCTTAACCTAGGTTTTCCTGCCAGTCCCCCTACCTTCCTCCCCACCCCATTCCCAGCCTGCTCTTGGCCAGACCCCCTGCCAGACCTGGGCCCCGCAATCCTGTGATCTGACCATCCCTTTTGCTCCCGCAGTGTGTCGGGGGGTGAGCTGTTCGAGCGCATCATTGACGAGGACTTTGAGCTGACGGAGCGGGAATGCATCCAGTACATGAGGCAGATATCGGAGGGGGTGGAGTACATCCACAAGCAGGGCATCGTCCACCTGGACCTCAAGCCTGAGAACATCATGTGTGTCAATAAGACTGGCACCAGAATCAAGCTCATCGACTTTGGTCTGGCCAGAAAGCTGGGTAAGGCCATCCGCCCGTCCTGTTGTCACCCACATGCAGTGGCAGTAGCCGTTTGTGTTCCACACACTGGGCACGAGAGGGAATGCACTGTGTTGGAGTTGAAATCGGAGACCGTGGCGGCTGCTGAGGCTCAGATCCTGCCCCTGTCACTAAATAGACTTGACTGAGAGTCTTAAATTCCTTATCTGTAAAATGGGATAAGAGCCATACCCACCTCATAGAGCTATTAGGGGGTCAAGTGAGTTAATATAGGTTAGGTGATGCAAGCAGTGCCTTGCACATAGTGAGCACTGTGTAGGTGTTAGCTCTTCGTTATTGTTGTGGCTGTTGTCATGGTCCCCTCTTGTAGCTTCCACTCTGGCGCAGCAGCACCTCATTTTGGCAATGGCGCCTGTTCCCATTTGCATCCTACCCTACGGTTTCCAGAGCACTTTCTCATACTTGCATTTGGTTCTCACAGCAACCCTGTGAGAGAAGCAGGGCAGATTTTGAACCCTGGTTTATAGACTAGGAAACTGTAGCTTTGCCCAGCAGGTTCCACCTGGACCGGCCAGGAGAGGTGCTGGGGCTGGAACAAGGACCCCAGACCTAGTTTGGGGTTCTCTGAGGCCTCTCTGCTATTCCTGCCTTGGGAAGGTGGGTGGATGGGAGAAGGTGGTAGGGACCTTCGTACCCAGCCCTGAAGCCATTTCGGTCCATAACCAGCTGCCTCATACCCTGCCCACATTCTCCCTGCCCGTGTAGCTGTTCAATGTCTCAGCAACAGCCTCCCCCTCTACCTCCTGACCACTTCCCTGTCAACAGGAACCTGAGAGCTGGCACAGACTGGCCTTTCACCACCCTGAGGGGAGCGAGTGCCAGGGTGCCCTGTTACAGAGAGGATACTGAGGGAGCCAGGTTCTGCCAGGCTGTGACTTGCATGGGAATCAGTGCCAATGCTGGGTACACGAGCCTGCTCTGCTCCACCTGCTGAGGGGGCAACAGCTGGTGTACAGGGCCTGCCTTCAGGCAGGAAGCATTCCTAATTTGAATGAATAGGGCACCACTGGCCTCAGGAGCTGGCAGTCAGAGCCCAAGGGACACAATGTGCAGGCTCCCTTGGTGAGAGACGTGGGGATAGTCGTGTCTACCATGGCCTTGAGAACTGGGACGAGCTAAAATGAGTCAGGAAGGGTTCAGCTGGGAGCTGAAGCAGAGCTTTCAATCTGAAGGCCATTAAATGGTTTGTCTTAGAATATTTGCTATGGGCTCTGTCGTGAACAAGGCCAGGTGTGGCCCACAGGCCAGAGGTGTGCCACCCACCCCTTTGTTGATAGATCCCCCAGGAGATGGTATTTATGTGCATCCTACTGGGCATCTCTGGTCCTTTGAGGGGGACCAAGGGGTTAAGGTCTTTCCTGGCTATCCTCCCGTCAGCTCTGGGGGGAGATAGGACGCTATGGGTTGAAAGGTGGGGGGGGAGGCAGGAGGGTGTGGCTCAGAGTGGGACCACCTGGCTTTAGGTCCTGACTGCCATGTGAAAAGTGCTAAATCACGCATCTTCCCTGGTTATCCTATTCTTCCTCAGGAACATGAGGGTCATACCTCCCTCAGGGCTGTCGAGAGTATTAAATAGGAAAGTCCTTATAAAACAGGGAGCAGGGTACATAGGACTTAGTGAATGTGAGAGATTATTGCCAAGCACAAGGCACAGTCCCTTCTTCAGGGAACTCATGGAAGAGACAGACACATGGAAATTCACTTGGGGGCAGGGACGAATAGGCCTCCTCTCCCCATCCCACCCCGGTGAGTGTGCAGTTTGTCAGTTTCACTGGTACATTGATGCCTCTGTTTACAAAGAGGCTGAGTGTCTCTCTCCCAGAAAGCAGCTGAGGGCCAGGCCTTGTCTGTGTCCCTCCCATGCACACAGATAGCATTTACTTACCACTGGTTGGCTCCTGAATGTTCTGGCAGTTGATCCCTCTCCATCCTGGTTACAGAGAATGCAGGATCTCTGAAGGTCCTCTTTGGCACCCCAGAGTTTGTGGCACCTGAAGTGATCAACTATGAGCCCATCGGCTATGCCACGGACATGTGGAGCATCGGCGTCATCTGCTACATCCTGTGAGTCTCAGGGCACGTCGGGGAGGGCCCCCAGGGTGCCCTGACATGAAGGGGCCAGGATGGGTCATGGTGGGTAGCCCACCCCAGAGTTAGGAGGGCGGCAGCTCCTATTCCCCTCCCACCAGCCTGCCCGACTCCTGTTTTTCCGAGGAAGTCAGCAGCCCACATCGCACTTCTATAGAAGTGGCTAGCTCTGACACTGAGACCCCATTCTGGGCCCTTGACTGTCCCTAATGCTGGCCAGGCTGGGGCCTTTGGCCAAGAGGATGGAATGTGACTGGTGTAATTTACCCTCACTTGTGTATGTGGGTCCATGGAGGCAGGGAGCCCGGGTGCACATCTCCTGTGGGTGTCATCATTATCTTCAGAAGATAGCACCCCATCTTCATGGCAGGGGGACCCCAACTGCAAGCCTCATCCATGAGCCTATTGTATGGGCCAATTAATAAGCACTTTTGATGGTAGAGCCTTAAGTGGGGTCAACAGACAACAGAAAGCCACACAGAAATTAGAACTGGGAAATCAGGTAGAAAATATGAGGCCATTTCAGTTAACAATGCTGGAGAAAAAGAGGGGAGGCCAGAGCGCCTGGGTGGCTCAGTAGGTTAAGTGTCCTGATTTCAGCTCAGGTCACTATCTCACGGTTCATTCCTGAGATCAAGCCTGCACTGGGCTCCACGCTGACAACCCAGAGCCTGCCTGGGATTCTCTCTCTCTCTCTCTCTCTCTCTCTCTCAAAATAAACTTAAAAAACAAAACAAAACAAAAAAACAAAGAGGGGAGTCCAGTAATGTAGACCAGTGCTTTGTAAACAATAATATGCATGAATCACCTAGGCCTCTCCTTAGATTGCAGGTTCTGGTTCAGAAGGTCTGGGAGACCTACAAACCACATTTCTAACAGGTTCCAGGTCACCAGTGGTACTGATCCAAGGACCACACTTATGAGTAGCAATCTCTGGAACACACTTTGGCGGGACCTTAGTGATTGAGTCTCTAAAAGCCCGGGCTGCCGATAGTCACCGGCCGCAGAGGCAGCCCCCGATCTCATGTAGCAACACGCAGTAATGGGATGGTCCCTCTGAAGATGCAGATACACATGCATTCATTTTGAAAATAATATTTTTCATTGTTGAAGCAAACAGAAATGTTTATGTTTTCATAGAAAACTGGAGGAAGGCCTAAGAATGCTTTTTTAGACCCCAGTATGATAAATGGCCCTAGGTTATTCTGCACAGCCAGGGTTAGTTAGTAGCCACCATTACAAAAGCTTTAGCAGAAGTGGAGTGATCTTGTGTGTGTGCCCTGTGGCTTTTCCACATGCTCGGGAGTTTTAGTCTCACTGTGGTGTGTCAGGATAGCCTCCCTCAGTTAAACTTGTGTCATGGACTCCGTACCCCAGAGAGTCAGCTTCTTCCTGGCCCAGGGTCACCCCAGCACCACCACCACCACCTCCTCCCCCAGAGCCACGGAGAAGAAACTCCCTGGCCAGTAGTGCATGTACCTGTGTCTTCCTACCCCAGCCTCACTCCAGGAGTAAGGGAGCAATGAGTAACAAAAACTACATCCAATCTGTACTCCTAGCTCCCTTGGTAAATAAGAAACATCAGGCCAGTGGGCCCAGTCGCCTCTTCTGGGGCTGCCCCAGGCTGCACGGTGCTCACACTGGATGTCTGGCCCCGGGGGAGACACCTGGCACTTGAGAAACAATCTTCAGTCAGTTTATTATGTCCAGATCTAGTTGTCTCATATCCTGGCTCAGTCCCTGGGTCCCTCTGCAGCCATCAAGATTTGCATAACTGTCTCCAACGGTTTTCTCACTGCTGCACATTGGAATCATCTGCTCCCACAGATTTTCACCTGGGCTCCTGTCTGATCCTCAGAACAAACCTGGGAGTGAATTGGGGCAGGGATTTGATCTTTGTTTGGCTCGGAGGTGACCGGGGCCAAGGAAGTACATGTGACCGCCTATTTCCCATGGTCCTGGAGGGTGACCAGCCTTCCCAGTTCCCCCAGTGCCTTCCCAGTTCCTGATGAATTGCCCAGGATATAGGGCTCTTAGTGCTAAAGTAAGGATAGTCCAGGAAATTAGGAGAGTTGGTCCAACTAGTCAGGGACGAGGCAGGGCCTGGACTGCCCTTTAATTTTCACAGTGAACACACCTGTGTAACCTGTACCCAGATGAAGAACCCCCACACTAGTCCGGCCCCTGCAGCCCTCCCCGTGCCCCTCCCAGTCACTATCCCTCAGAGGTAACCATCATCATGTCTAACGTCACGTGCTAGTTTTGCCTGTTTTTGAACTTTACGTAAACAAAATCATACAGTGAGCCATATCTGGCTTCCTTTGCTCAACATTGTTTGTGAGACCCATTCATTTTATTGTATGTAGCTGTAGATTGTTCATTCTCGGTGCTATGTAGTGTTCCACGGTAGGAACATCGTCCAGTTTATTTATCCATTTCACATTGATGGGTTTTTAATAGATGCCAGTTTGGGATATTTCAGGTATTCTGTTACATGTGTCTTAGTGAATGCATTTATGCATTTCTGTTGGATGTATAATCTAGAACTAGAATTATTGAGTCATAAGAGTACTTTATTTTAAAATGCAGGGGCACCTGGGTGGCTCAGTTGGTTAAGCGTCTGACTGCGGGTCAGGTCATGATCTCACGGTTTGTGAGTTCGAGTCCCACGTTGGGTTCTGTGCTGACAGCTCAGAGTCTGGAGCCTGCTTCTGATTCTGTGTCTCCCTCTCTCTCTGCCCCTCCCCCACTCATGCTCTGTCTCTGTCTCAGAAATAAATAAACATTAAAAAAAAAGTTAAAAAAAAAATAAAATAAAATGCAAATTATTTTAGGTGGAGAAACATAACAATTTGGATAATATGTTCTATTGCTTTACTAGATTACTTTTAAAGCTAAGACCAAGAAATAAGGGAGAGCTTTTTGAAATGGGGAGAACATAATTTTGCTGACTGGGGCACCATCCTAAGGGTGTTTGGGCAGCAGAGTGCAAGAAGAGGGGAGAGATGTGTGTGACAAGGAGGCAGGTGAGGGCCAGACCTGATGGACACAGGCCGACCCTGCAAAGCCTCCTGCAGCATCCTGGCTCCTGCTTACCCCGCTGTGGGCTGCCCTGCCCTCTGGGACTTTTCCTGTTGGCTCTCACAGTGGGGATTGAGGACTGGGAGCTCCTCTCCTGAGTGAGGGCTCTCAGCAGAGCACATGGCACCCAAAACAAAATGTGGAGCCAGCCAAATGGCTTTTTTCAGACCCTGCTTTGCAAAATTCTGGAGCTGTTGCTGGAAGTCCCCAGAAGAGGTTCTGTCCTCTGTCCCTCTCTTTGGAGCTTGGTTGTCTGTCTGATAGCCCTTGTCAGGGCCACCTTCTTCCACATTTGTACCAGAGGAACCCTTCCATCTCATTTCTGGGGCCAGTGAGAGAGGCCAGGGAGTTGTGGAAATAAGTGATAACTCATTTACTATTCAATGTATATTTGGTGAGCGCTCCCTGAGCCACGAGCTCTGTCCCTGTAGGTTTTTCTGACTTTGTTGGAGGAGCTCCTGAAACCCCTCAGGGATATCAAGGCAGATCCTGTTCTGGCACTGGATCCTGTTCTGGCCTCGTGGCCCGCCCCAGGTTTTCCAGGCGGAGTATAAATGCGGTGGCTGGGGTTATGGGCACCCCCTACCCTCGCATCCCTGATTCTGGAGGGAGATGGTAGATTCTCTGAATTTCCTGGAGATTCTTCTGGTGTTAGTAATGTCCATTTGGTTTCTGGCAGGAGGAGACAGGACAGGAGTGCTCTAGGCCACACTTCAACATGGAAGATATTCTAAGCTTTGCCTCCTTTTCTAAGACCTCCTTTCCTTTCTTGCTTTTCTCTCCCCTATTTTCTGAGCATTTAGCATTCCCTTACTGCCTGTGGGGACACCAGAAACCTTCTGTGTGCCCTTCTCTCACCCCTACTCCAGAATTCCTTCTCTCCCTCTCCTGCTTCAAGCCAAGGTAGAGGGCAGTTACTCCTCTGCTTTCTTCCTACCGTCTTCTTATTGGGCTCAGCGACAGATTTCCTATTTCAGCTCATTTGTTGAGCACCTACTGTGGCCCAGAGAGCTGGGGCCATCCCCAACCAAAATCTAACTTCTGGGGACATGAGCCCAGTGAGCGAGGGAGAAGACCCAGTGCCCAAGCATCAGGTACATATTCAGACTTGGGGTTTGGTGCAGGGTTCTTCAGAGGGAACAGACAGCCCCACTAAAAGCTGCCCCTGCCCTCCCAGACATGCTCTCTGATTCCAGCTTCTGCATCCTCCAGGTGCCCTGAGCCCACGCCAGTCCCAGCCACCACTGCAGGTTTTTCTCTCCAGAGACATGGGCTGTGGTTAGTGTGACTAACCCAGGGTGTCTACTTTCTAGGCCACTGCACAAAAGGATACCCAGTTCTTCCTCTGGGACCTGCCCAGCCCTCTCGAATCTTCCCACTGCACCAGGGAATGAGTATCTGAAGGCTAAAATGGGACAAAAGACTAACACCTTCCTAAGCACTCAGTAGTTCTGCTGGCAGATGTGTGGTCTGTTTCAGTGGGCCATTCGTGCAGTGGGGTCACCTGCTGCTTGAAAAACACCATGAAGAAAGTATAGTGCAAGAGGCATTTCTGCACCTTTCTCCGTTCTGATGTTCTGCCCTGCAAGCAGAACAGTCGTGGGCATCAGATTCAGTGGGTGAAGTTTTGCTTCAGTGAGAGAGTAAGAATTAAATGAGAACACCCTGCAGTCATGACCTTTGTGACCTCTCAGCGACCATTAAAAATGAATGTGAAGACTGTGCACACACTTGTGAACAGCAATGTCAAGTGACAAAAAAAGTGGAGCATCTAAAAACTTGCCCACTCTGACTATAGTTTTGTAAAAACTAGATAAATCCATTGGTTATGTTGGGGAGGAAGAAAAAACTTCCCTCCACCTTTTTAGGTTCTTTTCTTGGAGGCCTGCAAATCAAACTGACAAGAGACAGATTAACAAGAGGGGGAAAAAAAGATGCATAGGAGTTCACAAGGAAATGTGATTCAAGAGGTGTTTAGATTTGGGGGCTTACATACTATTTTAACAAAGAGCAAGCGATTATTGTTGTTATTAGACAAAGGAAAGGGGTTTGGGGCTTCTGGAGGGGTAAGTTGTGAGAAGGTGACTAGGAAATGTGTAGTAAATAAAGGTTGTTTTGCAAGGTCTGTTAAGATGAGTCTGTTTCTGGTAAAGGAGAGAACATATTTACAAATGGAAATTTATGTCACTTTTTTTTTAATGTTTATTTATGTTGAGAGAGAGAATGAGTGAAGGAGGGGCAGAGAGAGAGGGGACACAGAATCTGAAACAGGCTTGACCTGGGGCTCTAACTCACAGACTGCAAGATCATGACCTGAGCTGAAATCAGACACTTAACTGACTGAGCCACTCAGGTGCCCTGGAAATTCTGTCACCTTAATAAAAAAGAAATCATTGTCCTGCTTTTAGACAGAAAGAGAAGGCAAAGAGCTAATGCCTTCAGCTCAAAACAATCTTTATGCCAAAGTGGCATATTTTGGAGTGGCATACTCTGATCCCCTTCAGTTAACAAATGAGATAAAACTAGGAAGAGAGGTGGATAGTTGTATTTTGAATGCTAATGTTATTATGTTTGTTGACTGGGTTGATCAACCCAACCATACATGATCCTTATGCAAATTCTAGTAATAAATAAAAAGTCCAAAAAAAATTTTTTAAGATCCTGCCAAATTCTACCACCAAGAAACATGACTGAAATTCCAACACTCTCTTTGTCATCATGCTCTGCGTATATTGCAAGTTTTATTTTAGAGACATACTCTTTAACAGGAGGAATTCTGTGGGAGCTCTGCCGGCAAGGAGCCAGCCAGGGCTGGGGGTATTTCAGACGGATGGGCTGCCAGGAAGGAGGAGCAAGGAGGCTCTCCCCAGCTGTGAACTTTACAGAGATTAAGCCCTATCTTTGCAGGATTGCAGTCCCTAATTAGGAAAGGAAGTTTACAGAAGGGGACGTGTCAGCATTCCACAGCAGGATTGTCTGCCCTTCTTGTAGTGGTTGGAATGCTGCAGGACTTTACCCCTCTTCATTTCAAACGGAAAGGGGAAAGACCGGAGGAGGCAGATGCTGACAAGCAAGGGTCAGGCTGCTTCTCCATGGGACTAGCTGAAGTCACACAGGATCAGGATCACAGAGATGGGGACCGCTGGGAGCTCCTAGGAATTCTAGCCCAGTACCCTTGGTGTAAAAAGGGGAAACTGAGGCCCAGAGATGGGGGAGGGAGTAGCATATAACCCCGCAGACTCGGGAGTGGTACACTCCCACCCTTTCTTCATTGTCATGCAATCGAGAATAATTAGCCCCGTGCCTTCTTCAAGCAGAACAGAAATAAGACATTTTAATGCCATCTGCAAAACTGTTATTCTAAAACACCAATATATTGACCAGGGCAAGATCACTCACATTGCAAAAGTTTTCTTTTTTTTTTTTTTTTTTTTTTTTTTACAAAAGGTCTCACCAGAAGGTTCCCCCCATGGCAAGCTTGCCTCACAATATTTCAGCGGGTTTTGTTTTATAAAACTTGGTTTTCAGGTGCTATTACATTTCATAAGCTGAGGCCTTATGAATGTAGAGACAGTTCCAGAAGGGTTTGTGTTATTGTTTATGACGATGGATTCATATGGATTTGGGAGGCAGGGATATTAGTGAAGCCTTAGTTCGGAACACTGATGGCATGAGGGCCCTGGATCTATCTCATGGGACTCAGGTGGGGTCAGGGCAGGACCAGCTACATAATTTGTGGGGCTCAGTGCAAAATAAAAAGGTGAAATGACTTGTTCAAATATTACTAGAAGTTTCCGTATGACAGCAGAGTATTAAACCAACAGTGGGGCCTTCTAAGGGTGGGGCTCTGTGCATCCGCATAGGCCTGACTCCCATGCGGCCAGCCCCAGGTCAGGGCGAATGGCAGGGGGATGGCTGGAATGAAGAGGAGGTACACAGGAGTAAGAGGTGAGGCCAGTAAGCTGTAAATCTGTTCTCCTTGGCTTTGAGGTACTTTGTCTTACACATTTTATTTGGCTTACACTATTGGTAAATGTGTCACTCCCAAGGTCACAGATTAGTGAGCCCATGCGGGTGAACTGTACACAGAAGAAGCATGCAATATCCACAGTCACAGACAGAGCCCCTTCCTATGGACCAGGCCTTGTGCCAGAGCTGTAAACTATGGTTTACTTCACTGTCACAGGGGTCTTTATATAAAGGAGCAGTGAAGATTTAGGCTCTAGATGCCTGGGTTCAGAGCTCACTGACTGAATCCTTGGGCAAGTTACCTAACCCCAATCAATGCCCATTTCCTCATCTGTTAAAGTAAGGAGTTACCTGTGTTATAGGGTGGTGTTAAGATTGAATGAGTTCAGGGCGCCTGGGTGGCTCAGTTGGTTGAGTGTCCAGCTCTTGATTTTAGCTCAGATCATGATCTCACAGTCATGGGATCAAGCCCCATGTCATGCTCTGTGCTGAGGGTGAATCCTGCTTGGGATTGTCTCTCTCTCTCTCCCTCTGCCCCTCCCCTCCGCTCATGCTTGCTCACTTTCTCTCTCTCTCTCAAATGAAAAAAAAAAAGATAAAAAAAATGGAATGAGTTCATCTATTTTAAGTTGTTTTCCTAGTGCCTGGCACATAGTAAATGTTTGGTTAATGTTTGCTGCCATGATGATGTTGATGGAGGAGGAGACAGAGGAAGACGAGAAGGAGAATTGGTACAAGTGGTGACTGCTGTATAGTTAAGTAGTAGGTTCTCCATCATACAGAGGAGGAAAATGTCCAAGGTCACCCACAAATGAAAACACTGTGCTCTTTCCTCAGCTTTGGTATCTCTTAATGCAAGCTTTCTGGTTTGGCCTAAGTGCCTCAGGCTTACTGGTGTAGACAGATCACCAAACCCATGTGGCTGATTCAAAGTCTACTGTTTGTCCGAGCTTGCCAAGTGTCCTGAGTGTGCTGGGCCCTCTCATTGGTGCTGACGGGTATGAAGATGAGAGGTAGAAGGGGGCAGGGACAGCAGGTGCAGTGGTGAGTGCTGTACCATGTGACCAGTCCCTGACTGGTGGGGCCACAGCACGGAGATAAAGGGAGCCGTGGAGAAGGTTCTGGGCCTTGGGGGAAAACAGAGGACAGGGGGAGGGGCCCTGCTCTGTACTGTGGAAGCTGTAAACTGAAGTAAATTCATTCCCCTCAGCCTCACAGGCAGGTGGTGACAAGAGGCAGGTGACACCCCAGAAGTACAGTGAGCACTGAGAAGAGGCTGGGCCACAGAAGCCTGTGAGCTACACCCTCTCTCCTTTCCTCAGGTGGGAGGAGAGGCAGGCACAGGAATATTAGGGGTACAGGGCTTTGAGGGCCCTCACCTTTGACCTCAATACTCACTTGGGGGGATCGTCCCACCCTGCCTTTCCTGCCATCAGCCACTCCCCATTCACCTGTTGTCCTGCTTTTATCTTCCAGGGTTAGTGGACTTTCCCCCTTCATGGGTGACAACGATAATGAAACCCTAGCCAACGTGACCTCAGCCACCTGGGATTTCGACGATGAAGCGTTCGATGAGATCTCTGATGATGCCAAAGATTTTATCAGCAATTTGCTGAAGAAAGATATGAAGTAATGAGTTGAGATTTCCATCTTTACAGCTTCCCCACTCCCTGGACTGGTGTCCAGAAGCAGGGACCTCCTTTGCCTGTCGTGGGCCCCTTCCCACTGAGGAGTGGAGGGCGGGCACTGCAAGAACGGGGGAGGTGAAGGGGGTCTTCCTAGGTCCCCCAGCTCCCTGGTTCCAGACACTCCACTGGTCTTTAGAAGCACAGAAACCCCACTTGAAAAGCAACACTTCATGGATGCTGCAGGGAGAGGGGCAGCTTGTGTGTGTGAATATTGACAACCTCTATTTTCTTGTGTGCTGTGGCCGGGGATGCCATGCTGAAACCTCAGCCCCTCTTCAGGGGTGACTCTGCAAGTACCCTATTGTGGACCTAATCATGCCCCCAGGCTATTCTGGCTTGATGTCTTTTCCATATCTAAATTACTTAACAACTGACGGCCTGAACGTGGTACCTTCTCCCGCTGGCCAGAGTGAGGCCATGATTTCAGACCTCTGGCTCAGCTCTGTCCCAGCCTGCGCCCTTTCCCCCATTCACCGCGCAGACTGTGCAGTTCCCCACCTCCACCTTGGGGGCTGCTGGGAGCTGCCGTTGTGGTTGTTGGAGGAACACATAAAACAGTTGCATAAGGTGCTCGGTAAGTGTCCCCATGAGAGAAGAGTGCAGCTGGGAGGCTAGAGCGGAATCCATAGGTGAGCACTCTCCCCTCGAGGGAACCTGCGGGATTACAGCAGGTAGGCTGGAGGCTGTGCCAGTGTGGGGAAAGCTGGCCTGCCTGGGGGAAGGGAGCCGCAGGCTGTCAGGTGGGAGTAACTGGCCTGTTGGGTGCCTGGCCCATTGTAAACTGGTGACCAGATGAGGCAGGGTGTGGCTCCAGCCCCCGCCCCCGCCCCCCCCCCCCCAACCCAAGCAGCATTTGGCACCAGGGAGCAGTTCTACACTTTGCCCTAGAAGAAGGGTGGTGTTGAAATAGGTCAGACACCAGAGGGGGAGGGCTGCCCAACTCCACAGGTAGGTGACTGCATTCGCCAGGTAACTTTATGGTGCAGGCTCTGCCCTGTCTGCCTGGCCCACAGACCCCTGGAGGCTACCAGTTATCTTGTTCCCCTCTGGGAGAAACCCTGTTTGGGACCAAGAGCACAGTTGCTAAAAAAAGAGTGTTGGAAGGTCTCTCAGATGGCTCTGATTTTCTCGATACGTGTCCACCTCTCAGTCCTTTGTAACCACCTCAGGCCAAACTCCTCCAGAGGCTACATCCACACTCCTTCAGTGAGGCTGTCTTAGTGTTTTGCTCTCACAGCCTTTGTTAGAAATAGACATTACTCAGGTAGAATCTGGATGTTGTGGGGACCTAGGTTCCCTTCTAGTGTGAGCAATCCTTGCTCCCAAGATGCTTTGCAGAGATGCAGACCTCCTTCCTAATAACTCTGGTCCAGGATGGTTTTTGTCCACCAAGCTTCATTCACTGAAGATTTGGTAAATGGGGCAATATGGATATATCTGTTTTCTCATCTGACGTTGAATTAATTCAGTAATGAGCTGTACTAGACCCTCTGTGCTCATAAAATGGATTCACCAAAGAACTGATTTCAAATGTCAAGATACTCGATTCTTATAAACTCTTGAACTTAGCATCTCTTTAACCAGAAATCTCCACCTCTTAGCACTTTGAAAAATATTCATCTAATATAAAATTAATGATGTAAGTTGTAGAAAATTTGAATATAGGAAAATTAAAATAATCCATGATCCTTTTATCTAAAGATCACTACATTTTGTTATACTTAGCAAATTTACTCATACTCGTTTTTCTTTTTAAAAAATTTTTTTTAACATTTATTTATTTTTGAGACAGAGAGAGACAGAGCATGAACGGGGGAGGGTCAGAGAGAGGGAGACACAGAATCTGAAACAGGCTCCAGGCTCTGAGCTGTCAGCACAGAGCCTGACGCGGGGCTCGAACTCACAGACCGTGAGATCATGACCTGAGCCGAAGTCGGCTGCTTAACTGACTGAGCCACCCAGGTGCCCCTCATACTCGTTTTTCTATGTGTGTTAGCATCTGGTTCTTTGGGCTTTATTAGTCCTATTATAACTAAGGTGATGGCCCTGAATTATTTCTAGATTCCCAGAGCTTTCAGAGAGATTAAATGAGTTTGAGTACAGTTTGTAAGGTTGTCATAATGCATAGATTGTATGCAGGACATACTTCTGAGTTTTAACAAGAAAAATCTGATACTCAACCACATCACAAGACATGAAAACTCAGTGATTCTCAGAGATTTAGGCTTCATGTTTTACCTTCCTTTCCACCAGATAGGGAGGCTAAAGGATTAGGCCTCCACAGCCCCTTCCCCACGTGACCAGTAGAATGACCCCATCCTAGAATATCTGCCCTCCAGCACTTAGATGACTTCTTTTTTTTTTTTTTAATTTTTTAACGTTTATTTATTATTGAGAAACAAAGCATGAGCAGGGGAGGGGCAGAGAGAGGAGGAGACACAGAATGGGAAGCAGGCTCCAGGCTCTGAGCTGTCAGCACAGACCCTGATGCAGGGCTCTAACTCCCAAACTGTGAAATCATGACCTGAACCCAAGTCAGGCGCTTAACCGACTGAGCCACCCAGGTGCCCCGAGCACTTACACTTCTTAGACCCAAGGGCAGGTCATGAGACTCCACCTGCTTACTTGGTGGTTAGGCCTTAACACTAACCTATTCTGATCTAGTCAGTGTAACCCAGACCAAGAGAGGAAAAATGCCAGGAGCACAGTAACCCTGATCATGGTGGATGGACCGAGGACAGGTGACCTCCCATTTCTGATCTAACCAGCAGTCTCTGAGGTCCCCTCCTGTTCAGAAATCCTCTGATCTCTGCCTCCATCAGAAACCGCCTGAACTGCACCGAGTGCCTTCAGCATCCGTGGCTAATGAAAGACACCAAGAACATGGAGGCCAAGAAACTCTCAAAGGACCGGATGAAGAAGTACATGGCAAGGAGGAAATGGCAGGTAATGAGGGAGTCACTGTGGACTTGGATGTTGCCCTTTACATTTGCTTTATTCAAGCTACCCTCAATCCAACAGTGTTTACATCTAAAAATAGTCTGGGACCAAGAGTGACATTTCATGTCTTCGTGGCTAGGGATGAGCAATGTCATCTTTAAGACTTTTTGGCAACCCTGGAGAATGTGATCTCCTTAAAGGTAGTGGGATAGGCTTATATTTCTTTATAGTGAAGGAGGAAGGCACATGATCTACAAAGAGAGATACGGTCCCCACCCTTCTCCATAGGGAGATTGTATGTTACTATGTGTCCTTGGGCGAGTGACAACCTTACTGTGCCTTCATTTTCTCACCTGTAAAGTGGGGAATAATAGTGGCACCAACGTCACACAGCATTATTTTGGGAAATATGGGAGATAATCTTCATCTGGCTTTGAGCACTTTGCATGGCACATAGTAAGTGTTCAAAAATAACACCAGTAGCTAATATTATGGCTGGCTGGCCATATGTCAGGGAACATTCAAAGCACTTTCTATGCAGTGAGTCTTTTAATCCTAGGAGGCAGGTACTATTATTATCCCCACTTTTCAGACAAACTGAGGCAGAGAACAGTTGGGAATGTTACTGAAGATCATGTAGCCAGTAAATGGAAAAGGATTCAAACCCAGAGTCTGGTTCCAAAGTACAGTCTTAACAATGATGTAAAATTGCCTCTGATTTTTAACAGATGCATGAAATTGTCATCCAAAACCATAGAGAATTTGTCATCAGCTGTTTTATTTTTATTATCGCTATTAGTATTACAGAATTCCTGGGCTACTGGAGGGTACATGGTTTCAGTACTCAAGGAATGTATAGTGTAGTAGGGTACTGAAGCAAATGGACATAAAAGGACACCGTGCACACCAAGAATCGTAAACGATCAGTATAGCCTACCATACCCATATATGTGAGTGTAGATGGGAGAATGGAGCCAGTCACACCAGAGGCTGGATGTGGTTGTGAGGAAATGCTGCCAGGGGCAGAACTTTGAAAGTGGTCATGGAAAATGGGCTGGAAGAAGAGAAGAGGGCATAACTGCACAGAGGAGAAAGCACAGAGGAACTCACCCTGACAGGAGCAGAGTCCTTTAGCTGGGCAGTCGGGGGAACTAGGGCATGTAAAACTTGTCTGTGTGGCAGAGAAAAAGGAGATCTCTGTTTTAGGGGCAACTGGGACGCTGGTAATTTACCATACGCGGTGACTAAATCCTCAAAAAGTACAACTTCACATGGAGGGTGAGAGGAGCAGAGGCAAAGGGGCAGCTTTTGGGCATGTGTGTTTAAGGGACCACTTCCCCTGAGTGGCTCGGCCAGGACTCCCCCAAGATGGGAGTCCATTGTTGGTTAGTCCCCAGTGAAGGTTTAGGTGGACCTCCTGGCTCCCTCAAGTGCCAGGCGAGTTGGAACACCTGTGCCGCTTACCTTACCCTCTAGTGTCATTTGAATCCAGTGAAATCAGAGTAACTGAGTTTCTTAAAAACAAAAAGGGGTCCACAAAACCTAAGTTGGCTTTATTAATGATCCAATGGCTAACAGATCTCAAAGAAATAGTGGTACTTCTGGCATGGATAGGGTGGCTGGTGTGGGGGTGGGGCTGTCCTCAGTGCAGTGAGTCTCTTTGGGGTTTGCTTGAATGATGAACCAAAGCCAGAGGGGGGCTAAACGCAGGGGACAGGAGCAGAGAAAAGGAAATGGGAGAGGAAATAAATGAAATTTTTTAATCTAATGGGTCAGGGAACAATAAATTGTGCTGATATTTTAAATTGCTTAAATTTTTTTCTTGTTGTTAACAGTGCTGTTGGCCATAAGGTTTTCTGGAAGTGAGAAGGGAAAGAAAAGGATAGAATTCAGAGGAGAAACCTTAATTTCCTATCTTTTTGTTTTTAATGTTTATTCTTTTTTGGGAGAGACAGCACGAGTAGGGGAGGGGCAGAGAGAGAGGGGGACAGAGGATCTGAAGCAGGCTCTGCACTGACTGCAGACAGTCTTATGCAGGGCTCAAACTCACTGTGAGATCATGACCTGAGCCAAAGTCGGATGCTCAACTGACTGAGCCACCCAGGCACCCCTGATTTCATATCTTAACATAGGTAGCAGCATTTGGAAATGGTTTTTCCACAAAAATAGTGGTTAGGTTTCACAAAATTACACACAAAAGTAG